>NC_090956.1:10774873-11077819 GCF_040807025.1 Struthio camelus | reverse complement strand
GGAGGAAGCTGCCTTGGTAGTGATTCTGGATCTAGTGAGGTCTGAAAAAGAGAAAGGTTTAGGTAGTGCAAGAACTAGGGAGAGAGGGATAATATAGATCCATACAAAAATTAACATGAGGAAGGTTTCAGGTAATGGGTAGGTGGTAATTGGGAATGCCGAACAAGGTGGGAGTTGTCTAGCATCGTGAAGTTTTGTTACTGCCAGACAAATACCTGAACCAAAAATGCACTCCTGTGTCATTAGATATCTAGTTAGCTCTGTCATTGAAGTTTGCAACCAAAATGATTTCTCCTTCATCTGCTAACTCTGCTGTAAGATGTGCCTCAACAGCTACTCAAGAAGTTTAAAGAATGATTAAACTGCCTTCATCAGCACTTTAATAGGGCTCTTTAAAAATAGCTTCTGCAGGAAATTAAGCTTTGTATCTTTATTTTGACAAAAATGCACAACCTGTGCAATCAGGAGGCCTGAAAGCTTATGGTGCCATTTTCTCAAAGTCTCTGCCACAGCTGAAGGTAGGTTGTGGGAACGCAGGCCCAGGCGTGCACTGGGTCGTGCGTGATGTAGACTTGCCGGCATTGTCACTGAACCTCTGGGTTTTGCTTTACTGACCTGTTCTGCAAGGGGTGATAACATGAATAATGAAACTTGCTTCCCAGTGACATCCTACTCAGCTGGCCACGTTGAATTTGGGAGGTTCAAATAGTGTCTTTCTCTACTCTTTCCAGTCCAACTTTGTTATGAAAGGGCGTTCCGCATGAGATGCTGCATGCAGTTAGCTGAATTGTGCTTTAGAAAATAGATCCAGTGAATGAAATGGAAGAGGTTAAAGGGAGGGAAAGGGAGAGAAAGCTGGACCGTGGAGAGGGGATAGGTGTTGATTCAAGCTGTCCACTTCACATGTTTGAAAGCGTGAAGCAATGGCTTCTGGAGAATTGGAGCAATGGCTTCTGTGCTTCAAATGAGCTAAATTGGCCCCTGAACACTACAGCATTTCTGTTTGAAATGCTCTTGGGAAGGCACCTTTCTGGCTGATATTATGGCAGTGAGGGCAAAAATGGAGATGTCTGCAAGGGCGGTTTTAAAGATGGGGGGCCTTTTCCAGAAGGGTCAGATTTCAAAGGAGAAGGGATGAAAACAACATTTAAAATGAGTGCTATTGTAAAGTCCTGATACAGCAGTATAATTTTTGGCTATGCTGCTGCTGCAAAATGTAATTATGCATAGAAAGGCAATTAATTTGCTAGGCTTTACATCAAAAGAAACAATTTTGAAAATATAAACTCCTAAGAAACGGTGTTGTTAATAGGCATTTTTACCTGGCATGAAAATCATATTTTTATGCCATTGCCAAATTTGGAGGAGCCTGGTTCATGACTTCTAAAGACATATTTTGACATTAGTGAGGCTGGGTGCAAGCATAAGAAGCTGTTTCTGGAACAGTGGTGCTTAGCACTTGTAAAACCGTGCGGAAATGACATCAGGTGAAGCATCCAGAACTGGAGACAAGGTTTTGAAAGACAACCTTCCTATCTTCACTAGTAAAATGAGTATTGCTGCTTATATGGGGTATTATGCGTATATACACTAGTGCTTTGAGAACTTCTCTTATATAATTGGATGTATGTAGAATGAAGAGAGAAAACAGGGTTCTCTGGTCTGTTTTTACATCTGACTTCTTTTCACTTGATTTCTGTGTTTATATGTCCGAAGGGTCAGAGTTTGTGCAATGAGGTGCTGCGGCCAAGGTTATGTTCTTTAGACTTGGTTGAAGGCAAGAGAAAGGGCGGGTAGCAATAATGTCTATTGCCAGCCATAAAGGCCTACACGATGCTCTTGCATTACAACTCATTGCTTGTGTTAAAATACACTTAATTCTTTACAGTAGTTTCTATCTTAATAAAAACTTGCAGCTTTTAAAACTACTGAGAAATTTGAATGACAACTTGATACTTGTGGTAATAAACTGCTTAGATGGATTCCTCTCGTAAAGTGGCTAAAACTTGGGCGGTATCATTCAGAAGTCCGTAATGTCTGCCAAAATACTTAAACATTATAGACTGTCTCTTTGTTGCTATAGCAACACCAAACCAGGAGCCGTAGCTGTAAACTTTAAAATATGGCTTTTCAGCCAGTCAGCCTTTTCCTGCAATACTGAAAGCTTTTCTTGAATTTCAAGTGAGTGGGAGATTTTTTGCCTAGTCGTAAGTCTGACTCTAAATGCTGTAGCAACCAACATTAGGCTCTAAGTCATCATAATAGTATTTTTCAAATAATTCTTTACTGGATCAATTGATCATACGAAGTGGTATGTTTTTTAGCCCAATCACTAATAATCAGGATGTCGTGAATGTATTACAAGATGAAGGGGGGCGAGGGGGCAGGAAACACCACCAAAAAATAGAAGAATGAATGTGGAAAGAGTGAGTTGTTGACAAAATTTCACCTTTTAGTTTGTATGAGTGTTAGACATAATGGTACCTTCTTCGTGCCTTTTTTCAGAACAATATTCATTTTCCCTTTATTGCCTTTGCCAGAGTGCAATAATGTTAACCTATTACTCATTAAATCTTCTGTGAGCCCTAGGACCAGTGCTGTTTTGTTCTCGGGCCTGCGTTAAGGCCTGAGGTAACCATCAAGGAAGAATCTGGAGCCAAACGTGCTGTGGTGAGAGGTAGTACCCAGGTTCTTCTAATGCCATCTGGCAGGCGCGCTGGTGTTAGCAGCAGGCCATGTAAGTAGAACTGCATGTGAGTTACATACTGGCAGTATATCTGTTAATTCTTACTGCTACCTGGTTGAGTTATGAGAAGAAACTGTATAAATAGAAGAGGCATCCTTCTGTCCAACAAAGTTGCTGTTTATTGTATGTGTTGATTTCGGTAGCAGGAAGACTAGAATGCTCAGTGTGGCTAGCGTGTGCTGCTCCTGAGCACAGCGTGCAGATGGCTCCGACTCCGCGCCGCTATGGTGGTAGCGGAGTTTATGCAAGTGACTGAAAGATACTTGGCTTCTGCTCATTCATATGTATCGAGGTAAGTGTCTAATAAGTGGTATCTGTGATGATAATGATAATTAGTGATATCTGTGTAAACTTGCAGAAGAGAATGGCATGCACTAGTATGAGTGGGAGCTAATTTGACCTCAAGCCCTATTGCTTTTACTAATAAGATACGGGCAGTCTGGCAGTGAGGATTTGACTCGTGTGTAAGATTGAGGCTGGGGGAGGTTCCCCACCCCCGACCATTCAATGTGTTCAATCTTGGGATTGAAGCATTAGAAGCAGTGAACTCCAAAATGTTGTATACTGAAGCAAACTGTGGATTACCAGGAGGTAGCCTTGAGCGCTGGCACGATATGTGTGTGTACTAGTGTGCATTGCTCTTAGAGTGTGTTCTTAAAGCTCATCTTTCAGATTTCTGTTGATTATTCCCTATGTGAAAAGAGTCTGGTCTGAGTCCCTTCTTGAAGTCCAAAGGCAGTTAAGATACTCATATATATTGTGTAACTTCTTTTGTCTAACTTCTTTTGTCTAAAGCGTTTATTCCACAAAGACAACCAAATCTGATGTGAAGACCTCAAAAGATGGAAATCCACTACTTCCTTTCATAAGTAGTTCCAAAGATTAATCATGCTCACAGGCTTGTACATTTTTGTTTATTTGAATTTTTGGCTTTCATTACAGTCATTTGACTTTTGAGCGCTCATCTTCACTATATTGAAGAGTTTTTTATCACCTGATGTTTTCTCCCTGCGAAGGGGCACTGTAGTTCCATAACCTTTTGATTTTCTCTGTGACAAACAGATCAGGCTCCTTAATCTTTTGATGTAAAGCGTTATCAGGCATAGTGCCAGGCATTCATATAAGTAGGAAAACTCGCGTTGACAAATCTCAGCACTAAGAGAGAAGGGAGAAGTTTAATAAATCTGTTTTGGATTAATGTAGACCAAACATCTCATTATTCACATTCATGCAGATATCCTGCTTTGTGAATAATCTTTAAAAGCGTAGGACATACTACACCATTCAATTGAATGGCAGGTTGACAACTTTTCTGTTAGCCAGCAAACATTAAATAGTTCAGTATGTGTTGTGAGTAAATGAACAGTGCCTTTATTTATGCATATGCATGGAATGAGTCTCTCTTTTATTCACATGACAACTGGGATGACAAAATTTAATGAGGGAGAGAGAGAGTTCATTCAAGAATTATAGATTAGTGATGGATAAATATAGAATTATGCTGCTCATGTAGGTGTGACTGGATTGTAAAAAGGCTATTCAAAATGATAAAAGTGATTAGGCCTCTGCCAATATCAGATTATACTCTGCTAGCTCATTATTATCCTACCCAAGTAGATACTGACTTGCAGTTTCCCTGCCCTGTGTTTAGGCAAGCAAAATGTCTTTCCTGGTTACTCCATATTTAGTTCAGTTTTCTTGAAATAAAATAATACGGAATTGAATAAGTATTTTTCATAATGGGTGTTACCCCAAGGTTGGTTATGAGCTTGTTAGACTAAGCATGGATGATATGAAATACTGTGTCCAGGCAGAGCTAGTCCTAACCTATTTATAGGTAAAGAGCAGGAGTAAGGATGAATGTTTACTTTTTTCCTCATTCTCTGTTCTGGATGTCAAAATTTAATCAAATCATCCAGTTTTCTTGAGAATGGCTGAGAAACGGAGGACAGAAATTGCTTCTGTGGTTTGTGTTAATGAAAAGGATCCTTTTCAAGAAGAAGATTGTGAATTGTCCTTAGGAACACGGATATTTGAAATAGTTTGCATATTAACGAGCAAGCAGTGAGGATGCAAAATCTCGAAGGTAACACTTGAAAATGTTCTATGTGCTCTTATTCTGCTGAGAGCAATACCCAGAAACCTGTCCTCTTGTTCAGTAAATGTAGCTTACGCTAAAAACGGGGTGAAATGTTAGAACTATTGTTTGGTGAGCAATACAAGGTGCTCTCAGGATAGAAGTAAGAGGTAATTGGAAAAAAAATCTTCCTCTTTCACTCCCCTCCCCTACATGTTCTATTGTTGTATAATGTATTATATTATTATCTCCTAAGTTCTGTAGTATAGAAGGGAGGTCGTATGTCCTGGAGCAGCACTTACTGCAACAGTAGGACTTGCACCTCTTCTCTTGTGAGATCCTGCTTTCTCTGTGTAACAGTGGGTCTGACTTGTGGGGAATTTCTTTCAATGTGCCAGATCTGAGGATTCTCACTTTGCTGTTGCTAAGAAAACCGATCGCTGAAACCCACTGAGGCAGAACCTTGACATTTGTAATGCGCAAGATTAACTATTGCAATCTCTCAGTCTAGAGAGTTATTATGCAGCATGGGAACACGTTACGTGTTTGTGGAACGTGCTTTCAAGGGGCTGCATGCATCTATCTATCTTGTACCACTGTGCAAGTTTAGCCACCTTTTCTCCATCTCGTTCTTGGTCTCTTTGGCTTGACAGTCCTACCTGTGCTGCATAGCAGAGCACAGTAAGGAGAACTCCTAACTGGATCTGGGCAACTGGTAAGTCCATGTTGGCCCATTGTACCAGTGGGCACGGACACTGGCTCAGGCCCCACGAGCAGTACAGTTGCATTAGGACGGACTTGCGCTTAAGAGAGTTAGCCACTGCTCTCACCTGAGCTAATGAGCTTGAGAATAGCACTATCCCAATGTAACTGGCAAGAACTTGTGTCTGGTTAGTCCTGGTACTCTGGTCACCACTAGGCCAGAAATCTTGCCTTGATCAGTATCAGTAATGAAATAGAGGATGTTTTTATTACACTTCTAAATGATGCCGAACTGGGGAAGGGCTGTGCAAGTACATTGGAGGTTAGTAATAGAACTCAAAATGATCATGAAAAATTGGGGTGAAAAGAGCAGAATTCAACAAGGGAGAGCAGAGGGTGCGAATCCTGGTTAATCAGCTGCATGAACACAAAACAGAAGGCTGATGACTAAGGAACCCTTATTTAAAAAGAGATCTGAGGATTACAGAGGATCCCAAGGCAAGAGTCAGCAGTGACATTGCAGAAACAGCAGCCGTCATGCTGGGAAGCACGAGCGGAGGGCAGAGCCTGGTTCGCTCGCCCGTTCGGAGCGGGGAGCGCTGTGCTCAGATTTAGGGGCTTTAGGTCGCAGCAGGCATGTGCACCAGTTGGTGGATGACCAGATGTAGTGATGGGAATAACCTGAGAGGTAGGAAATGCAATTTTTAAGGAAAGTCTGAACAAGATGGTGTGTAGCATAAAGAATGAGAGGGCTATAAGTCTTCAAGTAAGAAGTCATTGTGAGAATGGAGTAAGTAATACTAGGGACAGGGAGACTCTGGAATAGCAATGTTTTACAGTACCTGCCACCGTCTGGAATGATGCAGGCAGAGTTCATCTTGTCACAGTGTCTGCAGCTGGACTGGGTGTCTGGACCTGAAATTTAAACAGTTAAGTGTCAACAGTTTATTCCTAAAGCTTCTGAAGTATGTGGAAGCCGAACAAGGCTCTCAGATTGCATAAACATTGCATAAATATTCAGACTTGTATTGATATTTGAATAACACCATGGATGAGTGGAAGGATTTTTACTGGGATATGGTTTGTATATGTTGTATTGTCAGTAACACTTCCAGATTTTCTAAGACAGAGGTGAAAGAATATAACCGCACAAAAACTGTTTAGTAAGTCTTGAGGGCTGTAAGTTGTATTCCATCTCTATGATCTCATGGTAAATTGGAAGATTAGTAATTCTGGTAGTCTGAGCATGCTGCAGCCAAGAACCCAACCTCTAAGCTTGTCATGCAGTGAACACTGTGCCACAGCTCCACCTGAAACACCATGTGTACTGTACTGAGTAAAGTACACGCTTTGCAGAACACTATGGAATTTATAACTGCAGCTCTTTCAGATAGCGCTTTGGTGTCTTTCTGTTTATCCTGTCTATTTAAATTGCGTAATGGTTGAAAGCAAAACTAAAAGTATTAGTGTTAGATTATAATACAAATAATAAAATAAATATTGGGAAGTGAATATACCTTCCAGTTTCTATAGATCTCTGAGATGTGCCCAAAGATATCTTTCCATTATGATTTGCAGTGAGAGGTGTGGGTTTGGATTTTTTTTTTTTTTTGCGCTTGGATTCTCACATATTCATCAAACAACAGTCGAACCTTTCAGTGCTATGTATGACTTAATTTGTGACTGACATTCTGGATGTTTTGGTCTGTAATTTCAAATGTGTAGGGAAGTTATTAGGAAGGCATGGCACCACATTTCTTTCCTGCTTCTTGAAGTCATTATATTAAAAAAAAAATATATATATATATATATATATTTAAATCTACCTTTATGTTCTTGGTTGTCCCTTGCTATAAATAACTTTAAGGTGATCTGCCTATATGCTTATAATACCTGTTTATATAATATGGTTTATATAATGCTTGCATCAAGCAGCTTTTTCTTTATAACACTTTCCATTTTGTGTCTTGGCAATACATCTTTTTTCAAAGAATTATTCAGAGAAGTATGGCACAGCTTTACTCAGGGAAACTTATAAACTAGAAACTTATAGTTGTCTGTTGGATATCAAAAAACTGCCACCTTGTATGAATGGATAGGCTCAAATCATACTCACCCCAAAACTATAGCAAGAAATTGAATAAGAGGTGGAGTCTAAGGAACACACAGGAATTGGTAACTATCTGAACATTAATATACATACTTGCAAAATGTGGCAGCTTGAGATTTCAGGAATGCATATCAAAGGGAACTGAAACAACTTTTCAAATAAGGTGCATTTAAAGGAATTCCTAAAATCCACTTAATGTGCAGGAAGGCAGAAGAATGACAAAAGGTACAAGTAACATGCAGGCAAGCAAATATATATTTGAAAAAATAATGAACTATTAAGTAGATTCTTGTCAAGAAAGTCCCTGGAACCATTTAACTGGGACTTATCCTTTGGCTGTCTGCTAGCCCTCTGCCAGTGATGAGCTTTGTCCTTATGAGGCTAAGTTGGAAAGATTTTTGTACTGTGTTTAGGATCTAAGGGAAATGCATTGAAACACATGGACAGAGCATAGAGGAGACTCTGGCTGCAAAACGTTGGAGCAAAGTACCTCTCAATAAACCATACTCCATTCAATAGATTTACCCTTTTCATGCACTATATACACATGGCTTGTGCTTTCGTTTACTGTATTGTTTCACTGTATGTTTCCAAATCCATACAAGTGTGAAACTGATATGAAGCGTTCCAAATTGCTTGTTGCTCTTGTTCTGTTGCAAATGGTCAAATAAATGGTATAGGGTTGTTTCAGTTCTTGATGCTGGAAGAGCCTGTGTGAATAGGCAGATGCCTGGGCTTACGCGTCATCTTTTTGGTTGTGCATGTGCTATTTTCATAGGCTTCTGTGGAAGCAGCATGCATAGCCACTATAAGATCCGTTTTCTCTGAGTAATTATGGTGCCCATTAAAACTTTTACTTTTTGCAGAAAAATCAGTGAAAATGTCTAAATTTTTTCTTGGAGCATTAATACTTGTAGAACTCAAACACCTGGATGTTTGGGGAGAGTAAGCACATGCACGCAGGGCTGAAGATGAACATAAATAGTTACTATTCCAAATAAAATTGAATTCATCTAATTGAATTCACAGTCTTACTTATCAGCTACTACTTAGGAAGAATACTTTGAAAGAAAAAAAATTCTCCATGATTTAAGCACTAGACAAAACAGTTGCAGCATAGTCATTGCAGCGTTAGCCACAACAATTCCAAAATAACCTACATTGTGAGATATCTAAGAGGAGAACAAGTGAGAAAGCGGCAATAATTATTTCTAAACCATGTTCTATAAGTCCTGAGTTCACAGAGCTGTTTGAAGCTGCACTTGCTCTCCTCTGCAGCACTGCTGAGCGAGAGCAAAATTCTCACTGGAGCTGGAAGTGGGCAATGAGTGGCAAACCTCGTGATCGGTTGGTTATCTGCTGTTGTGAACAGAGGAGAGCAGGGAGCAAACAGCAGAAAGGGAAGGCTGTCTCCCTTACCTTGTAACTCAAAATATTTTTCAGAGTTACTGAGAAGGGTGGCATAGCACCATTCTCACCTTCCACTTGTGTCGCCAAGGGAGCAGATGCACCTGGAGGAAGGCTTTGCCCCTGCATGGAAGGGGAGGAGGGTTCACGCAGGTATTAGCAGACAATGCTGCTGAAACAACGTGGTTCCGGCAAATCTGGGGGCTCTCATCAGGCTGCTGCAAACTCAACTGGACTTTAAAGACATCAGGAACTTGTTGAGTGATATGAGCAAAGTTTGCCACTCTGAGGAAGAGGAAAAAAAAGAATACTTGCCAAAAGTTGTTACTGCATTGAGGACATTTGATAGGGATTCTCTGGAAATAGGCCTTTAGGTGAATAGTGGGTAGGCAAGACTGCAGGGAGATGCAAAGTTAAGGCCAAATTAGTTGTACCAGTAGGCTTTGCTTGGAATGCTAAATATTTATGTTCGTCATTAGTATGTGCATCATATTATGTGCCCTTCATCCGAATATAAATATCGAAGAGTCTGACATGGCATTACTCACAATATATAAACTGACAGAGCACTTCACTCTAAATCATTTGTACTGTTGCAACCTCATTAATTAATGGATAAGATTTTTTTAAAAAAAGGGGAGGGGGACAGATTTTTATCCTCAAGTTAGGAGCAAAATACTGTATTACTAAACAAGCTGCAGAGCGAGAACATAAAGTTGACTGACCAGGTTTAAGTGCTTCTGTACACACAGACAGTAGCTGACCTTACTGTCTTTTTATACTATGTTCAAAGGGTGATCTTTTTTCAGAAGCATCTTCATAGTTTAAGGTGACCTGTCCCTTAGATAGTCGTAAAGAACCTGGTGTTCTTAGATCCTTGGGGAAAATTTCTTTTCTAGTAGTAACGTGACATGATGTTTCCGGTGTTTTGTCATTGTGCTTGGTATTTCAGAGAAACTTTTGGCTCTGCCCTTCCCATGTTACAGGAGTGGCGAATTCCTGGGAAGGGGGAGTGTGTGACCGAGGGGGGGGGGGGGTTGCAGACCAGCTTCTCAGCTGACAGTTAAAGAACAGTTATGTGATGGCCAATGATATGCCCTTAGGTTTTTTGAGAGATCATACAGCCTAGTAAGGTACATATATTTCCTTAGAAGAGTGAAAGAAGTAACCAATATATTGAGATGGTAGAGAATGCAGGATATGCTCAAGCAGGCTCGTTGGCAAAAAACCCAAATCTTCCTTTAAACATCAGTTACCACCCCCTCTGCGCTACAAGTATCCAGAAACACAGCATCTGTTACCTCTCCTTTCAGGGACCTTCAAAATCTCTTTTCAAAATCTGCATCTTCCACATTAAATGTTTCAGCTCTCAGTGCCAATAATCCTAGATTTTTGGTCTTATGTACCTTTTCTATTTTTGAACACATTCAAGTTTTCTTTGAAAGAGCTGAACTTAAATAACTATTTATTCTCTTCATTTCTGTTTATAACCAGGTTCTTTCCTATTACTCAGGTAATGAGTTTTCTCTCTAGTGCAAGTCATACAATATAAAGCTCCAGCGCAGGAAGGCAGGTTCTGGCTGCTCTGCCCCACTTGTTTTTTAAGGCATCTGATATAACTTCTTTCCCTTTGCCACCTAGGATTCTTGCGTGCATGAAGCTGAAGTCAATTCTTCTATAAAAGGTCACCAAACACGAGGATAATATATCCGGTGTCTGTAATTAGACCTTTGAGGAAAGGATCTTGCGGAAGCACTACTGATCCTAGAGAAGCTAATTAAGGCTGAAATATGAATGTAGTAACACCCTGAAGGAAAAAAATCAACTGTATTATTGCATTAAGAGAAAAAGGTTCCGAACTTCAACTCAGATACCCTTTGTATCCTGAACTACACAGCTTTCTTTCATTTAAATTAACTACTAGGAGCTTCTGTTAGAATAATAGGGGAATTATGATTTATTTAAAAATAAATTATATTAAATTTTTTTTAAGACGGGAAAGTGAGTTTATCTCCACTTATAGCATAAAAGCTGAGAAGCCCAAATATCTGCTCCCTTCCACAGATCTATATCAGGAGTGGATCCACAAAATTTACAGGAGTTACATCAGTGTAAATGAGAGAAGAACAAGACTTTTGTAGTGCAGCTACTGCCTTGTGAATACTCAGCTCTTCCTGGCCGCAAGAGGTGCCATGACTTTGGGGTTATTTTTCCAAATTACTAGGCAGTCAAGTCTCAAATCTGCACAGCATTAAAAAAACCTGATAGACTCGACATCCAGAAATCATCTGGAAGATGTATGCGCTCAAATCTGAGGGGGAGCCTGCGTTCCTGTTTGGACTGGCGCTGGAGCGTTGCAGGACTAAGGCTCCTTCTAGTGCTTTTCTATCTTGATAAGAGCAGGGCTAGGGAGGAAAGGGGTTCTGCAGTTCCCATGACTCGGTATGGATAAGCGCTAGTCATGAAGAACCATTTCTCCATGGCTGGCTTATTTCAAGTTAGGATGTGGGAGTCCACAGAAGAACCTAAGTTAAAACTCAGTATCTTGATGTATGAGCGGTACTGAATTTTGAAAGTACTTGAAATTCAGACTGGTTTCTATTTTGCAGCTATACCCTACTCCACAGTTCACTGAACCAAACCTAAAGCCAGTCAGTCTCTGAACTTCTGAATGCATTTGAAACCACATGGACGTTTTGGAGCTGCTGCTTGCATTCATTTGTTTTATGCAGTTCTGGAAGAAACGAGTTGTACCAGACTGAAAACGTGTAAGATGTATTTCACGACTGCTTGTCTGCCTGGTGTCTGGTTTTGCCTAAAATGAGCAGAAAGCCTGCAAAGATGAGGAGAAAATGGTATACTTAAACAGATGGATTAAGGTGATCAAACTCCTGTTCAGTATGAGTGTTGGGAATATTCTGAGACAGCCTGACTTGAAGGTAGCTGAGAAAGAGGTTGAGTATAGGAAAAAAAGTACTGCTAACACTTTAAAAAAAAAAAAAAAGTTAGGTACACTGGGCCTGATAATATCATAATGGGGCTTAACTCCATCCTTTTATTAAATGATGGGATATCAGTTCTGAGTATAGGTCTGACAGAAAAAAGGCAGCACAATAGCCTATTATCCTCTTTTTTTCTATAATTGTTTGTGTATATATGGGCATGAAAATCTCTTCTGTTCCTCATTCATAAAAGTAGCCTTGATTTCAGTGCCTTAGGGCCTCCGACCATGCAATAGCGGTGCTAACTTTTTCCTTAGGGTAAGATACTAAATATTCTGTGATTTGCGTGGCTTTGGAAAACAAAACCCATGAAACGTGCCCGCTCTAAAGGATGGGGACAGGACGAGGGATTCGGGCGACAAACGGCCGGTGAGCGCTCGCGCTGACGAGCTGCAAGGCTGGCAGGCTTCTGGGGAAAAGGTGGAGGTTTTAGCGGAGATGCTGTAACAGCAAGTGCCAAAACCTTAAGTTTGAACTCATCGCGAGGGGTACGTGAGGTGAGTGCAGCACCTTCCCTGGTGAAGGCGGCGGAGGGCAGCGCCGGGCAGGGGAAGGAGGGCGGCTGAGCTGACGGCGGCGCGCGGCGGCGGGGTTGCCATATCCTGACTGAAACTGCCAGCCGGGAGCAAACGAGATGGTCGCGGCGCTCCCCGCTGCCCCAGCCGCCAGCTTCTGCTTCGTCCCCTAGCCTGGGGCTGGCGTTATATGGCTGCTGCTTTAGGCCGCTCTAAAATCAGCGGAAAGTTTTTGTCAGTTCAGCTCCCGGAACCGACTTGTGTTAAAACCGTACCTTTTGGTTGTGCGAAACGCAGCACATCCTGCGTTTCCTTCTGAGCAACCGGTGGAGCCGGGAGGCAGGCAGCTCTCGCGCGGGGCGCCGGGCGGCCCCCGCTCCTTCGAGGCCGTCCCCACGCGGCCGCAGTGTCGCCAGAAACCGCCGCCGCTCTGGGGCGAGGCAGCAGGACGAGCCTTCGGCTGCGCGGCCTCCGCAGGAGCGGGCGGCAGGACAGGTCCCTGCGCCATCTTCCTTTGCTCCCGGCTCGCTGTCGCCTCAGACGAGCGAGGAGCTGCGGAGCGGGGTCAAAATCCTGGCGCTGCTCCTCGTGGAGCCCCGGGCTGCCCCGGCAAAGGGCCGGGGAACCAGCCAGCTCCGTCGCGCAAGCCAAATTAAATGCACGGTCAGGTACGGCGCCCACTGGTAGCGTTACCTGCGTGACGCCGAGCCGTGCTGCCCCGTGCTCCAGGGAGCCTGCAGCTCGTCGCTGTGCTTTGTTCCGTTAGCTCTGCTGAAACGGAGCAGAGCTAGCGCGCTCTTATCCCAGTTAAGGTACCGAGCGGCTTTAGCTGCTTATCTGCCACAGAAAGAACAGCATTTGCTTTTGTGATGAAAATTAAATGTGGAAATAATTCCCTTTTCCTTTTTGGAATATTACTGTGCTATTAAATAGGCTTAAGACCATTAAAGAGTAATGATATGAAGTTGCATGCACCATTATTTTAAAGGAGATTGAATGAAAATATACTGTCTGTCTGTTCCAGCCCTTGCCTAATCCTCGGTGTAATAGAGGTTTTTAAGGGCCATGATGCACATACATTTTAACAACAAAGCTGAGTCTCTAAAACAGGGATTTTAATATCTGTGCTCTGAATGAAGTAAGTATAAAAGACCCTGTTTTCTCAGATATGTTAAAAGTTGTTCTGTTAAATAATGAAGTTAATCCTAGAGAAATTAAATTCAAAATGATAGAAGAATATCAAGTTTTTTGCTCCCAGTTACTTTTAGAGTGGCAACTAGTCACAAACAACCTCTTTCTATAGTTAACCATAAATATTTTTGGCTTACTTTAATTGACCACAGTGTCTTGGTTTGGCCAGATTGCAACCCCTGCACAATACGTGATGGTTTCCCTTGTTTCACAGGTGGCACAAGTAGACTAAGATCTAGGTCTTCAGAGAAGGGTCGCCACAACCTCCTTGATGGTCTGGGGTAATGCAGGGCTGAACGTGGCTCTCCAAAACCTGTGGCTGGCATCCTACTACTTCTTCTAAGATACTTTATAAATTGGGCTTGGGCACTGAGGTCTGATTCTAAAATGTATGACTTAATATTTATTTTGCAGTGCAGAATGGTTGACGAGAGTAGAACATGACCATCTCTGTCTCTTATCATTGTTGTACTTGCTTTAGTTAGGAAATAGTGTAATTTGTAATGTGGGAAAATCAACCAGGTACTTAATTCCATATGGGGGGGGAGGGACCCCAACCCTTTAATGAATCCTTTAATGAAGAAACTTTATTTCTTGCAAAGGAAACATGACATATGATGTCATTCACTTAACAGCTGATGAACTGAGTGAAGAAATCCTAAAGAGCTGCTGTCTTTTATCAGAGAACAAGGAACTTCATTAGATTAGGGAAAACAATGGCGTTCCTCACCTGCAGTCCCTTTGCCCTCAAGATTGTGTGTCTCTTGCTTGTCTGTGCTTGCCCACCTCTTCCTCCTGCATGGCTTTCAGCTAGAGCGGTGAAGAGAGCTCCAGGTGCTTGGTAGCATACCCAGGAGAAACAGCGGACCATATGTCCAAAAGACTTTCCATGTTCCTTTGTGTACCTCTGTGTTGGCTGCTCTGGTTAGTATAGCAAAAGTAGTTCTTCCAAATTTCCTTAAGTCCCAGACTGAGCATGCACTTTGAAAATCATGCTTGATAGAGGTTTATCTTCTCCTCGCAGTCGAACAGAAAAGTAAATGCCTATGTACATGTACCTAAACGCACTATACAGACCACTCTAAAAACTGCTAGTCAGTAGAACACCATGGAAAGATATTTCAAAAATACATGTAACCTGGACTGGCAGTAATTTTGCAAGCCATCAAAGTACAGTCCGTTCCCTGTGATTTATACGGGAGTGCAGAGGTCTTGGAAAATGCAGTCCAGTACCAAGTTACATGCAGTTCACTCCCTATGTCTGAGTGGGGGGATTTTTTTTTTTTTTTAAGACATTGCACTTAAATTTATTTTGATTTAGAAGTAGAACTAGATTATATAGTGGGCAATCTTCATGTTTTAGTTGCCTCCTTTCAAAATAAGGACTGAAATGGAACAGAAGGAATTGCCAAATAAGTGGAAACAAATTTTCAGAATAAAATATTCATACAAGGAGGAAATGGGCTCTGTTTAATTTAAAAAAAAAAAAAAAAAAAGAGATCGTTCAGTGTGACAGCAGTTATATGCATTTAAATATTGTGCCTTTCTTCAACTCATGGTTATAAATTTAAAATATATAATTAATGATCCTATCAATAATAGATTTCTAATTTTAAGCTATAAAATATAATTCCTTTTCTTGTTTTTATAGGATGGCACTTTAAGAGAAATCTTTGGCACTGAATCTTATCATAAGATGCAAAGAAAAAGATGAAGGGACTGCAATCTATAATAGTCTGACAGGGAAGTTCCTGTTTAGAAAAGGCAAACTATTTAAATCTGTTGTTGATCTCGGCTTTTCTTTTTGTTGTTGTTGGTGGTTTTTTTTTTTTCTTCTTTTTTTTAAGAAAGAAAAGAACTGCAAGATAAAAGTAGCTAGTTGGCTCTCAAGACCCACGATGGGATGCAGTTTTACCTCTTTCAGTCACCATCTCGGATCTGGATGGGTAAAAAGAGAAACCCATTAATGTTTGATTGCTGCATGAAATAAATTGGTGGGTTCAGACTCATGTACAGTAGACCAGATACCTGTTATATGGAAACTACCCTCACAGGTGACTCTAAATTGATTCTTTTGTAAGCTGTCTCAGATAGACAGTGAATCCAAAGCATATAAGAAGCGAACGTTGCTTTTATCTGGAGACTACTTCTGTTCTCTCTTTTATTGGTTTTATACTAATCATTGCTCTCTGCTGACGTCCTAATTCACAGTGACAGATCTGGAGCGATGTTATCCTCCAGGGTCTGGTTTGGAGTATCATGGTGGGATGCCATGAAGAATTTTTCTGCGTGCTCGTCCATAAGTTGCTCCATGGATAGGTGCAACCTCAGTGAGTTGTCTTCGTTTTAAAAATATAGTTGGTGGTGTTCTTGGGATGGATCGATGAGCAGTTTGGTTAAGAGAAATATTCCAGTCAGTGTAAAGGTCTTTTTGTTTTATTTTTGTTTTTTTTTTAAAGAGCAGCTGTCTCCCTTTTCTCTTTCACTTTTGTACTTTGTCTCCCTTCTCTCTTTTGCTACTTAAATGTTTTTGACCCATTTGGATTCTCCAAATTTTCTGTTGCATTGCTAACAAGTAGCTGTGTGCCTGTTTGTCCCTTGCATTGATCAATGGTAGCACCACCCCCAACTGTGTTAGCTGGTTATATGTACTCATGTTTCCAAGCCCCCAAATGTGCCATTGTAGACAGACGTTTCTGGAAGCACATCATCACTGTACATCAAGCATTAGTTGCAGTTAACATTATTGAATTCTTTAAAATTAACTTTCGGTCTTGTTTCTCAGCTTCTGTATTTCTCATTTAATGATGGGCTTTTCCTATTTTCTTTATTAAGATTCTCAGCAGTGCTATGTCCAAAAAAGGATATGAAAATAACGTGTGTAAATACTAGTCCAAGCAGTCATCCTATTTAGATACTGTCTTGGTCAGGTAGTACCTTTCTCTTAAGAGTCAAAAGCAATGGTCACTTGCCGTTTCCGCGGCTGTGCGAGTCGCTGGAGATGTTCACTGTGCTGTGGACTGTACATAAGCCTGTGCTCCAGCAGTGTTAGATGGTAATGTGTGTGTTGCACGAACCATCGCTTGGGCAGGAAATGAAATAAAGATGCAATAACTTCAAAATTCAAAGCATTGTGGTAGGGCTAATGTAACGGTAAACAGTCATTCCAGTTTAAAAAAAAAAAAAAAATTGATGGTTCTGCCTGAACTGTGTCTGTGCTTCCCGCCTGAACTGTGTCTGTGCTTCCCAAGTCATCTCTGCCTTTGCTTTTTCTCCTGGTGGTAGGTGTTATGCTGTAGTGTTCAAACAGATCATTAAAGCTGCCTCAAAAGCCCTATCTAAAAGAAAGGATGTTTTTAAACCAAGAAGTACAGATTACCATTTGAACAATCACAACTTGAATATACCACAATATACCAGTGAGAAATGGTAGTGAGTGAAACTTATGAAAATTTCTTTGTAACTTTAAAAACTGAAGCGGTTAAGAATCTCAGTGTACTTATAAACAGGCCATGAATAGGAGAAGGAGGCAAAGTCACAATGTATTGGTTATATACTCAGTTCCATGTTAAACCTGGTACATTGAACAGTTCCTAAACTTACTCTTTTGGCTAACTAAATTACTCTTGCAGTTTTCTTTACGGTTTGAACCATTTGTGCTATTCTTCTGGGTATTATTAAATAACTACCCGGATTTATAGCGGGGCAGTAGAATTTCCAGTGCTGGCAGATGCATTTCAGTGCTTTGGTTCCATGGCAGATGTATTTTAATGTTGTATTTTGGTGTCAAATGAAAAGTGATGTATTTACAGCTTGTAAGTCCGTTTCTCTTGCAAAGTTCATGAGAATCAAATCAAATATTCTAACATAAAATAAAGATAGTATCTGCCAATGATAATCTTTCTTGTAATAGCAGTTAGTCCCAAACAGTTATGAAACAGCTATGAAATAAAAATGGCCATAGCATAGTTAATTAACTTTAAAAAGTTGAAGAAGGAGCATAAAGGGCAGAAGACCAGACAGACTATAGTAGGTGGCTTTGGCAAACTGCAGAGTTTTTTCCAGTTCTGTTGCCCTGGCTGGAGAGGATCGGCTGTTTCTCTCTCGCAAAGAGGCAGCGCGGGTGCTGCCGGAGCGCTGCTGGCGCTGGGCTGAGGCTGTGGCAGTGCTCGGAGGGTCCTCGCCTGGCAAAGATGCTGGCTCGGCACAGCAGCTTCCGCCGGAGCATAATGCTTACAGGTGGCTTGGGGACTTGACTTCTCTGAGCTTTTGCTGCAGTGGGTCACCTCTTCCTTTCTGTTTTTGTTTTAGCCCTTCTTTAAAGAAGTAGATACAGCAAACATGTAACAACCAATATGTAGCAGGAAGAAGGTTTTATATCTGGGCAGCATACTCTCTTTCAGAACTCAAAGGACTTATGCATTCTTCTGTGGAAGCAGGTAGATTTTTTTTATTCACGTGTTTGGACAGGTTAACTTCAAGAGAAGCTGACAGGAGTTAAGCTGTATTCTGGGTGTTTGGAGAAATATAAAAGTTGAACAAGAATCAGTTCTTCAGTCTTAATAGCTCAGGCAGGAATTAAATTATATTTACTATGTTAACAAAAAGCTTTCTGATGAGACAAAATGTAGCAGCCAGCATAGGTGCTTCTGAGAGCCAGCTTGCCCAGAATGCTTCGTTTAAAGAAATGCTGAGATAATATGCTGCAGAGAAATGCTTACTTTTCAAAATAGCCCCTTCGCGTCAAATAGTGAAAGTTCTGGTTAGAAGCAGGACCGCTGCTAGCTCAGGAAAACATGTCTTCAAAGGTACAATGTGAAGAGACCTGTATTCAAAGCCAAACTGTGCTTTGAGAATTTCACTTACATTTTGAGAAACAGGCTGAAGGCATCTCAGCAAATGTCTCTTTTGGAGAGAAAAAAAGAAAAGTCTTCAGATGAAGTTATTTGGGCAAGCATACGCAAGCAATAATGCAGCTGCTGGGGGAAGCACTGTTTCCTTCTTCTCTCCTACCTTGCAAGAAAAGTCTTTTGCCCAGGTGAACAGCTAACAGTGGATCTAATCAATAGGCCTTACAGGAAAGTAGAAAAATAAACACAAGCTACTTATTGTGTGAGTATAAAAGGAAATAGGTGTTTGACTTCATATTGCGAGTTGCTTGGAGAACAGAAACATACTGTGCTAGGGCACCATACAACCAACCACTGAGAAAGACAGTGTTTACTTTGAAGAGTTTATTCCCTTGCAGGGAGCCAAGCGGATGGAAATGTGCTTTGAGAGGTTAGCCTTCAGAAAGCTAATATGCATGCCATGTAATCAAACACCCACTGGGTTACTCATTGATTATTAGTCATTTACAGTTGACTCAAAATGCCAAACAAACTTATTTTCATAGTATTTCTTCATGTATATTCACAGAAATTGGACCGGAAAGACAGTGTTGTGCTACCAGCAACCCTGCTCTTCAAATAGGATGTAAAAGTGAGATCATGAATGCTAGTTAGCTTTACATTTACATTACATGGGAGGAACCTCTCAGTCTGTTGGTGACGGAGCAGCCTTATCAGTTCATTCGTACCATTTACTGCATTCAGATTTTGGACAATTGTATCTTGCATATTGCAAATACCTTCTAACTTATATTAGAGAAGTTAATTTTCATTGCTATCCTAAAAACTTTCTGCCATGTTGCTAATGTGATGACTTGGTCTCTGGAGAAGTGGGAATTTTAGTGGTGACCCGCATGGGTTGGGACTGTTTTACCCAGGGGACAATACAAAGATAAAAAAATTTAAAAAAAATTGCCCATGAATAACATGATGTGAAGGTGGTGTAAAATAAAGTAAAAGATGGAGAAAATGCGCTGCATGGATGGAGGAAGGAAAAGGGAAAAATAAAGAAGAATAACCATTGCTATGCACCGATATTTTTGTTTGTTTTTGAGACAGGATAGTTTCATTAGGCAATGGATGATTTGACCTTAGCTATTGCCTCTCGCAATAGAGAATGAAAAGGCAGAAGAAAATGAAAATGTTTAAAATAAATGAATATAGCTATTGCCTCAGAAGAAAGAGATATAATATCTCTTCAGATCATTCCCACAGGGAAGTGTGCATTTTTTTTCAGTCTGAATTTTTTTTTTTATTTTTTTTATTTTGAGCATTCTGCCTTCTCCTCTGGCAAGATGGGCTTTTTCAGAAAGACAGTTTGTGGCGAGCTGAACATTACATACTCTATAAGCAGAGGATGGAAAAGGATAAGAGAATTTATGATAAGGTTGATGCTTAGGAAAGTGAGACATTTGTTTGTGTATTCTGCCTGGTTCTTCTTTACACGTTTCTTGTTAACACTGAAGTCTGTGGGAATGTTGACTACACAGAGCTTTCAGGATGCGGCTCGGAGGATCAGGATGCGGCTCGGAGGAGTCCTTACATTCCTCCTTACATTCCTCCTCACAGAAGTCCATGACATAACCTCCCATTTAGGTTATGGGCGTTTTGTTCAAGATTTCTTTGGAGGGCTAGAAAATAGGCAGAAGAGAGCAAAAAGCATAAGAGTAAACATTTGCAAAGCAATGCTCTGTGTCTCATGGTTCACATTTTTATGAAGTCTGATATAGTATTCTGCTTCTTGCATTTTCCGTGCAAATGGTCTGCTGAAGTGAGATGTGGCTGCAGAATTTGTGCTGTTGTTTAAAGTTAGATTAAGCTGTGTAGCAGAAGAAGGTTAAAAGTTGCCTGTGGAAGGTTCTGATTTTAGAGTAGATTATTTTAACTCCTGGCATACTGGAAACCTTGCCATAAACTTCAAAAATCTGATACCAAAATAGTGAAAGACAATGGGCTTCCTCAGAAGACTGTTTCTGAATGTGCCCTAGCATCACTTCTGCCAGGCAGTAACGTGTTGTAAAGGAGTGCTCTTTCTGCCTAGGAGAGACTGCCAGCCTCCTGCCCTGGTTATGTTCCCTGATCATCCACTAAATGTGGAGGTGGTACATCTGTCTCAGCGATGGTGCGGATTTCCCTAGCCTTGGGCCAAATGCAATGTTAGGGACAGACCTACATGTTTCTTGTTACTTCTGGTTGGAAAAAGAAATAAAGTCAAGGTACTAGGCAGGTCTTAGCTGAAGAATGTGTGTATGCATGTCTTAAGCTTCATATGAGATGTTGAGGTCATAAATTAAGTTAGATACTGTATAACTACATACACCAATACTCCTGTATAAGCATTACTACTTCAAAAGAAACCTTTTCCCCCAAACTGTATTTGATGCAGACAAATGTTTCCGTGTGTTTTCATGAATGCCTTCCAAAAAGCTGCACCAGTCAGCTACCGTCATCCCAAACGACTATGGCTTTCTAAGGGTATATTCAGGCCACCCACAGTGGGATGATGAAGGGTGTATTGCCGCTGAGAGCCTGGAAATGTGACTGGGTGCGGATGTTACCCTGTGCTCGCAAAGACCAATGTTTTGCAGGTATGAACGCTACGTTCTCGTCTGCCTCTTTGCATAATATTGGTGCTTGAAAGAGGCAATGCTATTATGATATGAGGAGAAAAGGAAATGTTAGAGTCCTTGTAACAGCCGCTACATTACCCACCTTTCTGGCTCTGTTGAGTGATTTCACAATGGGTCGAAGTTATTCTCTTGATGGAGCTATTTATACACCGTGTGACTCAGCTGCCTTCTGAGGGATGGCAGCTTTTCTACTTGAGAAACAAACTTTGTGGTGCCATTCATGTGTAATTTCTTCCTTAAAATATTCATCCCATGATGCTACTTAGTGGTGAAAGTGCTATAAGCATAAAAACAGTGCTAAAAAAAAAAAGGTGTGCAAATTGCTTTGTTAATCATAACCTGAAAAATTGACAAAGTTGATTTGCTGTTTGTATTTTCATTCCTTGTGCCAATAACAAAGGGCCTTCTGCTGCAGAAGAAATAAAAATAAGGAATCTGTATTTTCTGTTGAGCTTGAATTTCATTTTACATCTGTAGAGTTTTTGTCTCTATGCAGTAATTTCAATGGCTTCTATGAAATAATTCCTTATTTATAATAACAGTGAAAAATCTGGATGGGCCCTTCCATTGTTGCCTTGGATTATGAAACTCATTTCTTTTGTATGAGGCATAGGTACTGCTTAATGAGATATTCATTGGCTTTTGCAGCGGTTGCTTGCTCGAGCGAGCAGGATTTTAGTTCAGAATAATACTTTCATTGTTCTTGTGAGAACTTGGATCTATACGTCTTTGTATTACACCACTTCACTCCAGATCTGTTTGGCTATGTTTATGTCTTCCTTACTATTGATGTGATGTCCTTTTGCTTTGTGTTTTCATTTGTATGCAATAAGGTTTTCCCTCTTGTTCTTCTTCTTTTTAATTTTTTTGTTGTTGTTGGAAGAGTATTCCTCCTCATATCCCATGGTCTTTTTTATTCTGTAAAGTGATTGTTTTGCATTTCCTTGAGGCACTGAGCCATTCCAGTGGTGAGAGATAATCTTTTTTCTGCACAGCAAGTTATGTGCATGAAAAGACAAGAGTGTGTGGATTGGGTTTTAACCTTCAATCCTATTTTTTTCACCTTTTTCAATCTTTTATTTGCACTATCTTTTTTAACCTAGTTTCTAGAGATTTTTGTGGTGCTGGGTTTGTTTTTGCCGGGAGATAGCTCGAGCTTAGCTGATATCAGATATTTGCATGCATACTCTGAAATTGTTCCCTCAATCCAACCAAATTCATCTTTATGAATTCAAAATCATCTTTATTCATATTGTCCTTGTTTTTAACTTACATTGGTTAGGGCTTTCTATTTTAACAGGGCATTCAAATAAGAATTCAGAATACTTGTACTCCATTACATAGATGGTAGAGTGTGCTCGTATACTAATGTACAGAGCTGCTTGGCTAAAACACATGTTACAGGGAGGGAAAAGAAATCTGTAAAATTGTAACAGCAGCTAGGGATATGCTGATGTTGGACTGCAGGTAGAAACATTAGTCTATTTGATCTTCAGAGAGATTTTGTGGAGATGATATGTTTATCATAAAGCAGATGCCTTGGTGAGAAGGAGCTGATGGCTGGTTCAGGATGCTCTTTTAGTCTGCTTAAAGATTTTACCCGCTACTGTTCTGTTGCAGAATTTTTTGTCCTGCCTGAATACAAATAATCACTGATTTGATGAAGACTGAATGTGTAAGAGAGGAAATCAGGTGTGAAGGGTGATGGAATACAAATCACATATGTGCAAGTGACAAAGTTATGTCCTAAAGGTGGGACTTAAGTCCCTTTCTTATCCTTTATCTTTGAATTGGATAAACACTGTCCACCTGCAGTATGGTTTCCTCTACTGCATGAGAAAGGCTGAGAAATGTGTTTTCCCGTTTTAGATCTGGTGTGTCAATGGTGCCTGGTGTCCTTGAGAAAGGGCATTTACTTTTCATGATGACGGTGTTGGTTCTAGTATATTTATCTCCGAAAGCAATACCTAAAGCCAAAATGGGCTATATAATGTACATTTTACTTGGGCTAAATTAATCTGAAAAAGTCAGCCCAGTTCTAATGTTTCACAGGTGGAAAACCGCAAAATATTTGACAAGCTGAAAGCTCAATATGATTTGAGTTGCACAGACGCTAATGTCAAATAAGCAATTATATAGAAGTCAAACTTCTCCTGTAAATTTGTAGCACAGTAGAAGAACATTATGCATAATTATGTTACATATCATTTTAAGGATGAAGCTCATATTCCAGGCTCCATTAGCTTTCAGAGCCTTTGTAATATATCTGTTGAACACATCCTAAAAAGTTAGAGACAAGATTATCACTGATTTTTATTCACAGCAAGACAGATTAAGTTGACAATTGATGCTGTAGTCTCAGTTCTGCTTCTTTAAATATACGTTGTCTTAAATCTTGGTATCTCCATCTGCAAGACTCTTGCATGATACCCGTCATGATACGGCATATATTTTTTGACCTAGTTAGAATTGTCTTAGGGCTCTGCCACGTGAGTGCTGGAGCGAAGAGCTGCAGTGACTAAGCCATTATTGCTGCTGGGCGTCTGCTCTGCCCTGTTGCCCGAAGTTATTACCAGAGTAGCAGAGATGCTAGAGATGAATCTATGCTTCTACCTTGCTCCTGCAATTTATAATCTGAAATTTTAATATAAATGGCAATTTAAATATGCTGGACCACGAACTGGAGTGGCTGAGGAATGGGCCAATGGGAAGGTTATTTGAATGTGCTAATAGCTTAAACTTTCTTTAGTCTTCTGGAGCCCTGTTTTCCCTCTTCTCCTGGCAGCTTGTGATCAGATACTGAACTGGTCCTGTCCTTATCTGGATCGAATGTCCATTGTTTCTCAGAACGTTACTGTCTGAACTCAGGAAATTTGCCTTGGAGATACAGCTCTTCTAGAGAGCCATTGTGAGGGGGGTATGTGAAGATGATAATCCTGGAAAAAGAAAACTAAAGATCAGCTGACCTGTGTGTGCATGGCTTTAGTGTCTGGAATTTTTGTATTTGAAGAATTTAGCAAGCAGTGTTTAACTTAATTCCTGCTGGTTACATGTATTTTGCCACCTTGTCCATTAACATTTGTTGAAGGAAGTGCATATCTGAACAGAAAAAAGTAGAACTGCATGATAGAAGTATCTATTCCCTTGTAAATCAGGCTTTTATTCTCAGTAAGCTTGGTATCATATTGCCTATAAAGTTAATATTCCTCTATATCAGAAAAAGTTGCTTGGATATGTGATCTCAATTGATGCAGGCTTCAAGTTGGAAAATTTTTCATGCTGTTTGGAGATGGTGATGAGGGCTCTGTATGTCCCAGCATATGTTATTTCTTAAGGTAATTATATTTCTGTTAGACATGTAAATTCCAAACCAAGAAGTGTGTTATTTCTCGAGTAGTGTGAAATGCGCATAGTGTTGCTCAGAGAGAATTGATTAATTCTATTGATTCATTCTGTTTTGTTCTCTCATCTCTGTTCTGCTGAATTGCTTTGTTTTGCTAACACACCCTTTATCAAATTAAACGTGTTGCTTTTGGTTAGAATTGGGCCTCTCTGTTTCCATCAGTTCTTTAGTTTTTGAAAACTAAAGGTCTTTGATGTTACTGTTTAAGTCCATTTTTTTAATCCGAATAATGGGTTACAAAATGCTGGCAAAATTAACGTTCTTCTGAAAAGTGTTTCGTAGGGAGAAATTCAGTTCCAAAAGTAGAGGCACTGATGGGAAAATCAGTAGGTTCAGAGTAGAAAAATTACTAATCTGATCTTGATGGGAAATAAGAGGTATACCTGGTTTTTAAATAAAAATATCATGGTCAGCTTACAGGAAGACATAACAGAGCTCAGATAGTGGAATACAAATTGCATCATCTCCATGGATTGATCTGTTTAGTGAACTGATACTGAAATTAAGACACTGATCTCTCTCCATTATAATATATAATATGGCAGGGGGTAGTGAGATATGAAGAAGAGTAATGAATACAGTCTAGTTCTGTTTCATATTAACAATTTTGTATTGTTGCAATAATGACTAGGTCCATACTGTAAATACTGACCTGATCTTTTTTTTTTTTTTTCTCCTCTCCCATTATTCATACTGGGGCAGGAGCTGGTTCATAGTGGAACCTCAGTAATTTGCAGGGAGGGGTGTAATTCAAAAGTAGCAGAAGTACATTCTCTATGTGCTGAAAAGCTATGTAAGAATCCCCCTATAATAAGCTATATACTGAGCCTTATAAACAAACTTTTATACCACTATTTTCATTATCAGCCACTGTCAAAGAAACAAATGCTTTCTCTCCTCTCTGAGGTGAAGTGCTGTGAATGACAAATATGAGAGAAATGATAGAGTAATTTGCTGATTAAAGGTGTGGAAGGTTGATTCACAGAAACAGCAATGGTAAAACAGCCCGTCAATACAGGGTTTTCAGAGCTCAGACAGAGATGCTTTTAACTTGGTTTTGCACCATAACTTCTTAGCCGTACAAGATGAACATTTATTGTATATGCAACCTCTTGTTAAAGCCAGTATCTACTCGTCCAGTGCATCGACGATCAAAATTTGAAGTGCTCCCTTATTTTAAGGAACACTTTATTCTTTACTGGTAACAACTGCTGAAAATATCGCACTAGGCTATTAAATGCATTCCCTCTACTTGCATTGTTTTCTGCAAAAGCATTATATGTATTTAGCAAAGGCCAGATTGGCTGATCTGATTTTTCTCTTATGATTCCTTCATTAATATTTTGGCACCTTCAGACATGTTGACCAACCCTATTAGCTGTGTTTGGGCTTCTCCTGAAAGCTCATTCTTGAAGTGCAGTACTTCTGGGAGTCATGTTTGTAGGGATGCACCAAGACTGGGAGTTGTCAGGGTACATCCCTCAACCTACTGTCCTAGGGAGTTTGGGAGAATAGAAAATGTTGATTAGAAAGACAACAGGTCTGGAAGGAAGAGGAAACTGAGAAGAAATAAACCATTCTTTCCACTCTTACCTTGCAGCTCTTTGCCTTTGGGCTTACAGGAAAACATGAGGAGGGTCTTCAGTGCCCAGTTTCTGCGGTTGCAAAACATAGCTTTTGAACGCTTCAGACGCTTCCTCCTAACTGATGTTGTGTGCTAAATTTCATACAGGCCAACAGCCTCTTGAATCCTCTTCCGTTTGAATCTCTAGCTGCAACTAGGGCGAAGATCCCTTCCAGACACAGTGCTGACTATATACAAGTTGAAACATTTCTTTCTTGAAGGGGTGAAGACTTCATAGAAATGGCCTGCCCCATTTCAGTTAACGTGGGGATAATAGTTCGCTGATATCTTATACCTTTCCTTAGAGCCAGGTTTAAGTCAATGTTATTTCAGGCAGAATAAAAGCTAGAGCGTGTTAATAGAATAATAATGATAAAAACACTGAAAGGCTGCCTTATTCCGTGAGTTCATTTCCTTGCAGCAAAGCAGGAAAAAACAGAGTACGATCTAGTAATTAAATATTCGTAGTGTCTGTAAGGCTGTCTTTGTGCTCCCACGCAGTGCACATGCTATGTACGGAGCTCATGGCTATGCTGGCTGGTCTTGTGTGCAGGCACCGTGTCACACACAAGCTCACGGGAGCTGGTGCTGATCTGCTGAATCCTTGCTATGCTACTTTGAATGCCTGCATATCCACTGTGGTTTCTTGGAATAGTGACCTGCAGAAATTATTTTCTGCAGTATTGGCAGATAGTAGGAGAATTATCATGAAGACAGCTCAAAGACAGACAAATCACTATCACCACAGGTTTAAAAAAAAAAAAAAAATGTTGGCCAACAGGCAGGGTTTGGACACAACATCTGAAGGTGAACTGACTACAGCTACCACAGTATTATATCCCCAATGTACAGACAAGATCTGCAAGAGTCTTTTAACGTTATCTGTTCACATGTAATAATAATCTCTATATACTATTTACTGTATAATAAAAAGGTAAAAGTAATAACTGAAAAATTCTCGAGCTTGTCATAAATTACATCTCAAAGTCTTTCTGCCTATTGAAATTCATGTTGAAGAGCTGTAAAGTAATGATACAAAGAGATATTTCAGTATGGATAGCTAGGCTAATTGAGCTAATAAAACCTTCCATTGAAAATGACAGATATAAAAGGCACAGTGCGATGGAACTTCTTTTAGTTCCTAGGACAATACTCACAGAGGAAAAGCTTAATTTTTTTTTTCCTGGGAAGTACATTAGTTTGCATCTCTGTGTGTCCTTGTTCTTAGTCCAGTATTTAAAATACTACCTTCAGGAGACATGAAACAAAAGGGAGTTTACAATTGACATTACAAACTATTTTTCATAGTAGTGATAATCCAATCTCATTTCAAACAGATCATTCTGTACTGCATGTTTGAAACAACAAGTGTGTATGCCCCTAAACATCTGCTGGTGACAATCTTTCAGAGCAATAGAGAAAATGGAAACATAAATTGCATACACTAGAAGTGTTTTAGCTGTTAGAACTATCAAACTTGCCTTGAAGAGGATGAGTCTAGGAAGGGAAAGGGTAGCCATCTCCTAGAACAGAAGTGGAAATGGAGATGCAGAAAGGGAGAGTGGACCCCTCAGCAGGTGCAGATTGGCACTATTCCATCAGGGCAGAGCTCACATTTGTGTCAGGTGAGGGCCAGACTGCACAAAACCAATGATGATCGGCGTCACAGTGCGTCTGCAAAACATGCCGTCTCTGAAGCTGGTCTTTCTGTCTTAGTTTCATTAGCTGGACTCATTGCTTCTTCCTTCCTAAATGCTCTGGCTCAGTTTCCTGATCTGGCACTAACGTTTGGGGGAATGCGAGGGGCCAGTTGGTTTCTCTTCATCTTGCAGCTTTTTACAGCACAAGTAACTTTCTTGCCTTGGTCTTCTGAACTTTCCAATGAGAAGTATTTTAGATGTCATGACTGTTTTAGCTGTTTGCCTTGGCTTGGGAATGGTGGCCTGGGCCAGCTGGAGCACTCTCCCTCCTGGGCAGATGATGTAGTGCAGTGACGAACAAGCTCCAGGAGGTGCTACGTGGAGGCAGCAGGGGCACAGGTGGCTACAGGGGGAAGAACTCTGAGAGCTGCCAGTGGCTAAGGTCCATAGAGACAAAAAGAGCAGCAGCAGCCCAGGAGGCCACGGTGGGTATACTAGAGACCAAAGCTGGAAGGGGGGGCCCATTTTGCCAAGACCCAGTGGGTGGGATGGGAGGCAGGATTTGTTTTCAAATAATTTATTTTAATCTGTCTCACTCAGAAGATTTATCTTTTCTCTTTGAAGACTTAGGTTGTTCTTGTTTAGTGTTTTGTGGTCTAAGGAAACACCTTTGGGGATTAGAAGTCTCTGTATTTTTTTGGCATGGTCCCTTTAAAGACTGCTTCACTCCACTGGGTCCCTGGCCAGGGCTGCCCTCAGAGCTGGCACTCAAGCTGCCTGCCAGGCTCCTCCACATCTGCTCCCAGCTCCCTATCAGCATCTTCAGTGGAGTTTGTTCCTAATCTTTGGAGCAGCAGAAACATGTGGAAACTGTTGCTAGATCCTGCCATGTTCTTTGAACTCTGCCCTTATCAAATTATGAGACGAGGATATACAGACTTGCCAAGATGTCGCAGGTTTTCTTGTGGATGGTAGACCTTGGCCTTTTCTTCAGGAAACTCCAGCAATCTTTTGTCAGGGTACCTCTCACCCTCCCATGTTCAGTGCTCTGCTAGCAGAGCAATTACACTGAAAACCAAAGTTATTTGAGTGTGCTAGGAAATATTTTAGCATTGAAATGTTTCTTATTTATGTTCAGTTTCTTTGAATTAGTGGGACCAGATAGTGTGCAAATCTAAGCAAGTAATTTCCTTCTTGCAGCTAAGTGAGTGAGGATTTTCAAGAGGATGAGAGGAAATATTCATGCAACCCTTAATAAAAATTTCAATAGGAGTTCCAACCCAACATACTCTTTTCAGAAAAAACTTTAGTGGGACACGATTCCTCAGTTCCTGTTCCTGTATGAACTATATGCATCATATGAACTTAAAGAAAATGTTAAATACCACTGAAAGTATAGCAGAGGGCCCTACACGGGTACCTCTAACTCTAGGCAATGAATATTTGGCCTTTGGGGCCAATGTGTAGAAGTGGTGGGATTTCTGCATCAGTTACCTGCAGGAGGCTCCCTGGGGCTTGTTCTGAAGTGTGTCAAAAAACAGTACTGCAAGTGAAGATCTCAGGTATGCTTGGTGCTTATTTTCTGATATGTACCTCTGTGTCTTATGGCTGGTCCTGTCACTCCGTGCAGCTGCCTGCAAGGATGATGCGCCAAACAGAAAAGACCTTAAGCCCTTCCCTTTTTGGGACCGTGCGGTCCTGCAGAGGAGTGAATGGCTTTATTTGCAGCAAACAATAGCATTTTTAGGCAGCTGAATTGCAGACTGAATTTGGATTATTTGAAAAGGCAGTGTGAGTGCCAGGTGATAGGTATCCTGAGAAATCGGGTATTTCAAAGTGCCACTGGGACCCCTTTTTGTCCATGGCTCTCAAATATCTTATTGGGACTTACTGAAGTCTATAATTTGTTGACTTCACAGGGTTGCCATGGAATTTATTAGGCTGTGTTGTGAATGCAGAGAGCAGTTGCTCTCAAAAGAGGGGGAAATGTGGTTTGCAGTGCTGCCTACGGACTTAAGATATGTAAATTCAATCTCTTAGAACTTGTTTTAGACTATTTCCTTCCCTGCATTTCCTTTCCATATTTGGGGCTTGGAGAATTTTTGCTTTCCAATTCTTTATTTCAGGGTGGTAATATGAGAATAATAAGAACGAAGGAAAATACCTCTGACAGCTCTCTCTTGTTTCTTGTTTTTATATATGCAAGATGGTGCTTTCCAAAAGCAACAGCATCCCCCATATATGGGTAGAAGAATTAGTTTTGTTGGTAATGCAGGAAGGCTATGTGCTTTTTGATTGTTTTTGAGTATGGTTCTATCCAAATATACAGAAATGGATAAAATTTACCTGTTTAAGTGTATTGTTCTGAAGGAAAGTGGCAGCATAAGTTTGCCTGAAACATGCATGAGCAGGATCCTTGAATCTTGCTGGGATTTTATATAGGTTAGATTTCCAAGAACTAGTAGAGCAGGCAGGTCAAGTTTTGGGTTTACGAGTGGACCTTGGGAAGCCCTTTGAAATTTTTTGAAACTGGGATCTAGATAGCCACTATCAAGGTCTGGGAAGTCACAAATGACTAAAAAGCTGAACAGGAGGCCAGCATTGTGTGAATATAGTGAGATGGAGAAGGTGCTCACTGGGAAATGAGGTTACTCTTTGTTCTCTCTTCCCCCCCCCCCCCCCCCCCAGGGCATGCAGCTCCGCAACTCAAGTTCATGAATGCTCCTTTGATTGTTAAGAAGCACTTACATAATTTGGCCCATGTGATGATAGAAGAAATGATTCAATGTTGGGGTAGTTTTAGATTTTACTGAGAAAGATATGGACAGCTATATAACTAGAAAGACTGAAGAAGAATGGGTGCAAAAGCAGTTATTTCTAGTTTGCTTAGCGAAAGAATAATCTCTGAGCAGTTGGATTGTGGTCAGAGATGGAATTTGATACATGGAAGGAACTAGAGCACTGGATGACCACGCAATGTTCTTCAGTCTCATAAAAGTGAAGTAAAAATAGGATGCTAAAGAGAAGATCTGAACTCAGAAAATATTAGAAAATATTTTTCTAACACCAGAACACCTAAAAGAGTGAAAAGATGGCCTACAAGGGGACTAGCTCTGCTAGGGTTTTTCTGGGAACTGATTGTAAATTACAGTTATGTTCTCCTTCTTAACTAAAAGCATTTTGCAAATTCTTTGGGGATCATTTTCATCTGTAGCCTAAGCAGGGAGTGAAGTTCAAGACATTGAAGAACATATTCATTTGAAATATCACAATTAAAAAAAGTAAATTGGAAAGTCAGAGACAGAAAGTTTTCCTAGAAAATAGGAATTCAATCCCTCTGTATACTATACACTATCTATCTGTGTATGCACACTTTCATAGAGTAGTGCAGTACCAGCTCTCTTGTTTTTTTTTCCATTTATTTCAGACAAAGGTGGTAAAACTGACAATTTTTTTCTTCAGTTTGCCAGTTCTTTTGTTATGCAAAAATATTTTACTGTGCCCTATTTTACATTGTAAAGCAAATTTATGTAAGGGTGCTGACCCAGTGATTGGAATAGAATTTCTCTAACCATCTAGAAGTTTTTTTCAGCTCCTTGAAAAGTCAGTGAAGAGGCACTGCCAAAAAGTGAACCTCAACTGCCTGTGCCGGTTCAGTCGACTCCACTGAGTAGTGAGAGCCCAAGCAGCTGGCTCAGGCTAGACACTAACTAGCCATCTAGGGGCAAGTGAGATGAATCCCATCCTGCAGGATCTACAAATGTTTCTGTAAATGAAACAGTATCTACTTAGGTTACCATTCTTACTTACATTGTTTGTCTGCATAGGTGTGCATTACCTGTCGCTTGTAACATAATGCTGTTTTAATTCCATTTGTTTGAAAACATTGATTTAATGCACTGTACTTAAGAGTAACTACTTTACTGTTTTTGTTATATAAACTGAAACATGTAGAGCACCTAAATGATCCAAGTTCATTGAAGCACCTGAATTATATGAAATAGCAGAACACAGAGAACATTACTTCAAGAAAAGACAGTTACGGTAGGCCCACTGAGGTCACTGTAATAAACTGCGAACAACAAATTCAATTCTGTAATGGTAATTTTTATCTTGAATTGACAGAACAAAAACCTATGCTCAAGTGCATTTTGTACCTTTGAATAGCCCAACATGTAGGTCACTGACTGTGACTCAGAAATGGCATAGGAATAAAATGGGATGCGTTCACAGATGGTGCAAAAGAAGCAGTAAATAAAGGATAGAAAAGCTGGCATAAATTAAAGGTAATATAAGCTTTCACTTTTATAACGTTTCTGGTTTTAGTTCTTCAAAACAGCATTTGAAAAGCTTCTAAAATAGCGCTGGCTTTGGTGCCATCTCAAAAATCCTGAAAAATACTAAGCTAGCAATCTTAAACATTTGCTTTAGGACAATATTCACAGAGGGAAGTAATGACTAGATCCTGAAAGGCTCTTTTCCTACAGAGTTTTCTCACATGTTTCTCAAAGGTTACTTGTGATCAAAATCTAGAATTTAAACAGTGTCTTGGACTTGCCTGCCCCAACTTCCTATCTGCAGTCTAAATATGAGAGGAACCTGGCAATGCATTTTTATCTTAAGCATCATGAAATAATGTTATTGATGAGGTAGTATAGGCAGCCTTCAATGCAGGTATACTAATATAGTGGATGGAATAAATAAGTCCTTGTAATTTTATCAGAATTGCTGGACAAGAATTTAGTGACAGGCTTAGTGAAAGCTTGTGCATGGCTGTGTATGGGTAGGTGGCAGTGGCTTGCTTCTTCTCAGATAGCGCAGAAGCTGAGGGAGAAGCGCAAGCTCTCTCAAACAGTATAAGCAAAATAGGGCCCCTAGACAATCTTCAGGGCATGTTGGTGGGTCAGTAAGTGTGCTAATTAATGCAGACTCTAACTACGACTATTTTTATGCTATTCTTTATATAAGGGAAGCTGATATATGGCTTTGCCCACTCCATGTGGGCATCTTAGTTTTTGATTTTTCCCTAGGTGCTGACTGTTGATTGGCCTTTAATAAATTTCTGCCTTACCTCTGTTTGCACCACATTGAAATGATATCCAAGATCTGGAGATATATGGAAGGGAAAAAGCATGTTCTGGGCTTACAATATATTATTTGCAATCCAACTTTCAAGACATTGCCAGAATTGGAAAAATTTTGTATTGATTTCATAAAAATCATTAATAAAAATTATTCCCACACGAGTATTAAAGATAATAGGGATGGTAAGCCTCCTATTTTAACAGGAAAATGATAAGTATCTCTGAAGAATATTTCTAAGTTTAATGAAGTATTTATGGTCAAACAGCCACTATATATACTGGAGGTGGAGTGCAGCTTCTGCCTTCCTCTCTGTACAAATACCTGCTTGAGAGAAGGAAACTGGTAAAAAAAAAAATCAGTCTGACATTTCCCCTAACCATAGTTCAGAAAGATGAGGGGACAAGAGATTTGCTCAGTGTCAATCTATGGAGAGTGAAAGATATTGATGCAATTTATGAATAGCCTTTTTCCTTTGGACCACTCTCTTCAATTTTGGTATAACTGGGTTTTGACTGGAGCTCATACATCGCAACCAGAGCATTGTCTCAGCACAGCTCATCAGACACCAAGAGCACCCCAGCAGAAAGTGGATGCTGTGGACTAAAAGATGGATATTATGTTGTGAGATGGAAGCTAGATAGATCCTTAACATACCTTGTGGGAGAAAGAGGAAGCCTATGTTATAAGATTGCAAGAAAAATGAGTTTCCTCCTCAAACATCATATGCTTAGCCTGTCCCAGTCAAATACCAAGTATTTTGCTTTACTGAACTGGAGATTTCATCTCTTTTGAATACCTATGTTTTTTAAGCTTACCCTCTACACTGTCATGTATTTGTCTTAGTTGCAGAAGCACTATGTGTTCCTCTCAAACTGTAAGGTGTGCTTGGTATCAAAATGCCTTAGGATAGATTTTCTCAGTCTATGAGAGGTTTATTTATTGGCTTTTTTGGTCAACCTTAAATCCTGCACGTCAATAATCGATCTTCTGAAACCTCTTTTCCTGTAAGATGAACTATCAGGAATCAAAAGTCTTGAAAGCCTTGCTTTCGTTAACGTATTCCCTCCCTTATTTTTAGGGAGGAAGTAAATGCTGTTGATCACTGCAGGGTGATGAGAAACATACTTTGTGTAACTCTTTGGGGACGTGCACGTTTGACCAACATGTTGATCCTCATGTGATTGTTGTTTCATTGTGCATGTTGATGATTTTAATTCAGTACTGGATTAAAAAAAAAGCTGATTAATGTGGTATAGTAGTATGAACTCTACTTATAAGTAAAGATATGTAGGCAGTCTAAAAAGTGAATCTGAAAAATCCAGTAGTTTTACAACCTAGTCAACAGTTTCTTACAGCTTTTATAATATTTCAGCACAGTAGCATGCAATGCATAGTCACCTTCAATGGTAGCATACACATAGCCTCGAGAGTGAGAAGTGCCAGCAAGCCATTCTTGTAAACCCAAAAGCAGCTATCCTAACAGGGAGCCCTGCAGGAACTTCCACTCCACCCACTTCTGAAGAAGGGGACTAAACCACTTTTGGTAACTTCACTGCCTGCAAATGGTTTTGATAAATGCTGCAGGAGCCATTGTGTTATACTTCATAGGAATTCTGAACTATTGGCTTCAGAGGAAACTGAGGTAAACAGAACTAAGTCATTAGGTATTGCAGAAGAAGGTGTTCAGAATTGCCTTTTGCTCTGTAACAGCAGATTACAATTGTGTTTTATATTTTGCTCAGTTTATCTTTCAGTACTATCTTCTTACCAACTCTGTGATGTTCTTCTGATGGCCTCTCTTGCAGTAATTTTAAAACCTGTTCAAAATAGATTTTATCATTACATCTAATTTTAAGGTTATAGCAAGGTAATGTAGGGTGGGCAGTGGGAAAAAGAAAGAAATATTGCACTGAAGTTTAAAGAGTTGTCTGACCACTCTCATCCCTTTCTTGTCTGTGCTAGTTAAGTCTTGATTTTTGCGTTGTTTGGATTAATTTAAGACCGACAGAACAGCACTTGCTTCAGCTGGAGGAAGATCTCAGCCTTGCAAGCAATGAAGGATCTCAACCAATTCAAAGATATCTCAGGCCTTGAATTTCTATATTGCAGGTGTTTTCTTATAATTTATTTCACGCTTACTTTAAACTAAAAATGAAAGCTACAACTTCACAAGATAATGCTTCCATTACAGTATTTCCAGTTCTAAACATTTTACAAAAGTGTGTCAATTATCCTGCACAACAACCTGGGCAGTAACTATTTGCTTTTATGAATGTGGACTGTAAAGCTCAAGAAGGCAAAGGCACTGCCTGTTGCCACACATTAATCACTGGCAGGAACGAGAGTAGGTCCCAGGAGTCCTCAGTCTGTGTTCTGGTGCTAACTGCTGGAGTGAACTGTTGATGGGCAGTTAGGGGTGGAGTTTGGCAAACCTAGGAATATAAGGAAATAAAGCTAAAACAAAATCTTACCATTTTCTGGCAAATTGCAAAGCTAAATTAAGCTGGCGAATTTTTGATAAAATCACAGCAGGGAGAGCAGAACGAGCAAATCAGAACTTCTTTTTTTCCTTTAGTTCCTGTGCTATTTTTAAGTCATCTTGACAGCTGTTAAATACCAGTCTGGAGAATTGTTTGAAATGCTGACTCTCACTGAAGACATTTGCCACATGATTCAAGCTAGCATTTTGGGAGGGTTATTGACAATTCTATTTCATCAGTTAAAAGTCATGTCTTATCATGCAGGGTATTTATTTTATCTCTCTCATTTTGCTCATTCATCCTTTGCCAAGACTTCTGCTATCTTTCTAGAGCTCTGGCAAGCTAGGAACAGATGCCTGTTCAGTTGAGAAATGCTCTGTTTTCCTCCAAAATACTGATTTTTTTTTTTTTTAATTTTTTTCCCCATGAGTTGCACAGGCCTAGGCACGGTACAGGTAGTACTAGGTACACAAGCTAAGGCTGGGAATGTACCTAAAATGAACACAGATGTGTTTGTGGGGCCACGTTGTATGTACAGGATGGCTACAAGCCTCATTAATTCTGTATGGTAAAAATTTACAGCCAGAGTAAGAGCCTAGTATCCACTTTCCTACCATATTTTCTTGAAGTCAAGAATAGCCCTGTTATCAATTTTTATATTGCCAGCCAGAGGATACATCCTATGCTAACCAGGAAATATACTTACCTGTGACCTCAGATTTGACTTAAGACAATGTCATGTTTCTTTATCCTGGGAGTATGAGTAGCAGCAGAGTGCCCTTTTTCATATGGAAGTCAAACCGTGCAGTAGCCCATGTCTCAGGACTCGCTTCGCTTTTGTGGTAGCTCTCCCTATGGAAGGACACATGGTCTTACCAGTGATACGCGTTCACATAGTGCTCTGTAACCTTGCATGCTACATTTCGATGTTTCCAGGTCTGCATGCCTCCACTGTACAATACTCTTTGCAGTAAATATAAATTATACAGGTACCTCATATAGATCTTTGATAGCCCTCTAATGGATTACAGGTGTTCTGCTGATCATCGTCATGCCCATCCAGTCACTGCCAGTGCAGAGATACAAGCATTAAGAAAGTTCATGTTCTAAATATGCAAATATATGTATAATTTTGAAAACGTAGTCCTGGTAATTTCTTAGGAGGGGTATAATATTCGCACGACCTAACTTTATACCACACTTAGGTGCTTGTGTTAGATGCTAGACTTGCTAGTTCTCTCTCTGTCAGTGGAAGAGAGCATGCCTCTTCTCTCCATCTAGATACTGGAAAGCTGATTGCATTTCATTTCCTGTATAAGACTTTGCAATAGACTTTGAATAAGCCAGGAAAGTAAAGTAAAGTAAAAGGAAAGTAAATGAATAGACTGAGAATTCAAAAGACCATTTACAAAGGATTATAGTAAACAGAGTGTCCTGATTTTCCTTTAAGAAGTATTTAGGTATTTACTATTTGTGCACTCTCATTTTCTATGTACCTGTGTGTTCTGCAGAGTGAAGCAAAGCTTTCTTGTATTTAATTCTGACTAGCATCCCTGATGCCCTTGTAAAGCCAGTAAGAATTGTGTGCAGGAACATGGAGTTCCAACTGTGTTAATTCTGCTGATAATGTTGATTTCTTTTTTGTAATGAAAATTTTCTAGTATTAGAAACTATATTTAGATAACAAGACCCTATCGCAATATAGTTTAATATTGTAGTTTAATATGGTGTAGCTGAAGCTATACTATATTTAATGCATTTTTTTAAATGACAGAAGATATGGGAATTTGTTCATGTTTGAGAACGTATGCGTTGGCTTTTATTGATGTGCTCTATGCCAGTATGATCTAACATTTGGATTTACTAGATTCCATATCAGACTCTGGTATTTCAAAGAAGAGTATGTAAACCAATAAATATTATATATGATAACACCGTTCTTCCTTCCATGTCTGACACATTATCTTTGAGGTCCGTACGATGAGGACAGACCTTATCTTTGATATATTGATGTTCAGAATTTGGAGTGACTATGAACAGATGGCCTCAGCATTTAGGATGAGTGCCGAGACTAAGTTTAGGACTGAAAGAAATGACAAAAATAAATGAGATTTGTCAATAATAAAAGCTACAAACACAGACCACTGTGATTTCTGGCATTTTAAATTAGTAGAATTTAATTTTGTTCAGAACAGGTTTCCTTGATATTTTGGCACATGTGCTCCCTTTTACCACTCATCTGAAAATGATGAAAACTGCAAGTCAAAGAATATAACGACAGGGATTTTACAGTGATCAGCAGCTGCATAATTTGCTCAGACTCTTGTAGAATCAGATTCAGATATGCTATGCTGTAAATAGCCTTCAGTTTTCAAAGGCTTAGAGAAACATTAGCTTAGCATTCCACTGCAACAAAGCTGACTGACATCCAGTCTTTTGCTAAGTCCAAGTCTTTTCTTAATCCTGGTTTAGGCAGTAGTTTAAGGGGTGGAGTTCAGTTTAGACCCATGGGTGTCTAATTTCACTACAAGCTTCTGAATATGAGATTTGTGCTTGCAAAGTTCTATAAGCCGCAGCAGTGCTCAGGTGAGGAAATAATCACTGGTGCAGGACAACAGCAAAGTAAACCTGTGCCACCAGGCAACCTGTCATGCATTGCAAACAAAGCTACATGGGCGATACCATACTTTGGTGATCTGTAGCCATCAGAGCAAACTGAGAATACTAAAACCAGCTATATGCACGGATTCACTATTGCTGTGTTTGAGTTCATTGCTTTGTGCAGATCTCTTCATAAGCAGGGATTTCTGTATGGTTTTAGTTGATTTGTACTTAATAAACAGTTTTGTTTTGAAACAACATTATGATGGCACCTGGCATCTTAAAAACAAACTAATCTGCTGAGCGTTTTGAATTATTTGATCTTCATTTAATTTTGCTGTACTTGCTAATATCAAGCACGAGTTTGGCACGAAGACATTTCCTGGTCTGCGCTTTCCATCTAAACGGAAAGTGGACGATTAGTTGTTGGTGCTAGGATACTTCTTTAATATTAGTTCTCACTTGATCTTGTACGTTTTGTTTGTTGGCAGAGGAGCCCGGTCTTACGGGCAGTTCTGTGCAGCTAGGGTAGCCGATGCTATGGAGGGAGGTTAATTCCTTTTACCTGTTTTTTCCCACCCCAGTAAATCTCCTTGACAGAAGCTAGTAATTTTTCCTTTGAGAAGTTCAAAGAACTAATGGAATTTCAGGATTTAAGACAGTTTCTCTACACTGACTGATGCAACAAGTATTTCTCATCCTCAGTGAACCTGGACTTAGGAGAAGGGGTTGTTCTCACTGCAGTAGTTGATAGTTCCTCTAGACGCTGCCTGTGTAGGTTCCTTGGTCTGCTCTCAGGTCCAGCTTTGGGAAGTTCTGAGGTATTGGGGACTTCAGCTTTGAGGAACCCTGGGGAGGTCAGAGCCACCCTGCCCTGTGTGCTTCTGCACAGAGACAGCAGAGCACGGAGAAAGCAGATGTGCGCAGGGCCTTGATGTGTGCTGCTGCCTTATCTCACTTGCAGGCGGCTCCCGTGTGCCCGCGGTGGGGTCTACTGAAGTTGCTGTACTGTGCAACTGTTCTTTATGATTAGAGCATTATTTCCAAACAGTGAGTACCAGCAGATTCCTCTCCTCTTTTGAAGAGGAAAGTAGGGTTTGAGAGAAAACGAAACGAAGCAATCTTTGTCTGAGCTTACTTTTGTTCTGATGCTGGTTTCTATGCCTCATTAGCTGTGCTGCAATTTATCTCTCTTCATTCCATCTTGCCATGTAATGCAACCATAAGTGGCGCAGGTTTATGTGATGTGTCAAAATCTAAGAAGCCATCCTGGGGAAAAGTTGAACTTTATTTAGAAAAAAAAAATCAGTATTATTTGTCATTTTTAAAAGGTTTAAAGTGAGGTTAATACCTTTTCAGATATATAAAAATCCCCCCCCCCCACCCAAAAGAGTTCACCTCATTAATTTCAGTGGAATGAAGATGGAATTCAGCTCTGTGCACCAAATCATCACAAGACCTGTGTGCCATTTATTTACTGTTTCGGAGAACTCACCCAGAAAATAGAGAAGGGAAGAACCTTCAGTCACCATTTAATCCCTTCTCGTGCTCCAAATGAACACGCCAAACTGAAACACTGTCAGCATAGAGTTTGTGTGTCTGTTCTATGTACAAAGCAGGTTTCATCCAACGCATGCTGCAACATTTGTTCAGACAGCTGGGTGACCTAATCTGATATCTGGTCTCCCACATGCAGTTTGTGGTATGCATCAAATAATTTGAAGGAACACATCAAAAGATGTCTCTAGATGTTTTTATTCAAAGTGTGTCCACTGTTTAATTGCTAGAAAAATTAGCAGTACTTAGAAAAATTGTGACTACGTGGAAGAGAGAATGAAGTTGTCATTACAAACAACTGCCTTTAGCATGAGTATGCTGCTCTTCACCTGTGCAGGTAATGGATTTCTTGCCAGTAACGTGCTGTTGATATCCTACGAGTAGTGCTATGCTGCAAGTGCTACAAGTACTACAAATACAGTAGTACATGAAATTTTAAGAGAAGGCAGAATATGAACGTGTATTTTAAGAGCAAAATTCTGATGCTGTTATTTCAGCTTCTTGGACTATCAACACTTACAACATTAGCCGATTCCCTTTCACACAACAAAATAAGACGTGCCTCGCTTCCTAATACCTCTGTACTCCTCAGATTGAAGTTGTTATGTTAGTAAAAAAAAATGAGTGCGTTTAATGATCAGCTTGAACACCAAATGTGAAATCATTACCTCTCCAAAAGGTACTGACAGACTTTTGAGGGGTTGAAAGCACGATGGGACTTCACTGCTACGAGCCCATATCTAAACTTTTGTGCTCAATTGCTGTGTGTGGTGTCAGCGTAGCCAATGCGTTCGAAGCATCCAGGCAGCTCTAACTTGTTTTTGGACCTGCATTGTTGGGTTTTTTCCTTTTTATTATGCGTTTAATGACAACTGCACTCTAGTGCCTTTGATAAAATGTCTATTTACAGTGCCATTATTAGCATCCAAGTACATGTTGGTATTATGTTGTTTTTAGCATCTAAAAATCATACAGCTGAAAGCTTTCCATTAACACACTTGGTTGCACAATATGCAGGATTGAACAGGATAATGAAACCCAGTCTTTGTGGTTTTATTGACCTAACTGTATCATTGGTATTTCTTTATTAGTGTGTTAAAACAATCCTTCCCTCCCAGCCTAGTGAAGTGATACTGCCTAACACCTTTACTTTAGTGTCACTACATATGAAATATTGCTAGGCTTTTTTAATGAGCTTTCTGTATTTTGGGAATATCAGTGTCCTTATCAAGTTCTGTTCTGTAGGACTCATTAACTTCTGACTACAAGATGTGGAAGGGGACTTTTCCCCACTGCATAGTAACTACACAGTCACCTAAAAACCAGACCTGAGTCAGATTTTCCTTTTCATTTTATCTCTCAGGGCTTCAGTTCCTTAATCACAAACTACTTTTAATCCACAGCTGTGGCAACCAAACTTGTACATTTACATCCGTGTAGACATAATGATAGAGAAAGTGTTGGTGTCAGAGGAAAGAATTTCATACGTTCTTACAACTTAAGAGCTTTTTAGCTGAGTATTAAAATTTAACTTTTCTTTCACTAAAACACTTTATCACAGGGTGGGAGGGTTCATAGATCCACTCGTAGCTGCTACTTTGCTTACTTTATAGGGGAAGTATCACCTTTTTGTAGTTTATATGCTTGCATGAGGCACTGGCATAACATTATCCTACCCTTATTTGAAATCGTGAAATGATGTGTTAAGAGAGATACTGCCATTGTGTCAAAAATGCATTCAGTAATAATAGTTCCAATATTTTTCCAGACATCTGTGAACAGGTGTCATAATCACGTTGTGATTGTTTTTTATTTCTTCCATTACTGTTCTCCTGTTGTCTCTGAACAGTCTCAGTTCAGAAGAGCGCAGAGGGGCCTGTTCTCGCTGACGTTACAGGCTTCGGCAGTTCAGCGTTCAGAACTCTGCGTTTGATCCCACCGTCCTGAGCCTGAACAGGTCCTCTTCTGGAGTCGTCCGGGCCCGGCGCGTTTCTTGCCCCGTTACCTTGCATCCGGGTTGGCCCCTGCAGGGAAGCGAGGTCTCCGCTCGCGCGTGGGCCCGGAGCTCTGCGCGGTTTCCCAAGGGTTTGCACCGTGATCAGTTATCAATACTGTATCCGTAATAGCTATCCGTAGATTATCTGTAATTGTTCAAGGTGCTGTGTTTCGTAAGTCTTGAAAATCTGAATGTCTTGAAAACCTGTTTATTTCACAGTAAGTGAAATCATATGATCCCAGTTGTGTTTTACATTTATCTCCTTGCAAATGTTTTTAATTGGGTATATAGTTACGAACACCTCTGCTTATTTGTGCTCGAGTGTTTCTTACTAAATAAGTTAACGTCTTCATAGTTGCAGTGAGCAGCAGGCACAAAAGTCAATACAAGCACCGGTACCATCCAGTGTAGCGAATGATAGCCTGAACTAACGCAACACGCACCTTGTAAGACAACTTTTTGAAGTTTATAAAAGAGCCATCTGCTCACAGAATATTCATATAGAAGTTGCTTCTCTTTTAATGTGAAAGTTTTGTCTCGGCACGTTGTTTCTGCCAGTGCTTGTGAGGTGAAGAGGCCCAAAAAGAGCTCTCCCAAGACAGTTTGGCCCAGCAACTCGCTCCCGTCGTTTTGAGCTGCCTTTCTTGCTTTTTGCTCCCTTTAGAAAGCTTTCTCTCGGCAGCACTGTGCGCACGCGCAAGCCTGCGGCGGTAGACCAAGGCACGGCTTTGACACGAGCCGTTTCAGTAAAACCAGATAGGGCGGTGCTCGGCGCCGGCTGAACACACGCGCGGCGCTGGGCAGCTCCGGCCGGTCTGCGCCGGTTTGCGCCGGTTTGCGCCGCCCCGCCCCAACGGCCTCCCTCGAGGCGTGGCCCCGGCTGAGGGGTTACGGCCGCTGATTTTCCTCGAGACAGGGTAAACTGTCAGCACCGTCTTCGGCGCGGTTTATGCCGACAGGCTTTGGTGTGAAGAGACCGAGCTGGAACTTGGCGTGGTCGTTCCACGGGCTGTCCTGACATCCAGAAACATGTTTGCATTTATTTTCTCAGTGAGTTTTTTAGAGAGCTTTCAGTAAGTTAGGATTGAGTGAAAAATGCTGTTTTATTATCAGTCATTTTTATAGTACGTTTTCATATCCAGCTGCAAAATAGGAATGAGATTTTATTTTGAGATCATTTTTAAATTCTGAAAATAGCGGGATATACTGGATAAGTGCTTTAAAAAGCAGTAGCCTCTAATCTGTGATCGTTCCAGACGGTTTTGTAAGGCGCTTCTGGTCGGTCTAAAAACATCGGTGTGGCAGGTGGACCTGTAAGGAGGGAAGAGCGCCCATGAAGCTAAAAAGTCGAGTATACGAGAGGGGAAAGGGTGCAGGCTAGCCGCGAGTGGGCTAACCATAGCGATGGTGGTTTACGATGTTGCAGGTTTCTTGGCAGTTCAGTGCCACTGGAGGAGAAACCACACAAGATGCCTGTTTTTTAGCCAATGCGTTCTTATTAAAGCATGTGGAGTAATTTTGGTAGCTGTGGTGTGAAAGAGGGCAGAACCAAATTGATCGTAGCTGCCTTTTCTTCCCAGACTCAAATCTTATACGACCTGTACTTTTGATTCAGGGTATCAAATTTAACAGAAGGTTTTGCATTGTTGCCATCTCTATTCATATATTTTTCCTCCCGGTCAGGTTTATATGCAGTCTCGTCTTTCCGAACAGCTGCCGCAGCAGATCTCCCATGGCAGAGAGGGGCCTAGATCGAGTCAGCACCAAGACAGAAGTCCTCAGACTGGACACAGGGTAGGTGATGTTGTGTTTCAGAGGTGTGACGGAAAGCCCTGGCTAGCAGCGGGCTGTTAGAGGTCCTGTTTATTATCTGATAAAGAGTTCTGGTTAAATACCAGTTCAGGTTGTTACAGTTTGGGTGTATAAATAGCACTTTAATTTGGACAGAATATTTGTATTTAATTCTCTCCATAATGTTTGTGTGAAATTTCCATCTGCCGTTAAATAACTGCCGCCATCCACATCAGAAATGAATAAAGTGATCTCTTTACTTGTCTCTCAGTTGCATAATAAGAATGATATGCGCTTTGCAAAGCCTTTTATGAATTTCATGAGTAATAGTAAAAAGGGAAAAAGTTGTTAAAATCGTTCCAAAATATAAGTGTGTCACCTGCATGCACTGTTTTTCACAACCTATCCTCTTATGTAAAACAATAGCAAAATGTCAGCTGGAAGTAAATCACTGTGTCCAATCCCTGTCACGCAAGCACAGAGGCAGCTGAAGCGTGAAAAGTTGCTTCAAGCACTCTTTTTGTAGGGAGTCTTGAAATTTTTTTTTTTTTAAACTTAGTAAGACCCCAGCTACAGTGTTTTATTCCAAATCAAAACTAGCTGACAGGGCAGGGAGACCAAAAGAGTATTAGCACTGTATTCAATTTCCTTTGTTTAAAAAAATGGTATGAATTTATATGTTGTTCATTTGCGCTTACTAAATTGAATGGTAAAGAAGCATTAGAAAGAGCTGTTCAATTAGTTACAGTAAACTTATGGAAAAGATGGGTGTATAATATCCTCATCTCAGGGTTTGATTTACTTCCTAGAAACAGAAATAATCTCAGCAGAGAAACTGTTGACTTGAAAATTTAGGACAGTTGAGATTCAGAGAGGTAATGGCAGGTTTGTTGCAGCACAAAATTATTTTTCTTTTCTTTGAAAAACAGAACACCCTTATTAGGTCATGCTATAACAGTCCTGAGGAAAGCCATGCACAGAGGTAATTGGATATTTGCCTGGCCACTTTTCTTGTTTCTAATGGAAATACAAATGAAAGCTATAAACCATTAATCTTTAGTTTAGTTTTGCAAAGTATTGAGCACCATTTAAAAACAATTACTGTGCTTCAGCAGCACAAGTCGTTAGAGTAGAGTGATTTAGCAGTTGCTGCAGTCCAGAATTCATACATAAGCAGGCTTGTTTCTTTCTTCTGTGGTAGAGGTTACAAAACAGCTAAAATAATGTACTTAAGGCTTTCAGAACTCAGAACTTGAGGAATTCAGAAGACTTTGCAAACTTGATTTTGTCTAAACTGATGTAATCGCAAATACGTTCTTTATGTTCAGGCAGGTCCTAACCTTTTAAAAGGCTTATCTTAAAAGTATGTTTCTGCTAGTCCTTTATTTCCCTTCTCCCCACCGCCAATATGACTAGTGGAAGGCTGTCAGGTGTAAAAACTACCTGATTCAGTGTCGAATGAAATAAATTGAAAGAATCCTGTAGACTTCAGCTTTGAACTCTTGACACTATAGAAGGCTCAGTATTAAACAAATTATCCTTCATCTGTTTGTATTCTTCAAACCTACCGTTACCACTTCAAGAAATGCTAAGCCATTTTATATTTGCATGAAAAGATGCACAGAAGATTTTGCTAATCTGCTTTTACTGTGCTGGGAGTCAGTGGGAAAGCCAGAAGTCTGGAACAGACCTTTGATCCTGTGCTCTCATTGCTGAATCATACCACTCTGAGCGTCTTGTCATTGTATTTATCACCTTTCCTCTATTATTTCCACACTGTACTGGGTTGGGTTTCTGCACTAAACTGTAATGCTCCACTGGTGGCACCTGATGCCAAGCTAGCATAGCGTGAGCTGCACAGCACAATTTGTAGTCGCTCGTGAGAGGCCCCAGCTCTGGGGAGTGATGTTCTCACTGATCCCACATGCGGCGCATGCGGGCTCCCTTTCCTGGGAGGAGAATTGAAAGCAATGGCAGAGTAAGGACCTGCTGCTTGAACGTGAGCTGGTCAGAACGCAGTTCTGGATGTGACATTAAAGCACTACCGGCTTCAGGTGGTCTATCACAGGTTAAGGGTTTAACACTTGTCACAAATAGTTAGGACTTGCATACGCATGTACATGCCAAACTATGACGTAATTTAGAATACAAAAGAATACAAAAATCTGGGAGGAAAAATTTTTATTTATTTATTTATTTTTTGCCAAGAGACGACCAGATAGTGCTGCTGTGGGGCAGCTTTTGTCTGCTAAGGCTTACTATGGCATCCCCAAGCACTCCGCTATACTGTGCCTCCTCATCAAAATTAATCAGTGCTGCTGGGGATAACAAACCCCTTTTTGTTGCTAGGAGATTCTTGAATCACATTACTGTCTGTATGTTGCTGACACCCAAATAGTTTAATGTTTCTTCCATTTCTAGAATGCTCCAACCAATGTGTGGCAAAGACAGAGTCTGGGATGCAAAATCATCTCTGGTCAAGGAAGAGAGAAGTAATACCGCCAGAACTGGCAGGTCATCGTTGAAGAATAATCAAAGTCAGTGGCCACTTCAGCATATAAAGGTGTGTTTTATTTACAGTCACTAAGTGAGATACTGTATTTCTTTCATGTAGAGCACCCAAGAACTTATTTTCTTGCCTTTGGGGCAACAGTTTGATCTTTGTGTTGAAAATACTTTATCCAGCCCGATAGGGACTATTAGCATAAGATACTACTCAGTGGGACTATGGTCCTGTGTGATCAGTCAGCCTGTGGGCCGGCAGCTAGCTGACCTCCGAGCGCACATCACAAACTTTCTAGAAGATAAAATGCAGTTTGTGATGTTAACAATTTTTGGCCAGTTGATCAAGCTCGGGAAAATGTTTTGAAATGTTTAACAGTTGTGCTAAGATTTGTCTGTGAGCCTCAGCTGCCTTAGTTCACCCTCGGTACTCCCCACGAAAAGACGTAAAACCAAATAAAGATATGTAATAAATAGGATCTGACTAATTTATTCGTACAATAAAACAGCAATAGCCTAAAGTTAACTGAGCAAAACCAGACTTACACTAAAGTGCTAAATTAATACCTCCCTACTGCACAGAATATTGCTTGAGGGTGTTTCTCAGAAGTTTAAAAAGAAGGCGTTTAAGTGGGAATGTGCTTTTAAAGATTATTAGAAAGGGCACTTCTTGGGGGTAATTCTGTTTTCCATTATTTTTAACATTGCATTCTGGATATTTTAGAATAAATTGTATTTGCAACTCTTGAACTGCACTGCATAGCCGCAGCTGACTATGAAGACATTAAAGACCTATAGTCCTGATATCTTCAGCACCTAACCAACTGCTGGAAATTCTTTTTGATCAGCTGTTTATTACCTCCTTCTTTGTACTGTATTGTTTCTAGCGTTTGTCCCTACCTCTCAGCCACTTTCCTGGACATGGCTGCAGTATTTTCTGTGAGGAGCTACAACAGCTGCAGGTCTTAAATTTCATTCTGCTCGCCCTCTTTCTGGTGTAACTGTGCCGTGCAGTACTGCGAAATGGAGAGCTGGCTGCTCGTCTAGTATAGTACTTCCTCTGCAAATGTCAGAAAGGGCACTTCCCAACAAGTGCAGTGCCTTGCTACAGTATATGCTCCCTAGAGCAAATTGGCTGGTCAGATGTGGTTTTGTTCCGTTTTCTGGGCATAAGGATAACACAGGATTTGGTTTATTTTCTGATTGGATTTTATCTTGTAGGTTTTCATGTCTGACAGCTAGACTCTGCCACTCCTGTTTCCTTTGAATAGTGTAATGTTCTGCAAGTAGCCCGGAGGTGTCATACAGTGCAATTTGGGTGGCAGGTTGTGGTCTGTTTATGTTCCTTGAACAGATTCTCACTGTTCTTTATGTGATAACATCTGTATTTCACTGTTGCGCTCTTGCTGGCCTGTCTTCTCTTCTGCATGGGCATGGCTGGAACCTCTTACCTGTGATGCTCGTCACTCTGTGGACAAAAGTTAAAGCTACAAATCACAAAATGCCTATTAAAAGAGCAGTTAACATGTCTGGGGAAGAAATGATCTTTGAAAATTACCTTGTAAACTAGTTAGATGGAATAAAAGACCTACTTTTGTCTCTTCAGTTGAGAGAGCGAACTTATGATATATCAGATGTGAAAATCCAGAAGTGTGATTGATCACCACGAAATCAATAGATGACAGAAATAACACTAGTCCTCTATATTAAGAGGGCTGTAGCCTCCCACCACAACACTGAGCGCTGCACTTCGGCTTAGAGCTGCATGCAGCTACATCTGACTGTGTAACTGCAGATTTCCTCACTGCTGTTATCCAAAGCATGTGGCTTTGTAAGTCTGGATGAATCCTAGGTGTTAAAAAAACCTGAGAACTAACTGTAGCCCACTGCATGAAAAGTGATGGCAAATTTCTCTTCCAGCTCTTTGGGAACAGGTTTTTAGAACAGGGATTCCACCGTTCAGAAAGTCTTGAAAGAATTTGGGGTAAATTTCCTTTCTGTTCTCTTAGATAACTGAATAGACAAGAAAAAGAAGTGGAGGGTTTCTTATCCACAGACAGAAGTTTGGCTTTGTACCTTTGTTTTGCATGTAGTACCAGGACCTCCTTTCTTGTGGACTGTGTAAAGACCTCTTGATGGCCTGGAAAATGAAACTTTTATGTACTTGACTAGTACATAAAAATAGAAGGAAAGGCAGGCACAGAAATGAGGTAATAAGGGAGGGGAGTAAAGTAAAATTTAAAATTTCAGTGTTCAGTAAACAATATAGCAGAGAAGAAGATGGTAAAAACTTCCCCCTTACCTGGGTCTAATATAATTTTAAGCTAAACAATTACTTCCTTGTGCTTCAAGGAGTTCTCAGCTGCCTGGCCTCTGTGAATTGAGAAACTATTCTGTGTAGCCTTTTCATATTTTTTATTGCTTGCAACATTTGCTTTAGCCACAACAACGAAGCATCTCTTTAAAAGTAAAATACTGACATATCTGAAAGAAAACTACAGCCGATAACATCATTTAGCAAAAAGAAGTTTTTATGATGTTTTCCAGCTTCCATCTCTCTAATGCATTTTCGTCGCAGATGATGTGGCAAAAGAATCCTGCCCAATTCATGATGCTGTATAACCTACAGACAGCGTAGCTGGAGTGTGATTGCATTCACCTTTAGTCGTAGTGCGGCTTCCCTGCGATGTTATTTCCCAACCCCTCTGTTTGTTCAATCAGTCTGTAACTTCTGTCTGCGTGAAAGCAGAGTTAGAGAAAGTAGGAAAACTAAAGTCCTCCTTTATGTGGTGGTCCTGTTATAGGATATGGGTGTTAAACATAGTCCTGGACTGTGAACCTTGGATTTGAATATAATAATTCTTGTCTAGACCCTTTCTCTAAGCTTCATGGAAATTGCTAATGTCTTTTTACTTATAAATTATAAATGTTTCTACAATGTGCCAGGTAATTTAATACTCCCTAGAAATTAAGCCATTAATCCAATCACCATCAGACATCTTCATGCTTTTTTGTATAATAACGTATAAGAAAAGCTCTCCTAAAACCCTGAAAAACATTACATTGTCCTTTTTCAAATCTCTCCTTGATTTTTGTCCCTACCATACTGCCAATAAAATATTCAGCAACAGCTCAGCAGTTACTGTTCTGTAGTCACTGCTTATTGCATTAGTCACAATTACCTCTTTTTATATCCACCTGCTGTTATTCCAGCTCTTGTAGCCTTTTCCAAATTGCGCAAATATATATGCACGCTATTGAATTAATGAATAAGATGAATAATCACTTTAACGTCTTTGGAAAGACCTGCCTCCTTCAAGATAAGGATGTGAACAAGTGTTCAATCACAGACTTAAATTGTAAACTCCTTGGAGCAGGGATTGCATCCTGGTAGGTCTGTATAATGCATCTTGCACTAGAGGACTATAACTAGACTTTGGTCATACTGTGAAAAAAAGCCTAACGTTTATGGATTTAAAGCTCTTGGTCATAAAACCGAGTAAATACGAAGCTGGTACTTTTGAAACCAATAATTAAACATGGCAAAATAATTACCAACCAAGGAAAAGTAAAAATTTGTGAAGAGTAAGTCATGAATTAAAACTAGTTTGGGTGGGGTTGGTTTATTAAAAATTATAAAGTGATTCCCTATGAACTTAGAGAGTCAAATCCCCTTTTTGATGATGAGCCAGGGCTCTAAAAGAAAACCACCAGCTTGATGTCTGTCTCCTCTCACTCAGAGGTGCACCTAGCAAGATTTTCTCTACCAGGTGAAGCTGTTGACTGCAAGGCCTATGAGATCCTTAAATAACACGCTTATGTTACCTATTCTTGCCAGTAGGTGGCAATAATAATTCCTTGCAGGGTGCTGCAACTGCAAGGAGAAGGGAGAGATTACATTGCTTTTGTTTCTGTCCTGCAATCACAGGGATTTTGAAGGCCTTTGCTAACAGGTTTTCCTTCTTTATAGCGATTCATTTCTTCTCAGCATAACAGAGTGTTTTTACTGGTGGTTTTCCTCTTTTCCATTCTTCACTGTGTCTTGATCCAGTGGCATTTGCCCCTGCTCGCTATTGCTCGGATGTTCTCTGTGGCGCGTACTACATAAGGGAGTTGCTTGCAGCAGGTAAGGCTGTGTGCAACACATTGCTCCGGCAATGGAGTGCTGGGTGATATATGTGAAGGTGACTGGCAGCGTGCTGTATATCCGGGAGCAAAGCGTTCACTTACTCCTCAGCTGCCTATATGGAATTCCTTGGGAGACAAGAACAGGAAGTAGCTAACACACTTGCAGATACAAATTCGTTTATTGCTCACCTGATGTATGATTTGCACCCTGTATACATACTCCTCCACAGGGTCATGGGAGTGATGACTTACATTTTTTTAGATTGAGGGACACTGTCACGTGCAAGCCTTGCTACTTCAGAGGGCAATGGCACATGCACCCTGTGAGTCCTGCTCCTCGTGGGCAAACGGGCCCTGCCAGGGCAGCTCAGGCTGTCATTGCTGAGGGGGAACGCTGTGTGAGAGATCCAGAGCTGCCAGATTGCTTTCCAGACTGCCAGAGTTCTTGGCCTTTCTCTGCTTCTATTTGTCCCTTTTCCCTAGTGTCTGTGACTCTTAATAAGTGTACATTATTGATCAGCAACTTACTCTCAGGTTTTAAGAAGGAAGAGTCTTCTGTGTGAAAGCCTGGTCTTTCCAGATCTTTTGGGGGTTAAATCTAAAATTGTACAGTGAGTGGAAGGACTCTTCATTGATTTTAGTAGACTTTGGGCTAAACATGTGGTTCTTAGTTGGATAGTTACAAGGTAATAAGTGCCTGAAAAAAATAGGCTTTAAAATACCAAGGTATTGGAAGTATTGAGCTGAAAAGGGAAGCTGTGTCTTCATTTGGACTTCTGCTGAAAGGAGGGAAAGGTGGTCAATACTGTGAATGCAAATCACCTACCGGATCTGTCTGAAACACGGACAATGACTCCACTGTACCTCTCAACATTTTGGCTAATAATTAAGTGCGTTCACAGTAGCTGAAATCTAGACACTTTCTTCCCAATAATGATTTACTGTATGGAAAAAATGAAGTATAGGAAACTTTTGAATTGCAGCCCCCAGGGTAGAAGTGAATGATCACGGTAGTTGAGCCATTGTTCACTGTGCTGTCATGATGTATTGGAAAGTCTGAGGTTGTAAGCAGCAGCTGTCAAGGGAGACAAATCATCTAAAAAATTTATGTCTAACAGGTTTCCAGATGCTGACCCAGTGAATATAATCAATTATAAAATCAATGTAATACATGGATCTTCGGATCATATTCTGAACACACCAAGTTTTGAAAGAGACTGGCTATGTCAGAAAATGCAAATGCTCCAGGAGTTGTGTTCCTACCTCTATAAAACATTATTTTATAAACTGAAACAATCCTGATTCACAAATTTCAGCACACTTGCCTCCTCTGCAGTACACTGATTACAGGTTTTCATTGTTCCCCTTATATTCTGCTTTTATCCCAAGTTGTGAAGTAGATAAGGAAGGTACAGAAAGTAGGACTGTGATACTACATCAAAATTATGTAACGTATTTAGAGACAAGATTCAGGATCCATGCGTGTTTAATGGGGAAATCTTGACTGCAGTAAAGTCAAAGCAAAATTCACATTAACTTTAGAGGGACCGTGTGTTTCCTCCTCTTCCCAGCCCACCTTCTGTTTTGGAGTCTTTGGATTTGTTTTGTTTTGTTTTGTTTTTTGTCTCCCTAAGCTAGTCTTTCTCACCCTTAATGTGTGCAGTAATTGCATCCAGCATGTTTGCCTCCTCCCAGATCTACTAAGTATTTCCTAATAAGCTTCCCCTTAACAGACTATTATACCTGTTGTAAGAGAGCCAAAGAAAGCAAAGACAAAGATAGTGCCTGTAGTTGGAAAAGAAGTTAACGGCAGAAATGGGAGTTGAACAAAGGTGTCCAGTACTGACCATGGGACTGACCCTCCTAAATCGATGTTAGTTCTATCTCTCTGTCGGTTTTTTTTTGTTAGATTTTCAAACATGCGTTAAAGGGAGGGATTTACAAGTCCAATTAAAAGTTCTTAGCATTTGTGACCCTAACTGTCTTGATTGCTTTCCGAAAAGTCTTTATAAGCAGATAGCTAATGGGCAATTGATGTCTGTTTTTAGGTATCCTACTAAAAACATTTTAATGTGTTGTGGCATCAGGAGTGCTGTGTCACTGCTCTGTGAAATCAACAGTCTTGAATATTCCGTTTGAGAACCCCAAGAAAGGAATACCTGATCTTCTAGGTCTCTGAAATCTTAGCTTTTATGCTATAAGTGGCATAAAAAGATGCTCTTGTTTTGACATGGCAGCTATGTCTTCATAGGATTGCAAAGACCAGGTGCCTTAAGCCATTGGTTTGTGGGATTTTTTTTTTTTGGCCGGTTTGTTTTCTTCCCTCAGTGAAACATGTAGAACTTGACACTGAGGTAGGAAGCTGAACTCTGTAGTGGGGGCAGTGTTGCTGTCTCACTGCAAATTGGGCCATCCCATCTCAAATCCACATTCTCAAAAATGGACGCATCAAATGTGGAAGTGGAGTTGAAGCATCATATACGTGAAATTGAAGTAACACTAGTTTAATGTGTTTTATAAATTTTGTTTACAGAGATCAAATGAATTCTGTTCTGAGAAAGACAGTTTATAGCATTCTGTCAAAAAATTTTTTTATGTTGCTCAAAAAGTGCAGTGTCTATTGGATTGTCCTGCCCATTTCCCCCAAATACAGAATGTTACTAGAGAATACAGTTCAGCAAAAAAGTAAGGTTCAGAATTTGGTTCTTAGTAGGCCTAGCGTGTGTAGATACTCACAGGTGTGCCACAAGCCAAGCCACTGCTCTGCCTCCAAAGCAACTCAGCACTGATGCTTCAGTGTTGCTGACTAACTTTAAATCTGCCATGTCTCACAGGCTCACTGTGCCTTCCTGTTTGGTGTCCTATTGGTTCAGTTGTGTACTGCAGTGTACATGTGTTTTCACTCTTCATCGTACCGCTCCAGTACTCCTTCACTTACTTGCTTAAACAGCAGCAATTGAGAAAGAGACAGTCTACATTTGCGGCTTATGAAGGAGAAGTGGAAGAAACAACAGGAAGTCAAAAGAACCAATTCTTAAGAGTTCTTTTGCAAATAGTGTCCTAAGGGCAATTTTTTTTAACGTGCTTAGGTGCTAAAGGATGTGGAAAGCCGTGATTCTGTGATTGTCATAACCAGAGCGCAGCCAACAGAGGTAGCGAACAGATGCAGCAGTTTGCGCAGCAGTGTCTGGGCTCTGCCTGGGCCTTTTGTGGGCCTTGTTGGAAGTTGTGGAGACTTTCTGGGGACCCCCGAGGAACTAGACAGTGCTTGCTGCTAGCAGGAAGGGAAAGCTAGGCAAGGACTATTGCAGGGGGCCTTGACTTAACTTCTCTTGGGAAGTTCTAGCTAGGTGGGGCTGCTGCTAACGAGCTCTCTGGGCTGCCCTGGTCAGAGGGAGTTGGGGCTTTTGTTTCAGGTGGCTCCTGATTGGGTGGGTCAAGCACCCTTGTGAGTCACTGCTAGGCAGAGGCCTATATAAGAGCCAGGCCTAGAGTGCAGCCAACAGAGGCAGTGAACAGATGCAGCCGTTTGTGCAGAAGGGTGCCAGAAGTCAAAGAAGGCACCTCTCCATTTTGCATGGTGGTGTGTCCTTCCCCGGGGCATGGTCATGACACGCCGCAGAGCATGTTCCCCAGTGGCTGCTGGAGGTGCTGCATCAGCTGTGTCTGAGGCTTCAACCCAGACAGACCCTCAGACAGCAGGTGCAGCTCTGCAGGTGTCAGGCTGCAGGGAGTGCCTGGGGCCTCTCCGTGAGGCCTGGGCTGACCGTCAGCTCTCCTGTGTGAGGTGTGCTGTGGTTGACCAGTTGCGTCACCAGATAAAGAAGTTACGGGAGGAGGTTAGTAGGCTGCGTAGCATCCGAGAAGATGAGCAGGAGATTGACAGGGTATTCTCGGAGACTGCGCAGCTCCGGGAGTCCTCACCCCCCACTGCAGCGGAGTTGTCGGAGGGCTCTGTACCGTGGGTAAAGGTGCGTCATAACGCTGTTGAAGAGGGCTCGGGAGCTGGTGACCTCTCGTGGAAGGAGAAAGGCTCTTGCTCCTCCTCAAGACTTACCCTTGAAGAACAAGTTTAGCGCCCTCCAAGCTGAGGAGGAGCTGGGCATGGCTCCAAGGGAGGCAACTGGCCTGGCAGACCCTGTGCCGTGCAGGAACCCCCGGAAGAAGTGGCGAGTGATTGTTGTGGGTGACTCCCTGCTGCAGGGGACAGAGGCACCTATCTGCCGACCTGACCTCTTGTCCAGAGAGGTTTGCTGCCTGCCAGGGGCTCGAATAAGAGATGTCGTGGAAAGACTGCCAAGGCTTGTCCACGCATCGGACTACTACCCTCTGCTGCTCTTCCATGTGGGCGCTAACGACACAAAAGGCAAATTGGAAACCATCAAACAGGACTTCAGAGCTCTGGGAATGGTGGTTAAGGGTCTGGGAGCCCAGGTCATTTTCTCCTCAATCTTGCCTGTGAGGGGAAAGGACGGGAGGAGGAGTAGACGAGTTTTCCAAGTTAACAACTGGCTGCGCCGCTAGTGTTGGCAACAGGGCTTTGGTTTCTATGACCATGGGACCCTGTTTGAAGACCGACAGCTGATGGGGAGCGATGGGTTCCACCTTACCAAGCGGGGCACGCGCGTCTTTGCCAACAGATTGGCCAGCCTGGTAAGGAGGGCTTTAAAGTAGGCAAGATGGGGGAAGGGGAGTGGTATAGTGGCAGGGGAGTCAGTAAAACACCGCTCAAGTCAGGATGCCTCCAGCGGGTGCATACAGCCGGGGGAGACAGCATGGAACATGGCTATGGAGGATCCTCTTGCACCTCTCCTGGGAAGCTTGCATGCTTGACTGGCTCTCTGAAATGCCTGTACACCAATGCGTGCAGCATGGGGAATAAACAGGAAGAGTTAGAGATCCGTGTGCGGTCGCAGGGCCGTGATCTCATTGCGGTTACAGAGACATGGTGGGATAGTTCACATGACTGGGATGCTGTCATGGATGGCTATGTGCTTTTTAGGAAAGACAGGCCAGGAAGGCGAGGTGGTGGAGTTGCTCTTTATGTGAGGGAGCAACTAGAATGTATGGAGCTCTGCCTCGGGGTGGATGAAGAGCAAGTGGAGAGCCTATGGGTAAGGATTAAAGGGCAGGCTAACATGGGTGATGCTGTTGTGGGGGTTTACTACAGGCCACCTGACCAGGAGGAAGTCGTCGATGAGGCCTTCTACAGACAGCTGGAAGTAGCCTCACAATCACAGGCCCTGGTTCTCATGGGAGACTTCAATCACCCTGACATCTGTTGGGAAGACAGCACAGCTAGGCACAAACAGTCAAAGAGGTTCCTGCAGAGGATTGATGATAATTTCTTGACCCAGGTGGTGGAGACACCAACGAGGAGAGGTGCACTGCTAGACCTTGTACTAACAAACCAAGAAGGTCTAGTTGGAGATGCGAAGGTTGGGGGCAGCCTTGGCTGCAGTGACCATGAGATGGTGGGTGGAGTTCAGGATCCTACGAGGAGGGAGCAGGGCAATGAGTAGGATTGCAATGCTGGACTTCAGGAGAGCTAACTCTGGCCTCTTCAGGGACCTACTTAGGGGAATCTCCTGGGGTAGGGCCCTAGAAGGAAGAGAGGTCCAAGACAGCTGTTAATATTCAAGCATCACCTCCTCCAGGCTCAAGAGCGGTGCATCCCTCTGAGGAAGAAGTCCAACAAAGTGGACAGGAGACCTGCATGGATGAGCAAGGAACTCCTGGCAAAACTCCAGCAGAAGAAGGAAGTACACAGAATGTGGAAAGGGGGACAGGCCACTTGGGACGAATACAGGGAGGTTGTCAGAGCGTGCAGGGATGCGACAAGGAAGGCTAAGGCCCAGTTGGAATTATATCTGGCAAGGGATGTCAAGGACAACGAGAAGGGGTTCTTCAAATACATCCAGAGCAAAAGGAAGACTAGGGAAAACGTGGGCCCGCTGCTGAATGGGGCGGGTGCCCTGGTGACAAAGGATATAGAGAAGGCAGAGTTACTGAATGCCTTTTTTGCTTCAGTCTTTACTGCTAAGGCCAGTCCTCAGGAATTCCAGACCCTGGGGACAAGAGAGAAAGTTTGGAGAAAGGAAGACCCTCCCTCGGTTGAGGAGGATCAGGTTAGAGATCTTTTGTCCAAACTTGACATCCATAAATCCACGAGCCCCGATGGGATGCATCCGCGAGTGCTGAGAGAGCTGGCGGAGGTTATTGCTAGGCCACTCTCCATCATCTATGAAAGCTCCTGGAGATCAGGAGAGGTGCCTGAGGACTGGAAGAAAGCCAATGTCACGCCAGTCTTCAAAAAGCGCAAGGGGGAGGAGCCAGGAAACTACAGGCCTGTCAGCCTCACCTCCATCCCTGGCAAGGTGATGGAACAGCTCCTCCTGGAGGTCATCACTAAGGACAAGAAGGTGATCAGGAGGAGTCAGCATGGATTCACCAAAGGGAAATCATGCTTGACCAATCTGATAGCCTTCTATGATGGAATGACTGGCTGGGCAGATGAGGGCAGAGCAGTGGATGTTGTCTGCCTGGACTTCAGCAAGGCTTTGGACACTGTCTCCCATCACATCCTCCTAGGCAAACTCAGGAAGTGTGGGTTGGATGAGTGGACGGTGAGGTGGCTTGAGAACTGGCTGGATGGCCGAGCTCAGAGGGTTGTGGTGAATGGCGCAGAGTCAAGTTGGAGGCCTGTAACTAGTGGTGTCCCCCAGGGGTCAGTCCTGGGTCCAGTCTTGTTCAATGTATTCATCAGTGACCTGGAGGAAGGCACAGAGTGCACCCTCAGCAAGTTTGCTGAGGATCCTAAACTGGGGGGAGAGGCTAACACACCAGAAGACTGTGCTGCCATTCAGAGGGACCTGGACAGGCTGGAGAGCTGGGCGGAGAGGAACCTCATGAAGTTCAACACAGGCAAGTGCAGGGTCCTGCACCTGGGGAGGAATAATCCCCTGCACCAGGACAGGCTGGGGGTTGACCTGCTGGAAAGTAGCTCTGCCAAGAGGGACCTGGGAGTGCTGGTGGACAACAAGTTGACTATGAGCCAGCAGTGTGCCCTTGTGGCCAAGAAGGCCAATGGTCTTCTGGGGTGCATTAGGCAGAGTGTTGCCAGCAGGCGGAGGGAGGTGATCCTGCCCCTCTCCTCAGCCCTGGGGAGGCCTCACCTGGAGGACTGTGTCCAGTTCTGGGCTCCCCAGTACAAGAGAGGCATGGCACTACTGGAGAGAGTCCAGCGGAGGGCTACCAAGATGATGAGGGGACTGGAGCATCTCTCCTCTGAAGAAAGACTGCAAGAGCTGGGCCTGTTCAGCCTGGAGAAGAGAAGACTGAGAGGCGATGTCATCAACGTGTACAAGTATCTGAAGGGGGAGTGTCAAGAGGATGAGGCCAGCCTCTTCTCCGTGGTGCCCAGCGACAGGACAAGAGGCAATGGGCAGAAACTTAACCACAGGAAGTTCCACCTAAACCTGAGAAAAAACTTCTTGACTGTGAGGGTGACAGAGCACTGGAACAGGTTGCCCAGAGAGGTAGTGGAGTCTCCTTCACTGGAGAGATTCGAAACCCGTCTGGATGTGATCCTGGGCAATATGCTCTAGAGGACCCTGCTTGAGCAGGGAGGTTGGACTAGATGATTTCTCCAGAGGTCCCTTCCAACCTAAACCATTCTGTGATTCTGTGATTTAGCTACCTTACTGTCACTGATTTAACAGAAAATATGTAGATGCTTTTGAAAATCATGGTAGTCTTTTTTCTAAACTTTTGCCATCTGAATATTCTAAAATGATAAGTGATTAATTCCCGAAATACAATACATAAACCTCCCTGGTAAATAGGTACTCTTTGTTATGTTTGGTAAGATTTATTTATTCAGAATGTGTCTAATTTTAAGTGCATGCTGAAGTTTTATTACACTTAGAATGACTTAAGAGCAGGATTAAATGTGTGTTTCTGTTGTCCCGTAAATAAGGATTGTCACCAATAACTAAGTTCCTTTATAAGGGACAGGTAAAATTTGGAAGGAATTCTTTACTGTATAAAATACTAAAATTACATTTGAAGGATTTTTGCATGGTGGAGGGAAGGAGACCCTACTAGGAAATAAGAAGGTCCTACAACATTTTGTTTGGAAGCTTTAACTGTAAAAGAGACAGTTATAGCCTTATATAAGAAACACTAAAAAGCAACTTCCCCGCCCCATAAAACAAAGCTCACACCAGGCCAATGAAATTAAATAGTGGTCTAGTATGAGCCATAAGCAAGAAAGATTAAATGTAAAGTACAATATCCAGTAAATAAATAAAATGAATTGGGGCTCTCAGAATTTGGGTGAGTTCATTTCTATCTTACATCTATAACTGTGCCCCAGTTACAGCCCTCCTCTCTCCAGGAAACAGTATGTGATAGCACTGTCCTTTGAGCAAGGTCAGAATATAGTTGTTAATGTTTACAAGTTACTTCCCTTCTGTAATATAGTGATAAATGTCTTTCCATTGGTGTTGGCATTTTGCTTACCCAAAGCCACAGATCGGTGATATAATCTCTTTCTGTGGCCCTGGAACGTGCCACAGAATGAGAGTGTAGTACGAGGAGATATTCCATCACCTCCAGTTTGGATGTTGTACAGCTGAAGTGGCAGTGCTTCTGTTTGGGGGGTGTGTGGACAGCTCCTGCCCTGTGCTTTCAGAGCTTGAAATCCTCCTCTAGCAGTATGGAGAAGAGAATGGAGAAGTGCAGCCACAAATCCAAGGTAAGCCATTCCTTGTCTGAGTGTGTTACCTTCCGTTGTTCAGTAGAGGGTCAGGGCTGTGAGATCAAATTGCTGGTGGGATGTGTAGCACAGAGCATCAAATCTGCAGGCATAGATTAGTGCATAAATAGGAGTGTGATTTCTAATTTCTGTTCAGTGTTGTGTGCTCATTCACACAAGCCAGCTCTATATAAATTAGGGAGCATGTATTTGTGGAACTTTATAGCTTTTTTGCCTTTTTTATTTGTTTATAAAACTCCATTTCTATTACAGGCAGGGAACACTGCAGCAGCCTTCCTTAGCCAATATGTATTGCCTCTGTGCATTTTGTGACTTGCTCAATGCCTTATGAACATGCTGAGCATTGTAAATAAAATATTAATAAAAAGCATATAAGAGGCAGAACGTTCAATTATACCACACCATGCTTTCTTGCTTATAACAAGATTTATGTTCACATCTTTTTTGGCATATCTTTTATTAAAACTTTCATCATTTTATTCTGTGTTTCCACTTACATACTGTTTAACCTTAAGCACCGTTACAGCCTGCTTCCAAAAGAAATAATGAGACCCAAAATTTCACATATACTCTCTGTTAAATGTAGAAGAGCAAGAGTTCATTCATACAGTGATGTGTTTTTGAGATAGTTAAAGTTCTATACTTACTGAAGTTAATATAATTCCAGACGTGTTAAAGTCCAGGAACAGTTTCCATTTCAAATGTAAAAATAATACTAATAAAAGCTCTTTCTGAATAGAGGTTCTCATCCTGTGAATGTTTCTCTGTTTCTAATGTTATTCTCATAAAAAGTTCCAAATTCAGTCAATGGAGTTAGTTATACATGGAATATATGATATTTATTTGTAGATATTCACAATTAGAAATAATTCTAATGCACTGCTGGAATAGCTGACACAAGCTGAATAGTCACTTTGCACCTGACACCTTAGTTACTTCCTTATCCACTTGTGCTTCTTTACAGTTGTTAAAATTACATGACCAGATGGCAAAATCTAATACGAATTAGTATCTACTCTTCACTGATCTCTTTTCTACTTTGTGTAGTTTCTTCTGTGAAAAGTCTAGAAATGATTATTTCTTTTTATTTCACTGAAATTACTTTGACAGCATATAGTCATTTTGTAATGGACACTAGTTCAGCTTACTGAAGATCAGTAACACAGTCACAAGAATTGGTGGACATAAGTATCTAGGCTCTAGGTCAACCATTCCTTAAACTGTATGTTTAAGTCTTATTTAAGTAATGAGATTAATGGTAAATGTAGAGGAAATGAAAGTGTAGGGTTTCTGATTTGTAAGTGCAAGTGAGAATTTCTCAGTTAAAGCAAGTATTTTGAATACTTCTTACTGTTGAAAGTTATTATGGGGTAATGGAGCTCTGTGCTTTCAGAAACTCAACACTAAAGCTAAAGTGAATATCACATTCTTCCTCTTACTCCTTCTGTGATTGTTTAAATAACTAAACCTTTGGAGATAATAAATAAAGGAAGCCTCAATCTGGTTCCATTAAGACTGCTGTAAATTTGGAGCGATTTCATAAAAGTCAGAGGACTTTCCATGTTTGTAAAATCTAAATATTGGATCCTGGAGTTTCAAATGAAGTAGTTCTCTTCTACGGAAGGAGAATCAATACTTTTTTACTCCAAAAATTGTGTACTATAAATGATCAATCAGTGACTCTATAATGAGTATCAAGAAAGGAAAAAAGAAATATTAAGGCAGTGGTATAAATTATGAGAGCTAACAAGAATGGAAGGAAGAAATCTTCTTGATTACCTGAGACAGTCCTGAGTAATGTTAAATGGTTAAGAGAAAACTGGATCTACTATGCAGAGACTGAACTACCCACGTCCACCCTAACTTCTTTGTAAACAGTACTGCTGTTGATCCTGTGAGATGGTGATGTGGAAGGACAGGTAATACCTTTTATTTATAGGACGTCCCTGCTAAGTATAAGTGAATTTTAACTTTCGGACAGTGGAAAAAAACAGAAAATGTTGTGATTGTTGTAACAAAGAAGTTTGGAACTGACACTTCTTCAATACGTTGTGGCTGATTTTGACTTTCCTGTCATGGATTATGAAAACTTTGTTGTTGTTGTGAGATTTTTGGAAGCAGTTAGTGGCTGTGGGTTTCTGTCCTCAACTGGCGGTTTACCTAGGGTGTACTGCCCAGAACTAGGCTGATAAAGCTTAATGACGGTTGGTACTCATTTAGCAAAGTTAGGGTAACGTGAAACTCTTCATGTACCAGGGAAGTGTTTTGTGCCCTAGATGTCATTTGCCGCAGAAGACAGCGGGGAGAGATTCTGCTAGCGTTCTTTAAGAGTTTCTAGAAATTTAAGACGACTTTCATTTAGCTTGAGATCCAAATGTTCATCAGATTCTAATCAATGCTAAATAGTTTTGAATCGTGGCTGGTATTTTGAACACATGACATTTTACATAAAATTATTTTGGGAACTATTATTGCAGCCCCTCAGGACAGTTATGATTCAAGGTGAACTACGTTAGTCACCAAAAATAGATACTGTTAGAAGAAATTCCTGCTCGCTCCCCTAGAAGCCAGCAGTGTATGGCAGCATATATTTTACGGTATCGATGTTATAAGAACAGTTGCTCGCTTTTATTCATTTGAGAATTGAATTAGCTTTTGCTGCTGCTTCACTGACTTCACAGAACATTTCCCTGCAATCATTTAACACACTATTAAATTCTAGGGTATGTTGTCTGTACATCTGATAATTTGATTTTGAGTGATGTTTGTGTCATTACTAAGCATTTTAGTCAGCAACAGCAATGTTAGTAATATGTAGTGAGGCTCTTAACAATGAGCTCAAAAAGAGATTTAGAAAACTCAGTGTAAGCTGGCAATGAAAAGAATGGCTTCCTTTCAGAGTCATTACGTTCCAATAGTTTGCTAGACTCAATTCACTTAAATTTGCTGCTACTGCATTTTCAGCAGCTTTTTTAGGTTCTTTTATTTAGTCCAAACTGTAAATTTTGATTTTGTAAAACCATTTTTAAACAGTTTGGAGCTTCCAAAGTGCAAAACATAAAGTACTTTGAGGATTGTGCATCTCTTTAAATGTCTTTATAGTACATATTGTTACACAGGGGCTATCAAATGGTAATAAAGAAATAGCAGAATATTAACTTTGGCCACCTATTTATTCGCCAGTTCTGGGCCTTATTTCCCAGTGCAACTTGACAGCTCATACCACCAAAAGCTGATATCATTAAAGGCATACCAATATGAAACCATTGAGCATGAGAGAAGAGTTGGTGTCTGTCATTAAATTTGACAGAGAAGTTACATTTTCATTAGCAATTTATCAGGTGTAAGAGTGGTACAATTACAAAAAGAAAGAAAGAAGAAAAGCCTATTTAATCAACCATGCAGACTTATCTTTCCACCCACAAATGTTCACGTTAATGGCAAAATGTGTTTATGTCTGTGGTACCATGTTACGGTTCTGTCAGCAGCAGCAGTAGTTTGAGGTCTCCATCCTAGCTTGATTTGCTCCTTTGTGGCCTCCTCTCCACTCTCTCCCAGTGGAGATTAATGCCTCCTGTCTGTGTGTGCTTCAGTGACTAGGCTTGAATGTGGTTCTATGAAGTGATTTAATTAAAAGAAAAACAAAACAAAACAGTAGTGACTAGAAGCCAGTACGGCTTAAATTCACCTTTGCAAATCTTGGAACTGTACTGACCCGCTTTTGGCCCCCAGTAAAAGTCTACAGAAGCTTGTATACCAATGGCTGATAATCCCATGGGCCTGATTCAGCACGTAGGAAATGTACGGTCTGTTCCAGTTAATACCCCTTGCTCTGTTGACTAACATTCATACAGAGATTCACTAAAAAAACTGGAAGTTTCAGTTTTCTGGTTTTGCATTGACTCTGTGGAACCTTCCTGGACGTTGTGACAATTCAACTTTCTTGTAATTCAGTACAACTGCAGCAATTAAGTGAAAGAATTTGCTTAAAAGGAGGCAATCTCTGCTTTGTAGTCCGTGCTTTCGCTGGTGCCAGTTTCATTAGATTGAATGGGTAGCAGCGTGGGAGTAGATATCGCTAAGGCCACCCGGTATCACTGGGTAAGTCTGTACTGCTAAATAAAAGAGAGCAAGTGAATGTGTTTTGAGCACTGGGCCCGGGGTTTGCACAGCTTCAACCAGCACTCGCCAGGGCCCATCTTCTCTAGATGGGGCTAGCCCTAAGTAACGTGGACACAAAATAATTTATTACCAAGCTCTACCACTTGGCCTTCTGGCCAGAGATCAGTCCCTGGCACGCTTATTTAGCAGTACCAGCAGCGAATAAAGACTATGTTGCTTTGCTTTGCTGTTGTTTGGTGTTTATGCGGGTGTGGACGGTGATATGCTGTGATTAGCGGAAAATCTCTTCCTTAGCTGCTTGTTGGGTTTTGTGTATTTTTGGTTTTTCCCCTAAAAGTCTTGTCCTAGATAATTCTCCTGTGGCTTTTGAATGCTTTGGTTTGCAAACATTTAATACAATGTGGGCTTCACCAGTAATTAGTAATGTTGATATTTATGGAGACATTCTAGCCTGCATTGTTCATGAATATTTCACCAGGGTGGAAATTTCACACCCAATAAATCACTAATGAAAATGTCATTTCCCAGCTGCGTTTACCTGAAGTGCTGTTAATCTTGCTGTACCCACTGGAGACAGAATTACTGTCAGATTTGCAACACAAAGGAATTCATTTTTAATTAGTGACCCCAATAGTGTGGGTTAAAAATTGTTTTTTAAATGGTGATTTGATGGCCCTCTTCACATAATGCTGTCAGCCTCATTGCCCGTAGTGATGTTTTGTGGCCTGCCATTCAAAGAGGTGCTTTGAAGGACAGTGTAAAAAGTGTCAGGATCAAAGGTATTAAGAAGAGCAACGGTATGGGGAAAGTGGATCTGAAAGCAAGAGGAAAGCAAGCCTGAGAGAGACAAACTGAAACAGATTGTTCTCTATTTGTATTGACAAAGATCACTAGGCACAAGTGCCAATCACCTTGCATTTGATCTCTTCTCAAAGTGGTCCTAAATCAGGCCATCTAACCCTTTGATGACATTTCATGAAGGCAGTTATTAGAAGATAACTAATGTTGTCCTGAAAGATCATAAATTACTTTGCCATTTGTCAATGTTCCTGCAGACAGACATCTCCAACTTACAGGATAACAGAATGGCATGACTCAAAAAAAGTTTACCTTCTCCAGAATCGTCAGTGCAGTTTAACTAATTGCCTAAATGAAGAAAGTTAATGAACAGCCGTAAATACTAGAATTAACATGGTTACTGTTAAAAATGCTTATGAGAAAGGATGACTCATGCCATATGAGAGCGCTGTAGCATTCTCCTTTCTTGAAAATCATATTCTCTAGCTGTTTTTTTATTATCCTATATATTTGTAATTGCAGATGCTCATAATAAAAGAATTAATAAACATTCTGGTCAGCCTCTGTGAAGCCTTCAGATCATGAGATTCTGAAAAAATCTAATTTTCAGAAATCAAGCCCCAATTCTAAGCTCATAGAGGTATGTGCCCTTACATAGATAGATGCTTCTCAGTTGAGTAGTAATAGTTTAAATAGTACAGCTAGCACCTCTGTGGTCAGCCGAGTGATTGAGATTAGAACATGATAATGTCATTTCCTTCTCTCAAAAGAAGCATTGCAATTTTGACCTGAATTTTGAATACTCTGCAATTAAGGAATGTCTACATTCATGATAATTCAGCCCTTGATAAGGTCATGGACTTCTCATATGTCTACTACTGGTACTTGTCATGTAGAAAAAATAACACAGACTGTCTGTGGGCCAAATTTGGAGGTCTTTTGTTCAGTCTTGATTGCTATACAGACAAGTTTGCCATGATTTAACTGGTACTGCAGATATCTGACACAGCTAAAAATGAGGCCTCTTTCTATAACTGCCACAAGTACGAATTTAAGAGCCTGAACCAAGTTCCACTCAAATCAAACTAAGTTTTTCTGTTCATTTTGCTAGCTTTTGGATCAAAGCTAAATCCCCAAATTTAGGGCACTTAGTTTGAAAACATTATCTTTCATGGGTAACAGTTCCATCATGTTGGAGACCATAGAGCTGTGACATGACTAAACACCACTTTTCCAGACTGCAGGCTTTCCCTATATTTTATAGAGGCTCATAACTGTGGTGTTATTCACTGCCTTGAGATAACTTCTCTCTCTGAGGTACTTTGTCTGAATCAACACTCTAAAAGCAACTGTCTCTCACATTAGTTTTTCTTGCCTTCAGCAGAAACAGAGAGGGCACTATTCTTTTTGAAGGGGGACAGCTAACACCCTTTTGTGAAACAGATTAACCATAACAGTCACTTCTGATTTCTTAAATTAGGGAGCTTTAGTGGTTTATGTTTCACAGAGGGAAATACACTAAATAAGAACAGCAGGCTACCCTGTTATATCAAATCACAGCTGTATGTTGGAAAGGGTTGTAGGGCTAACATAATACGTCTCCTCTTTGAGAGTTTGTCCATTTGTATTCTATGTTAATGTGCACTTACTCCATGTTTTGGAGGTTGTAAAAGCAGCGTTGTTTTGGGACACGTGCTTTCTAGGTCTCTGTGCTCCCATACTGGAGTACAAAAGATAGAATGAACCCAACTGTCCACCAGTTCCTTCTCACTTGTGGCTGTGAAGGGCAGCTCTGCTGTGACTCTGCTTTTAGGGACTGTTTTTCTTTGATTAGTTGTTAAAGTTGCTGCTATTTGTAGGCAGATTAGTCCCCTCCATCCCATGTTAGAGCTCCAAGCAACCTGCCTCTGAATTCAGCAGAGCAAACCCTATAGGGCTATATGGGTTTGTCCGAATGGATCCCCAAGCTCATATTGTCAGCAACTTTGACAAAATGGCAGATGAAATTCATTGTTGATAAATGTGCAGTGATGCACGTGGGAGGAAAAACACACTCGGTGATGGTCTCTGAACTAGCTATTAGCTGCAAGATCTCTTTCCTGAGTGTTTTTATAGAACTATCCATTATGTTGTCAATTCAGTAGCAAAGCAAAACAAAACAAAAACCCAAATAGAATGGCAGGAATTATTAGGAAAGGATTGGAGAATAAAGCAGAAAACATTGTTGTGCCACTGTATAAATCTGTTCTGCACCCTCATTTTAAACACTATATCCAGCTTTGATTCCTCTCGTTTCAAAAAGTTACAATACAACTGGGAAAAGTATAGCCTGAACAGAGGATGTATGAGGAATGGTTAAATGAACTAAGACTTTTTATTACAGAAAAGAGGTAGCTGAGGTGGGGTATGGCAGAGATCTATGAAGTAATGAGTGGCTTGGACAAAGGGCGTGGGAAATTGTTTCTCTTAATACAAGAATAAGCCAGCTTCATATAGGATGGTCACCATACCAGATTTAAAATACTAAAAGGAGGTACTTCTTCATACAGTAGTTCAGTTGTGCTCTGGACCTCTGCCATTTATTGTTGTGGATATCAAAAGTTAGTATTATCTCAGAGCAATTAGATAAATTCTCAGAGCAATTAGATAAATTAATGGATGACTGGTCCACCAAGGGCTGTTTAACATATGTATGTCCTCTCTATCTCAAGAAGACTTTGAGCTGCTAATGAGCCAGGACGGCTGTTATGGGGGAGCTATGCTTCCCCATAACAGGGAAGTATCACTCACTATATGCTTGTTTTATACTCTACCCTTGGCATCTGGACACAAGATCCTGGGTCTCTGAATGGTCCTGGACAACTTTTCTTATGTTCTTTGGCTCTGTTAAGCCTAAATCCTCCGTCAAAAGAAGCTCCTTGGCAGTGCAGGCACAGATTTCCAGTAGGTATTCCTAGTAAGGGATGTCTCAGTAATGTCATTCTTCCAGATTTAAGCAGACTACATAGTCTGACATCTGTTAGATGCCCTAGGAGCTCAATGCAGAGGCTTATTCTTCCAAGGTACCTCCTTTTTAACAGTTAGGAGCGTGCAAGACTCAAGAGCTTTGGGTAAGTCCAAGTTTCAGAGAAGATGCAAAGAGTCCAGGGCAGAAATACCTAAAAAGACTGTTCATTTGGATGCAAGCTGGTTTGCTACCTTGCCTTTCCATGCTGTGAGCCATTTGTTGTTATTGGTGGAGCATTAGCTTTTAAGTGAAAATGCAGTCTTGCTCATCTTTCATTAATAACATTTCTCAGGAGAAAGAGAGGAGTGTTTAACTGTCAAGGCAGTCATGGAAATGGTTGTGGCTGCTGAAGATTCTGCATGTTGGCTGCGATAAACTGCAAGGAAAAGCTGTTTACAGGGATCTCAGATCCCAGTGGAGGTGCAGTCCAATTTGAAAGTTCAGGCCTGACCATTTTTTGGCAAACAAAATGAAACCAATGACCGGGGGACTCTGCGTGTTAAAGTTCTTCTGGGATACACAGCTACCCTGGACTTTGTAATGCAATTTCTAGAAGGAAACAAAACAGACGTTTTGGCAATTTTAAACTGAAATTGTTGCCTCACTCTGTTCTAACAATCCCCCAAAACAGTTATTTGCTTGTAAAGTAGGAGGCAGGGCTTTGTAAGGACTTTTTTGGGGATACAGGAAGATGCTTTCATCTTAACTGAGAATTTTGGTGACACCAATGGGAAGAAAAGATGAGAGTGAGCCCACTTCACAATGGGCTGATAAAAACAAACAGATTTATGATGTGTTTTTCCAGGACTTTTTTTTTCACAGCTCCTTTCAGAATAGATCTCTAAAAGTACAATGAGCCAACTGCTCTATCTGCTAAGAGAAAAGTACAAGCCTCAGCCAAGCAATCTGAAGTTTAAAAATAGGAGTGTCTACATTCTACGTCTTATGGGATAAGGTTCAGATAAATGCTGCAAAATGTAAACGGGTAACTCAGAGTTCTTGCAGCATGCTCTTTTGGTCTAGTATGTCACATGGGTAAATATGGCCCTTCATATCCAATGTATTTTATTTACTTCCCTGACACCCTCAGCAGATAGGTGAAAAATATATATAATTTGGCTGAAGTAATTATGAAAGTCTAGAAGATGAGAAATGGTTAGCGGTTTTGAGCAGGAGAGGGCTGGGAGGGTGTTAATTTTATTTTTATTTTTATTTATTTTTTTACTCTAAAGGGATCTGACCATAGCTCATTTCGATTTCTTATGATTATTGCAGCTCATTATTTAAGGAAAGGAGAAAAAGCAAATCCCATATGCATAAAGTTTTAGGGAGTTTTTCCTACTTTGAAGTTGATTCAGACATAAATGCCAAATTCCAAACGGGCTGAGTGTATCTGAATCCAAGATTTTAATCTGATCATGGGGTCAGCCAAAAAATTAAGGTTGCAGTTTATTCTTCAGACTTTGTATTGCTCATTAAAATGAATCAAAGGAATAAGAGCTATGGGAGTCACTGGAGCTAGTAAGTAGTGTTCAGTCAGGTCACTATTTCAGGCTTTTATTCAGGGTTGTGAGGTAGAAGAAACCTTGATATCTGGAAACTCTAGGTGATAAGAAAGAAATTGTGGCCCCAATCCTTTCCTGTTTTCTGACTTACTGAATAACTGGAGAAAGGCAGCATAAGCTGAATCTTTAAGCAGTACTTTTTCTTTTTTCTTTTTTTTTTTCTTGAACATCAAACAAAGTGAAAGGGAGAGTGGGGAGAAGCCATCCAAGCAGGACTGACCCTCTTCACTTCCCACCGGAAAGCTCTGTGGGTAGATCACTGTGCGATTGGCAATTAGAGAAACTCTTTAAGAAATTGAATGCAAAAGAAGCAGATAGTTATGCCACCCAGCTTTACAGATGACTGAGCAAGATTTGCACAGAGCTCGATCTTTCTGTGGGTTATGATACCCACCTGCCTTCTGAGCATAAGCATTTGTGAAGTTTAAAAACGCAGGTGACTTTGTGCTGAAATGCATGAGGGTTGGGAGCACTCACACAATCTCTTGCAGCATCTTGGGGTTAGAGCAATAGCTAGTGGCTGGGGGTAGCTGTCAAACGACCTCAGCTGGGTCTGCAAGAACACATTGTCCTGGAGCCAGAGACAAATACTTACTTTACTACAAATGTAACACAGCTGTTCCTAACACCTGCAAAGGGTGGTAGGTGCTAGTGAAATTTAACTAAAACTGAAAAACTGTGCTTTCTAGGCTGCTATATTCCAGAGGTGCATAGCCAGCAAGTGGATTTTTCTTCTTCTTTGTGTGGTTTCCCTGCCTTAAATCAGTATCCGGATCTTGGAGTTGGTACGTGGTCTGTCTGGTGTCTTCCCAAGAGAACAGAACAACTGTGAGACTCTGAATACTTGAATGCTGCCATGTCTTTTGTAGGACTTTATTACAATCTGACTGGCTCTTTTGCCTCTCCATTCCAGGCAAAACTGCCAGTGTCTGTGTACTTAAGCTGACCAATGCAAAAAGTCTGTGGTTTTTGTAGTGCAGAGGGGGGAAAACAGAGCCTTGAAATCCTTCCTCCCTTGATGTGCCAAAATCCCAAGGCGCTAAATCAAGTAAGAAAAGAGGGAGAAATTGTCAAGACTGGAAGAAGATAAGGATTTGGGTTCAAAAAGGAATTTAAGCATATAAAGATACAGAGAAGTCTCTAAGAGCTTTCCAAAAGTATTTGTTAAGTTCAGCACAGAGTTCCCACGGGAATTAGGCATTCGCCCTAAGAATTCATGAAGATCCTTGAAGGTACCTACTTGCATGTTTAGGCACCTAAATACATACGGCCTGAAACACCTTGACCTGGAAGTTGTCTTAGTAGAAGAGGATTGTGTGAAAATGGAAGGCAGGTCTATTCAAAGTGTTTAGAAAAGGTAGCTGGAATAATTCTCAATTTCATATTCCAGCCATTCTTTTCTGTAATGTTTTGTCTTGCCGAAGGAGGCTACTGTGCAAAAGGAATAAAAGGAGTGCTCTGCAAAATATTTTTCTACTTTCGTTCCTGGTTGTGAGAAGAAGTGTAATGAATGCAGGAGGGGATCCAGCTTTGGTAAGCTAGAGCAGTAGCTCTGGCTGTAACTGTAAATGTATTCTGGTAAGGGGATTAGTGAGAATCGTGTGTGCTGTTGATGAGTGAGCCCTCTGAAAATCTGTCTGTGGCTGGTTAGATAAATCAGATGCCGGTGACCACAGCGCTCTGCTGTGGAATGGAACAATCCCAGTTCCATTCCTATGCATAGAGATGTCATCCTTGGTGAGAGGAATAAGACTGGAGAATGTATCCATTCTTCTTTCCACCAGTGTCCTATTTCTGCTTGTGATTGCTGCTGCTGTATTCCCAGCTGCCTAATAGTTTGGCACATTCATCTATACAGAACAGTCCAAGTACATTTCCAGTTTCTGTAAGCTTTCCTGAGATAAGGTAGAAAAGCTTCCCTGAGAAAATCAGGATCATTGTAAATCTCTTCTCAGTTAGTTTATAGCTTACTTTTTGGTACAATTTAATGTAGTTACTTGTCAGACTATAGGATGATTACTACTTGCTGTAGCTAAAATGCATATTGGAAAATGCTGTCTTATCCAGTTCGGTCATATGCAATCCTAAAAGAGAAATCCTTGATTATTAAACAGTGTACTTAAATAACATGTAATGGAGCAAAGTCTTTATGCACATCTCCTTTCCCTGTTCTTAGTTTGAATTGAAGGCTTCCAAAAATCTGTCACGGGGGCTGCCTGCCCCATCTGCGTTCAGCTTGGCTGTTTGTAGCCCCGTCACCAGCTTTCTGTTCTGAGTAGCCACAGCTCATCTCGTGCAAGAGGCAGTAATTCACCCAGGCTCCCAAGTTTTACCTTATTTCTTGCTGCCAATTACTGGTACTATGTTAATACTATATTAGTAATTTATTAATTGGGTGAGATTTTCAAAGCTGGGTAGGGTATATAAAATAGGAATAGAGTACTGCCTGCTTAGACCTAGGGGTGGCCTTCAGAAGTGCACAGAGAATCCATCTCCCAGCTTCTGAAAAAAGCAAATATACCTAAGTCCACTTTGTGCATTTGAAAGCTTTCCTGTTAGAATTTTGGTAATGTAATTTAATAATACATAGAAAATTAAATTGATTCTGATCTTGGCCTTACTGGTGTTTCATGTTATATCCTGTATCCGATGATCTTGCTTTTACTAACAGCCTCTGTTCCCTGTCTCTATGCTAAATGTTAATTCCTTCCCATAATTCTTTTTTTTACTGAGCTTTCAAAATGTACAAATTGATTTCTATCAATCTGTCTGGCATAATCACTCTTACGAATCCATTCAGCTGACCCCTACAAAAACATACTGCTTTGGAATTCTAATTTTTAGTGACAGGTTCACAAACTCTTATTCCCTAGTAGACTTCCCCGTTGTCCTCTCCTTAAGCACAGAGCAGCGGATGGTGCCTCTTAGACCACTCTGAACATGTGCTGATGGATACTTTGTGTAAACATTACTTCGTTCTTCCTCAGATCAGCCTCAATATCTATCAGTACAGCACAATTTAGACAAGAGATCTTAAGACAAGGCACATGCTGTTCTGCATTCAGATCGCATTCCCTCTGTCTACTTTGGATGCATCCTTAAGATGAATTAGAGAACGTTAGGCGACTAAACATTAGCAGTGTAGTGACTGTGGCGTGTGTGTCCATGAGTCATTGTTAGCTCATTCCTTTATAATGGAATGGAAATTTAATCATAACGTACTTGATATTAATAGAGATGGTTGTACAGCTATGTCATAGCCGTGGTTTATAATTGAAGGTTGAGATGCGCTTCGTACTCATCCCTCCTCCCCAAAGTGCACAACAACTTTGGAAGGGAAACTTAAAAGAGAGAGCATTGGAGCACCTGGTGGTACCGTACCGGCAATGGGAAGAGCATGGCCTGGATTGTTGAGGTGACTGGGTTGCAGGAAGGGTATGCACATGCAGCCAGTGCGAGTCGAGGATGGCGAAGGTGAAGTGGCACATTGCACCTAGCCACTGAGGCCTATGGGGATGGATATATGAGAAATGCCCATCGTGGAGAGGACTTGGAAGCGTGGATGAGTGTATCGCAGAACATGTTGCACCTCGGAAGAAGAGACAAAGGAGAGCACCGAGTCAGTGGGACTGGGGTTCAGAGTGAGGAGGAGTTGTGTTGCTTTGCCTTGCCTTGTCTTTCTGTGGATAAAGCAAGTTCACAGGGAGATCTTTGTGTTTGTCATAATCTAATCAGACAGCTGACTTTTTCTCACTGAGAGCTTTCTGTGAGTTAAATATCTAGTAAAGGGGAAAAAGTAGGCAGTCACTCTCCCCCTTTTCCCTTCCTTTTCCCTTCAGCTGCCCTGAAATGAAGAAAATCCACAAACTTCTTTTGGAGGGAGAGAAGAAAAGTAAGGGTCCTGAGGTACAAAGTGGTGGAAAGTTTATTTAGGAGCCTGGAGATGAGGAAAGATCATGCAAATCTGATGCAATAAATGCCCAGTAATTCAGTGAAGTGATACATGGTTGAGAAAATTTGATACATGGCTACAGCATTTGTGGAAGACCAGGTTCAATCTAGCCGTTGAAATCACAGGTGCAGTTGAAATTGCCAGGGTAAGAGAAGAGACTAAGCAATGAGCTGCTAAGCTGTGAAGTACATTCTCTGCAGTAGTGAGAAACTGGCAAGACGTGTTATCACTGTGATCTGCAGTGAAAACAGCAGTTTTCAAAAGCACTCAGCATCAGGCTACAGTGATCAATAATTGCAGTGGTTGCACAAGATAATAATGCTAATAACTATAACAGTAATGTTATTAATTGCTTGTATTGTGGTAGCATTCAAAGATCCTTTTCCTGGACAGAATATTAACAAGCGACTAAGAGCAAGACAGTCCGAACTGTGAAAGCTATGCTGTAAGCAGCTAGCTTGACTCTCTGAGTCCCTGAAGATGTGAGAGATGAGATGAGCTCAGACAATGCCCCGTGTCGTGGCCAGTGCAGTTTGTGGAGGGCTGCAGCCCCAGCCCAGCCAAGTCGGGGAGGGCTGCGGCGTTTGCCAGCGCTTGTCTGGGAAGACGTTGCAGAGCGGTTGTTTTGAGTAGATTGCAGTTGCTGAGTTGCATTTCATTATGTGTTCCAAATACCTCAGAAGATGAAACATGTCCCCCCTTGGTCTGTGTCTCTTTTCAGAAAAGACTTCATTGGAATCTGAAATTCCTGGGTGGTGTAACTCACTCATTTGTTACATCCAGCCATTCTCTCAGGCAGTGAATTTAAAATAAGTTAGAGATCTTTCTAGATTGGATTAACTGGTTTTTATCTGAAAGCCTTGGTCTAAGCTTACAGCCTCACCTATTCACAGTATAGGTATATATAGTATATATAGTATAGTATATATAGTGTGTGTGTGTATATATATACAGTGTATATATAATGTCTCTCGTCGGAGACAGTATAACACCTGCACGTGTGCGTTTCTGGTTAGACTGGTGTTCTTCTGTCTTTCCTCTGATGTGCCTGGGCTGGATTTAAACCCCACTGTGGGTGGTACTTACCTGTATGCAGGAGAACGAAAAAGGGAAGGTAAAGCTGGCCCCTTGGCCTGCTGCCTACGGCCACTGCTGGTAAGAGCACCTGCCTTAGCCACTGAATGGGTGGTGCAGGGTCTCCTCATAGATCCTGAGGGAAATTGTACTTCAGTGACACTTAGGTGTCTTTCTCCATGTGTGCTACAGAGGCTAACCCATATTTTGTAGTGAACTTGAGAATGAACTTAGTGTTTGTTAGAGCATGAAGATAATTTGTTTTGGCGTAGTTGAGTTGTTGCATGAGAGTGACAGTTGCCATTGTGAGTGATACGAGTCTTTGCGCCAAAGGCTGAGAGGATGAGTCTTCCTAGCTGGGAGCTAGAACAGACTTATGTGACTTTGGACAGGAATAATTGTGGGTTATCCTAGCTGGTGGTGTCCTCCTTGGTGCAGCTGTGTAGTTCCACTTGTCAGTCCTTCCACTAGTGGCTGTGCTGTTACTGCAGCCTTGGGGTTTTCCAGATACTTCATTTTGACTTGAGTGATCTTAAGTCAAAACCCACCAAGCCAGGGTGGAATTTGCAGATGGCTTTGCCTAGAGTAGTCACTGGGAGGTGAAAGGTTATAACATGTTGTACTACGCTAAAATGCACCCCATGTCCATATTTCTGGAGGACTGTGTCAATAGCGTTAGACTGTTGAGGGCTAAGCATTTGTAGCTCATGGAGTAGTCGAACGAGACAGCCTAGCTTTCCTCAGGGAAAAAATGAACTTATCACTTTATTTTATGATAATGATGTTGAATTCTGATATGAACAGACTGTGCTTTGTGTTTTACATCTTTCCCTCAACTTTGCTGTAAAAGCTGCTATAAAAATGAATTAAAAGATTTACTTCACTTGAGTTAGCTCTGTGTAACTTTCCCTCTGGGTCATTTACTAATTCAAGGTGACTTGTGAATCCAGATGCAAGTAAAGTGCAGACATCTAGCCAGATGTCAGTGACCTTTTGAGTGGTCAGGACACTGACCCACTGAATACCAGAGAAATGTATTTTCTAATGTGCAGAGTTGCTATTAATAGCGATCTGCCTCAACATCTGACTGTTAACCTGGCCTGTTGGCAAAATCACACTTAATAGTGTACAGGTATGAAAGCCTTTCTGTGTACTAGCTAACAGATACGTTCACTCCCAAACTACCATTTCCCCATAGATCTGACTTTCAAGCAGCACACTATTTAACCAGTAGCTATACAAATGTCATGGACTCCTTTAAAGCACGTTCCTTGGCTCTAAGTCACTCCCAAAACCAGTCAGAAACATCTTATGCCAATATCTGCAGTGGCTGGTAGAGATGTTACACTTTCAGGCTTTGAGCCTTTATCAGATTTAATTGGAGTTTTTGCTCACTGCTTACATTACTATGTACCCAGCATTACAGCCACCGGAACAGGCCACCTGCTAATGATCCATCAGGTGCTGTATGTTATTAGGAATCAGCTTTGATTGCCCAAACATATAAGACCCTAAGGCCCACATCTACTCAGTGTAATGCTTGTGAGTCTGTTGGGGATCCTGTTCTGAACCCTGCTGTTACTTCCGTCTTGCTTTCAGCCTTTTGAATTAACACTTGCTTTTTTTTCCTCCCCTGACTCCACTATGTTGCACAGATGATTTAATTTCCTGTCCCTTTGTTTGTGAGTACACTTTCTGCCTTCCTATCTAAATTACTGCCTGTCTGGAATCCACAGGTTTTTCATCTGAAGTTGTGCTCTCTTCCATACCCAGCTACCACCTTGACTCCAGCTGGAGACCCTCACCTTAGGCTAGGAGGTCAAGTCCTCCATCCTTGTTCTCAGGATGCTTGCAGCAGTGCCTAGTGCTTTTTTGGGGGAGGAAAGAACTGTCTCAAGGCGTGACCTGTTTTTTTCGAACAATGACCTGCTTTATTCCATATTTACTCCTAAGTCCGTTGTATGAAGTTCCTTGAAAGTTTAGCTGTGTGCTAACCGCTTGGGCCCTGCCAAAGCAGAAAGGAAAAACTATTTGCAGCCACTTTTTACTTGATCATGGTAATTCTGACTATGGTTAATTTTTCGGAGTTAAAATAAGGGAAAATGCAGTTGCACTTGATCTGTATAAATGAAGCAAGATAAAATACACAACGTTCTGATTTAAATTAACATTGATCCCACTAATGGAAATCAGAGGACCAAAATAAATTACATAAATGGAGTTAATCAAGACCGAAAATATCTAAAGAGTAACCTTGTGTTAATGGGACTGATTTTGCTGATGTCAAGTAAAGACATACAGAAGAGTAACAGACCATTTGTCAGGAAAGACACTGGGCTCTTCTGTCTCTTGTTTTGAATGTCTAGGGCTGCTGAGATGGGAAATTATTTCAGATGACCTAATATATTACTTTAAAAAACCTTTTTCTTTTTTCTTATTTACCTGACACTCTGCGAAACTACCTAAAAGCCTGAGGCAAATGTTTGTTGTGACTGATTGATAGCCCTGCTCCTTTTTATTTAAGGAGTGTACCCTGCTTGCAGGTTTAAATAACCTTGGCTGGCAGCAAGATTCAGTCACACTGTAACGTAGAATTGCATTCTCCAGGTGGAAGAGACCAGCAGAGTCTTTCGTTGGATCAGTGTAGTAAAGCTGACTTTCAGTTCTGTGCTTTCTGCAAGCAGTCTGCTACAGGAGCAGGATGCTTCCTTCAGGTTGGCCACAGGCAGCTCCTCTTTGTCTCATCGTCCTCCACTGTCCTGCTAGGCAGGGCAGAGGGGAAGAAGCTGATTATTTCTTTGCTAGGTGGTTACTGCTGTTCTGGGTAGAGAACTTCCAAAGAATTCCCTTACTGGGGAATTCATGCACAGAACGAAAGCCCACAGAGTAACTTCAGGCTCAGGCAAGTGTAATCAGGTGGACCTTGTCCGCTTTGGGAAAAGACCCACTGCAGCAGAAGTCAGTTCAGTTCCACCTGTGCTCACTGCTTGCTGAGTCCTAATGTAGCCAGACACCAGAAGTACTCGAGATGTTAAATCTAACGATGGTCAGCATACGTCTCCTAAGCCTGGATTTCAGAATGGCAGTGCTAGCTAATGGACTGCTTATTTAAAATGGCTAGAAAGTGGCCTGGAGACTTCTCTAGGTCAGCAGGTTAAGAATTTATTTCCACTCCTGACATAACTGTGTAGTCCAAATCTCCAGAGAGATCCACCTACAGTAGATTCAGAGATATTCGAGGTAAATCTCTGGGGTTTCCCCCAGAGCATATCAGGAATGTTGACACCTCCAGTTCCACTGGTTTGGTCTGTGCCCTCACTGAAGCATAAGTCACCCTTTCACCCCACTGTTATCCCTGAGATTAACAGTGCTGAATAGTTTTTGGAGAGATGCTGTGGTAAGAAGAGACTTTAAACAAAGTTTCACACTGACTGAAATTGTTTGGGGGGGACTTTCAGAACAGTTCAGGGAATTTGGAGATGTCTTTCCATTCTGTCTAATTCAGTTTATTTTTTATTATATAGGTTTTATTTAAATGTCTTAGACTGCATCAAACATTGCTATTACTGGATTTGGAGTTGTACTGCAGTTTTGTTTGTTGCGAAATGTATTACAGACTGCTGCTTGTTCTTGAAATCTAACACTTTTCTTGACATTTTTCTGACATTGACTCTACTCATTCAAACTTAATGTTACATTCATATACTCTTGCATATTTAATACATTTCAGTTTTGTCTGTGCAGCACTTGCAAATGCCTTCAAACAAACCCTTGAAAGACAATATAAAGTATAAATCTTTAAATAAAAAAAGGAAGATTATTCCAGATATTTTCACATGGTAATGGTTTCCATGTATTTGTTAGAGAGCTTGTGTGCTGTTGTGCTCTAGAAAGCTATGCACACAAATTCAAAGGACATAAAAGAAAGCCTGAGATAGTGAGTCTATAAAATAATATTGCTTCATAATAAGTGAAAAGCTACGTTATCCCAAATATTCAGAAGCAAATCTCTTCTATTTATTAACTGTATTTTTACTAGCAGAACACTTGCTATCAAAAGGAAATAAAAATATTCAGTATGGGCATCTTAAAATATTAACTGGAGGAATGCCGGGAAAGAAAGAGCAAAGTGTGCACGTATGCAGTGTGCAGATGTTCTTTACTTTATGAGGCCAACATAAGCGGACAAAAACATTTCTGTTTATCGTGGTACCAAGTCAATAATATGCATTTAACACTCGCAAGATCTTCTGTCATTCTTCTGTTCTTTCTTCATTTTAATAGAAAAATATCCTCCAACATCAGAATCATTTACTTCAGCTTTAAAGTAAGCCAAAAATTATTTTCTAATCGCTTGAGATTAATAGCAAAATGCCACAAGATAATAAAGGAATAAAATTTTCACAAGAAGAAATCTGCTTTGCATACCTTGAGGATGCTCTTTGCCTATGGTCTATACTAGAAACACATCCCTCCTCATCAGTTATCTTCCACTGCAAAGGCCCAGACACTGCTGCACTTCGGTCTTCTTTTGGTGCCCGGGTAATTGATCGCTTGGGAACTGAAGTAGTGTAGTCATCCCAAGTTCAGCTGAGGGGTAACTATACTGTATATAATGGTCTGTGCTTTACAGAGGGGAGAAGGAGGAGGAGGACAGTCAGATTTGGTAATCAAATGGTATCTTCTGAATTTTATGTCCTCTGAACTCAAGTAGGCTGTCATTAGAGCTTAGATACTTGAGAAACTCAAGCAATGAAACCACAAGAATGGAGATTTAATAATTCTCTCACCCTGATCAAAAGCAAAAGCTACCAGCTGGAAAAAAGAAAATCAGGATAATTTTTTAGGATTAAAAAAAGAAGGGAAGGGAAAAACAGAAGAAATATCCAAGATGTATGCATGCTGTTGTCCCCCCAAATGAGGCAGTTACGCTGGTCTGGGTTCGGGAGAGAACCTGTTGTGCTAGAGGAGGTATTGTAGAAATTCCTGACTGAAAAGCAACAGCAACATGATTAAGCTTTGAAATTAAAAGTGATGGACCTCACCCTTCACTGCATTTGCAGTTTGTGCCAACCTTTTACACTAGTATAAAGAAAGGGCAGTGTGTGTGTGTATACATACGTACATACATACATACTTATATATATATGGGTTTTCTTTTCTCCTTTGACATAGAACTTCTTCAGATGTGGTGGCAAGGTGCAAATTGGTGAGAATCAGGGTCATCAAGAAAGCAAAAAAACCACTCAAAATTCTGGCTGTATCTTATATTTTCCTTGAACTGGACAGCTCAAAAAGCCTCAACTGTCATAACACTATGAATTCTGGAGTCCCTATTTCAGAGCAGGGACCTGTGACAGAGCTTTGCCTTCAGTCCTGCAGGTGCCTGGTGCCTGAACCAAGACTGGATCACTGAATTCCAGGGCCCTGTTTACGGCCAAAAAATCTCTCTTTCCATCACTTCTTGATTTATAGAAGGCTACAGACTAGTAGGGCTGGAAGGATAACATATGAATGTGGAGAATATTGAACACACTGCCTGAAAAAATAATCAGTTTCCAAAATTATTAAACTGACTTAAATGAAAACCATTCCTGTAGAACCCCCATAATATGGTATATTGTAATTAACTACTATTAATAATTAATAGGAGGTAGGTAGTTATTTGATTGCCATTCATACTGAAACACAGAACAGCGATCCACAGTAGTTTTACCAGATACTTTTTAAGCTGTGTGACCATCATAAGAGACATCTGACATAAAACAGGCAGGACTTCTGCAATTCACATACCCGAATGGAAGGGTGTGGGGCAAATCCCTGACAAACTTCCTTCACCCCACCTCCATCTTCCAATTCACACTGAAAAAGCAAATTAACCTGAATTCAATATGACAAATGTTTAAATGCTTATGTCTAATCATTTGGCATTATGCAAGAGGAAGGAATGCTAGAAGCAGAAATTTCTCTTCCAGCCTGAAATTTTCTTGGAGATGGACTTGGCTGGAATAAATTCACTTACAAAATATATCATGGAAAGCTATGTTACAAAAAGGGTGGAAAGCTTAATATTCAAAGCCAAGTCCTTTAATGGGTTTCAGATCTTTCCTGAACCCATTAATAGGAAAGAATGGTTTCCACAGTGACCTGAATACTTGGAATTGAAATGTCTTTAATTTCAGTCACACCCATCTCTCTTTTTGAAATACTTCCTTTGAGCAGAGAACTTTTGCTGGAATGAAGATTAGGCAGCTTTTAATTTTATCCCTTTATTGTGTATTCAAACGGCAACCCAGTATGCACAGCTTTTTGTTTGCACAAGCATGTCCAGGGGACACTGTGCGGCTGATGTTAATTAACATCCTGAATGTCACTTTCTTCCTGGTTCATGTCACTCATTATGTTTGCACATTTCTAATGTGCAAATCAAAATTCATGGGAGAATTGATGCCTGAATTTTGAGCTGTAGTGAAGACAAGGAGCCTGCAGTCTGAGGCATAATTTTCCGATATCTATTAATTTTACCTGGCTGAGTTTCTGGGCCCAGCTTGAGTCTCCCTAAGCACTCCCAAAATCTATGGCCTCAGAGCTGTGGCAAGCATCCTGGTTAAAGGAAGCCCTTGTCTTCACTCTTCTTACCTTTAATTGGGTTCAAATGATGATTTGTGCATGAAACATGAGCTCTTTAAAGAGGTGATGTGCTCTTGCCTGTTTTGTCTCTTCCCATATTTTCCTCAATTTGTGCATGATCCTTGGAACATAACCATAGAGAGCTGTTACCGTGGAAAGGTGTAATGTCTTAAAATTACTTGCGTGGGTTTACTGAATGGCCAGCTAACTCTAGGTCGGGATGCTGCCACTGCAAAGCCAAAGCAGAGGAAAAGGGGTGTAACTCAGAAAGTAGGAGGTTAGCACAAGGCCACAAGAGGGGAACATATAGAGGAGAGCTACAGGAAGCAAATGTGGAGGTAGGAAAGGAGCAACCAGGCACGAACAGGATGGGGTGCTGTGGTGAGTAGTGCGGAGCCACCAGGGAAGGGAATGTGGGAAAAAAAGTAGGTGGAAGGAAGTGGAGAGTGGTTGTTGTTGGGAGGCAAAGAATCAGATCTCGGGTTAGGGGCTAAAGAACTTGCAGAAATGCAGACAGGCCTGAAAGGATGTTGAGGAGGATGGAGATAAACATAACGGAGGAGAAGAAAAAGACACACGTTGTTGCTTAAAATATCCAGTAATAATTCCTATGAAAATCATAGAAATACCTGAGCTTCCTATGTATTAAGCTATGTAGAAGTCTAAAATGGGCTATAAATTTAACATATTTATCCAGGGCCAATAATAATAATGTTTTGTGGAAAATAAGCTAGCATTTGTTTTATTTCACTATTGTCTTCATCATGTAAAGGGCAAGTATTGCATGGTAAATTTACCTAACAGTTTTTTAGAGCTGAAAAATGATCACTTAGTAATTTGTATTAAAGCTGTTTTTAAAATTCAAAATCAGTTAATAAGAATGGGCTTAAATGCACCAAACTTGAGAAAACTAAAAAGAAATCTTCCTGCTGTCCTCCTAATGGAGTTTCTCTCTTTTACATTGAGATGTAGAAAGGCCAAAGCAGCACTGGGAAATAAGTTGTTGAAAGAGGAGGACATTCTTCCCTCCTTAATTAAAGAAAATCAACGATTTAAACTCACAATTGATAGTTAGAGAACCAAAGCCAGAATTATGGACTTTCCAAAAATACTCAAGATCCCCAAAGTCTGCATCAGAAAACTAGCATGGGTTTTATCTGTAATTGCTGAGTTGAATTGGTCTATTTTTCTTTCCTCTTTGGTATCTGACTCCAGTGAATAGCCTGCAGCAGCAGAAGTTACTTGTTGCTGTTTTATGGGTAGAATCCTGTACTCTGGCTCTCCAGCAAAAATTTCACTGTCACATCCAGCTAGCATAATCTGTACCAGTAAAGCCTGCTAGGTTTGAGGTGGGGAAGACTGAGGTGGGACCAAGTCCTGTCCTGCTGTACGTGAGTGCCATGTTGCTGACCTCAGCATGGTCCTCCAGAGAGCTGTCTCTGCATTAAAAAACAACAACAAAAACCTAAAGCCCCAACTTATCTTATGGCTATCCTATTAGAGTAATTTCCATATTTTCTCCCTACCTCATACAGAGAGGTAAAAAAACTTTTGCAGTTATTAAATTTGCTTTTAGCCAGTCTGTTCCACAACTCTGTTACAAGCCTGCTTACGAGGGAGCAGATTAGTACAGTCTATGGATAATCGTTCATACTGACCTCTGTAGATGGATTAGGTACCCTGCCTGTGTTTTATTATTGTACAGATAATAGGAATTCAGATGGCTGAGAGTGTTGGCTTTTTGGTTCTTTGTTTTTTGTTCTCACAAAGAGCATCAGTGGTAGTTTTGTATGCTCCTACTGCTGCCCTTTGCTGGTAACGCTTATGTACTAATTTTCTTGGGGAACACTTTGCTGGCAATATCCCCCCTGAGATGTCCAACTCTTGTGTAGTTAGGAAACCAGGTTGGACATGGGAACTGACAGCAGATCTCTGCCTTACAAGTCCTCACTCAGAAGAAGTAGCCGTGGTGTAAGGCAGTTCTAGTTTGCTACCACCTGCTGTTAGGCTGACCTGCATCCATCTTATCTAGAAAGCCAACAGTAAAATAAAAATCCATTTTTTGTGTGTGGCCCACTCATTGTGGTCTGCGACAAACCTAAGAGGGAAGTGATTGGAGACCCCATGGTTCTGGGTCAAGATTACACAAACTGATGGAGGAGCGCTCTATTAGTAGCTATTAACATAGCTAGATCCTAACAAGGACCAAATGCAACCTTGCAGCATGGGTATAGCAAAGAACTCTGACTTTATAATTGCCCAGTCTCTTAGGCTCTTTCCTTAGAAATGTGCTCCTATCTTTGCATCAAAGACAGGATATGGGCTAGGTAGACCTTGGGTGTGTCTATATCAGCAATTCGTTTTTAATTTTTTTCCAGTTTTCGTAATATGTCTTCTTTGCCCAAGTTGAAGCCAGCTATTGCAGTGGTACGGCCAGCACCTGCATAGCAAAACAGACTTTCGCAGGCCTCTGCTGAACGAGCTTGACCTTTCTTTTACAGATGAAGCGCTTTGCTTCTAAGTAGGCCTAAGCTAGCTAGCTTCTGAACTGCCTAAGGTTCCCTATTAATCTCTGCAATATCCAGTGTCAGCTGTTCCACCCTCCTACTTTTTGGCTTACAATAACACTGTTGTGCTGTGTGGACGATAGAGACAAGTGGGAGAGAAAATGGAGAGAGCTACTGGCATCTCCCGCACTTACCATCCAGCAGTTGTTTCAGAAGGGCGAGCGAACACAGGGACAACCTAGCGAGAATAGCGAAACCTTTTGTGGTCTTCTGAGCTGTACGTGCTGCGTAGAGAAGTGCTTGTTACGTTTTTGGGTCTTCCTTACAGTTTCTCATGGGACTATAACAAGGCATTGGAAAGCCTTGTTTATGTATATAAAACGTATGTATGTCAACTGTTAATGGGTCAGTCTTGACGTTTATAATCAGTTGATCCATATTGCACACACAAGGCTCACAGCAAAGTCTGTAAATGAAATTAAATTAAAAAGCAGGAGAAAATATATGACTTCTAAACTTTCCATTGAGTTCAGTATGCACTGCAAGCGACAGAGGGTGCTAAAAATCAGTATTTGACTTTTCTCCCTTCCCTATATCATAAAACATAACGAGTCTCCATGGACACAAAGGAAGGCCTCATCTCCTTCCTTGTGATTGAGTGATGCTATAAACCATGTAGTAGAAAGATGGCTCTCTCAACTTTACTGGGCAAGACCTTGACATAGTTGTTCAGGGTGTACCTGCAGGAGGTATACTGCAGGACCAGAGGCATTAGAGCATGCTCAGCCCAAGCTAAATCTGACTCCACGAGGGCAGGGGAGCCCAGCGGTGCTTCTAGATGCCTGCTAGGGTATTGCTGTGAACCAGCACTCTGCCCCATGCACATAGTGGCTCCAGGTTCTCCTCTGTGTAGGCATACCGTCATTTTTCAAAGTTAGAAAACCATAAGGAGATCTAACTTGCCTCCTTCTTAAGAGCATCGTGGGAATAGATGTGTATTGAACTGAAAATGTCATAAAGGAACTCTTATCAATGTTTTTACTGAGGATCAGTTAAATGAAAGTCAAAGATTTGCTGCGCTTAAAATTACCTACAACTTCCAAACTGTCTTCGTCTTCCCGTTACAAACTACACCTTCCCTCAAACAAATACAATCAAAGAAAGAACCTCTAAACTCTTTCTTATACTTCTAAGCCATCTTTTAGCTCATATGAGTTCTCCATTAAAAAAAAGAAATTGGGTCCCCTGACACACAGTGGAGCTGGATTCAGCATTTACAGCTGGATTCAAATTTACTGACTTGAATTCACTGTGCCAACTTTTGCTAGAGATCAGTCTGGCCTGATGGAAGTTGTGCGTTTTCAAATCAACTTTTTGGGCAAATGCAATTTAGACCTCTAAATAAACAATACAAATCTTTGATTTCATGCATGCCTATATATATTTGCATTTATCTGTAGATAAGTTAACAAATGCCATTTTTGCCGTAAATACTGAGTTTGATGAAAACAGTATTTTGTGCCAAGCTGGTTATAATGATTGTGTAATTCAGAAAATATATGAGGCATTAAAACTCTGTGACATCTCCTTTCCATGCTACAGACTGTAAGAGGGATTGATGGGACCAATAAATCCATCCCCATAGGGAAGACTGTAACAAAAATGGGAAACGGCACAAAATATAGCCCACCTGGTAGGTTTATGACCCTGTCTGAACGCTGTAATCCTTTTAAAGAGATGCTGATTAGTACCAGTAGCAGGAGTTGAATTGGCAGCATCACTAGCATCAATTTCAACGGCGGCAGTGGAGGTCCTTAAGTTACCATTTTGTGACTTGGATGCAAATGAATCATCCAGCCAGCAGGTGCTGTTCAATCTATGCTAAATATATATAACAAATAGATGAAGGACTGCAGAATTTGCACTTAAAGAAATAATTGAATGCCTGAACTGTCGCTGAAATTGAACGATATGAGGGGACATTTTGTGTGGATAGAGAGTAAACAGGAAAGATATTGGTCCAGATCTTCACTGAAGTGAACAGAACTTTGCCAGTTTATGCAAACTGAGGATCTGGCATGAAGACTGTTTCTTCACTTTTGTCATGAGTTTCTGTGGGTTTCCACAGCTGGGCATCTTGCTGCTACAAAACCTAGTCAAGCAGCAGCAGTTGGCTCCAGCCAGATCATCACAACTCATCTGGCTGTGCCAGAAGAAAGAGAGGCAAAGCATTGTAATGCAAATAAAGGAGAAAGGAAGAAACACCTTTCCATGGCTGAGGATGGTATTCACTTTAGGAGTTGTAGAAATGTATTTCAAGAACCTGAAAACCAGCCTGAAGGCATGTGTGATGCCATCAACAAGAAATATCAATGATTTTGCTTTGCAAGCTATTAATGTCTTTCAGTAGGATTTACGTATTCTCAGTGTCTTCCTGGATTTGGTATCAGAGACATACAAATACATAATTAAATATTTTTCTTACGAAGGGATGAGTTGTCCAGACGTTTGCTGTGCAATGAGGTTATTAGAGAGGCAAGGACTGTGAGTGGTACTTGTTGTTCAGCTGCAGATGGAAATCATGTTCTTAAAAGTTGGTTTGCGTTGGAAAATTTAGTTTTAAATTTGTATTCGGGTATAATTAAAAAATACCTTAACATAAAACTGACATGTTGAGATCTCCAGCCATTTCAGACCTGTGAAAGATCTGAACAGAGAGGAAGGACTTTGTCCAGTGGACTGCTTCATCTGATATCGTCTCTTGTGCGGTACAGCAAATGCTTGGCTGTCTCATGAGCAAACATGTTGCTGTCACACTGGTCTGGTACACAAATAGTATGTCACCATCCCACCCTGCCAGGGATGATAAGCCAAAGTGAGGGATCTTGGAGGTGGTTCTAGTCAAGGGGAGGATGAGGTGATGGAGGCATGTGTGTCTGGCATGCTACTGTTTTTATGTGAAGTTGCGGTCTGGAGGTGGAGTTGAGCGCAAAGTAGCCCTAATTGCACCACATCTAATCTTAGATACGTAACTGAGATGCAAGGTAAGGTGCTGAGTCCCCCTACGCTTTCTTTGCAAAGAGTAGTGCAGATGGTGATTCAGATCTTAAGCTCTCAGTGTGATGTGCCAGTGCTTGTTCAAGTTACTTTTCTGCTCTCCTGTCTCTCAGCTTCTTTGTTAATTTTTCCTTTTTTTACAGAAATGAGCAAAACTTCTTGGAAGAGCTGCTAATGGAAACCCTTTCTCTCTGACACGTGCTTGTTTTTTTGTTCAGAGCTGCTGTTTCAAGGAGAAGCTTAATAGGTTTTTTAAAGTACGTTAGGTGAAAGGTGTCAGTTATACCATTCCTTTAATAGCCATCAATGGCTGCTCTTTATGGTACAACTGTAACATGTTGCTACTGGCCAGGTAAGATTTTATCTTCCAAAGAAAGAATTGAAAGCACAAAAGCAGTAGGCAGTGTTTCATTGTTTATCCGGGATACTATATAAATCCTGAAATAGGCCATTGGATTTTCACCTTCCTACCAATAAACGGTCAGGAGACATACTCCATTAATGTTATTTGTTTCCAGTATGCTTCCTTTTGGGCTACCCATCAGGAATTTTTAATGTATCAGTTCTACAGCATATCAAAAGTAAGCTGAGTCTGTAACAGTTGTGTAGGGCCATCTCTGAGCAGAGATACTGCTGGGTTTGGAAGTCATGGGGCTCAACAGCATTCTCACCAGCTTGTATCTGGGAATATGCGGAGGACATATGGCCTTTAGTAAATCCTTCACATTTTTACCAGCAGCAAAATGCAGCAAGAGTACTCCCTGTCTTCAGATGTACATGTGATTCTAGCACAGTGAGGCCCTACTGCTTATCATTAGGTTGTAATAAATATTTTTTATTCCTGGCAGCGATTTGGGGCTCCAGCTACATTGTGTCATAAGTACAACTCTGACTGGATCTAATACCTTGGCAGCTCTTTTTTTGCGCTCTTGCATGATTTCTACAGAATTTAATGACAAATTGGAATTACATCAGCAAAGCCTTGCATGTGCCAGTCATTGACCTAGCGGTAGAATGTACTGGCTCCATTATTTATGGTGGTTCACTTCCTATCACCTTTTTTTTCATGTCTTTGTCCTTAATAAGAGGAGGGTGGGAAATACCTACTGTGCTCATTATCTCTTTAATTTGCCTATTTTTCTGCTAATTTCCTGATATTTTAATTTCTTTCTTTCTCATTTTTGTTCATTTTCCTTTAAGGCATTGTAATTAATGGACTGCTCTAATTTCCTTTGAGACAACATTCTTAATTGCTGTAATTCTCACTTAGGTCTTTTAGGCATCCCTGCTGGCATTGACTCATTTCAGTTCGCATTCCTGAACACGGCAACTATAAATACTCAGTCGATACATGTAGCTAGGCAGTCTCCTGTCCTTTTGGATGTTCTAAAGGTTTTTCCCGTGCTTTTTCTTAGTGAAACTAAGTGATCACCTATAGTCTTAGCATTATCTTAAAAGCTGGCATATGTTTGCCTTTATCTTGTTTAGTAGGTTTTATTTTGGATTAGTGGTAATAGTGACAGGAAGGTTAACATGATGCATTCCACCCTGCATGTCTACCAAAATTTTTTTTTTTGAGAGTAATGATCTTCGACTCCTTTTTTTGGATCAAATTCTTCAAACAGATGAATTTTCCAGGGATAGAAATTACAAGTTATGAATATTACTCTAAGAAAGGAAAAAAAGTGTGATTTTTTTTTTTTTAAAGAAAAGGCATGAAGGAGTTCATGGGAAACTGAAGGTGCCCTGCTGGGTGCATGCTGAAGGCAGCATGAATAGTTCAGCTATTCCATTTTGCAGAAGCGTTTAGAGGCCACTGCTTCTTTGCACTTGTCTTTGTACAAATGGTAGCCCCTGCCCCAATGATGGAGCGTTCAAAGTGTGGAAGGAGAAAGCAAGTTGAGGTTCTGTTTCCATTTGGCTACTGGACCTATCTAACATTAGTTTTGGAAAGAACAGTTTTGAGTAGATATTCTTCCACTGTCAACTCATTTCCCGTAGGCCACCAAAAAAGCCGTGAAGGAAATAAGTTTCAGGCTCTACTGCTGTAAATAAAATGAAATAAAGCAAAGCAGCTCTGCCTCCTGTTACCAAACCCCTGGGTCACTTGGGTCCCCATGGGTTCTTATTTTCTCTGCTTTTCATTCCGGTACAATTACTTCTTGCAGTCATAGAGTTTTAAAATGAAATGAAAAATATTTGGATATACTGTAGCATAAGTATATCCAAATTGCTCCAAATGCCATAAAAATATCCCCTACAGAGGAGTCATATTTATAGATCAAAGAAATACAGCAAATAATGCACTACTTTTTTAGTATCCCTTCAGACACATTCCCGTGGAAAGAAACATGAAATGTTTCTGAAATAAGTACTTCAAGCAATTACATTTTGATGACAGAGAGCTGCAATGGGGAAAGATTTCTGTGTTGCGGTAAAACGGAAAAGGATTGACCAATTGTATTCTCACCAATTAAGATGATTAATCAACTAGTTAGGACAAGGATTAAAGACCTAATGTATTAAAATAATATTTATTTTGGCGACATAAACTGCTTTCACAGATTACCTCCATTCAAATCTGTGTTCACTGCACATAGTTTATAAATAAAAAGTGATGCTCACCATACAGCAGAACACACAGGAACAGAAGGCAGGTACATCCATGTTAACACACGCAATTATAGACTAGCCACTGGCAAGCCTTCCTTTTTCCCTTTCCTATTAGGAGAATTTGGATCTTTCTTTTTTTTAAAGGAAAGCGTGTCTGTGTGGGTATGCGTGCATGCACATATGCATGTGCAGAGATTTTTCCAGTTGTTCTTCAGAGCTGCTTCCTGGCTCTGTGAGCCGTTCACCAAGAGCCTCACATCGTTAATAGCCCAAAGCTGTGTTCCCAGGGAGCAGGGCACCTCCAGCAGTCGTGCCCAGATGACCGGTGACAGAGGCTCCCCATGGACGCCGCCACGCCACACTGGCTTGGGCGTAGGGCAGCAACCCTACATCAGCCTCAACAGCTGCTGCTGGCTTCTTTCCTCTGCAGTGAGGAGTCTTGTTAACCAGCTGCCCAACTCCAGCAAATGTTTTTATTTGGAAGTGTTTCAGCATTTTTGAGTGTTCTAAATATTTTTTTATGGAAAGCGTTTGTGAATTACTGTTACATTCAACAAAGTACTTTAGTAGATCCTAAGATTCCCATTTTCTTCTCTCCCCTCTTATTTTTGTTGTGCATTTTCCATTCATTGACAAAAACTAATTCTGATTACCTTGGTGTTTATGGTCTGTATATTGAAGAAGTTTCATTGCATCCAACTTTAGCATAAATGCCAATTAGAATGAATTGCACCATCAACTGGTGGGAAAGCTCACTGGCTAGACATCATTACAGTTCAGATAAACGCAGTAATATGCTCTGAGAATGGGCTGTGCTGCCATTACACCTTTTGTCGTCACCTTCACTCTTAACGATTCGCTTTTACACTACCATAGATGTTTGACTGCAGAGCATGCTGCTAGCGCAGTGTCAACATGGGGGTTTGCATGGCAGAGATCCCAGAGTTCACAGATTCATCTCCCGATTTCCCTCAAGATTGCAGAAGCAGGGCAATAGTAAGGTAAACAAGCATAAGAAGAAAAAAAAACAAAACCACCCCTCTCCCCCCAAACTGCAGCTACCATTTCCATGTCTTTTCTAATACAGCAGTGTCCTCCAAGGCTAGATCAGTGGTTCCAACCCAGGAGTCTCAGAAATCCTACTGAACAGCAGAACATACAGTGCTACGCATGAAGAGTTGTTTGAGTGCTGCTAGTTCTCTAGAGGCAAGAAAGTTGACCGTTTATTCAGAGCTGCTGCTCGATATCCTCTCTAGTATATAAAGCTATTCATTAGACTGCCACCACGTGTCCTAGAGTTTTCCCTGTCGTTTTGCGGTAGACTGCCTGAAGTGTTCACCTACGTAGGTCTGTACCATGTGTCTGTGAGGTGCAAAAGTCATGCGGTGCCTAGCATGAGGCCCTTCGCAGCCCCACTCCCAGGGCCTACTCCAGTGTGGTGCTCAGGATTCCCACCTCTCTAATCCTAGCGCTGTTGAGAGGCTCAGGGCTGCTCTTGGCTGGAACAAGTGCTAATTACCAAGTTCTGCAGGCAGTTTAATTGAATAGTTGTTGTGTTTTGTGTGTTAGAGTCTTATCTCAGGACTTTGTGCTGGATGAGTGTGAGCAGAGCAAAGGGAAAACCTGTCATGCGCTTCTACACACAGTCATTTCCACACTTTCTTCATTCTTATTAGCTTGGCAGGTTGTCAGCGGGATGGAGAAAAGGCCCTAATAAGAGTACTGAAAAATATAATACAAGCATCATTGCAAAGTGCACAGGCTGTGAAAGAGGAGATTCAGGGAAGAGATGAAAGCAGTAGTATGAAAGGGTAAAAGTAACTTAATTATTGTTGGCAAAAAGTATATACAGCCCAGACATAGTGTTCAGAAGGGTCCCAGTTCCTTTTCACTCTGGTTTACATCATTCCAGTGGGCTGCCTTAGCAAATTCTTGGTGGTCACAAAAGGTTGTGATCAGCAGCATGAAGTGCAGCTGGTGGCCGGCCACTGCTGCAGTACCCCAGGGCTCAGTACTGGGGCCAGGACTGTTTAACATCTTTCTTAATGACCTGAATGAGGGCACAGAGTGCACCCTCAGCAAGTCTGCAGATGATGCAAAACTGGGGGGAGTGGTTGGTACACCAGATGGTTATGTTGCCACTCAGAGGGACCTTGACAGGCTGGAGATATGGACTAACAGGAGTCTCGTGAACTTCAACAAAGGGAAATGCCAAATCCTGCAGCTCGGGAGGAATGACCCCATGCACCATTATATACTGGGGGTTGACTGGCTGGAAAGCTTTGCGTAGAAGGACTTGAGGGTCCTGCTGGAAATCAAGTCGAGTGAGAGCCAGCAATACGCCCTTGCAGCAAAGAAGGCCAACAGCATCCTGAGCTGCATTAGGAAGATCGTCGCCAGCAGATCAAGGGAAGTGATCCTTCCCCTCCAGTCCGCACTGGTGAGACCACATCTGGGGTGCTGTGTCCAGTCGTGCTGTGTCCATGAATCAGAAGAAAACCCCATTAAAATCAAAGTAACTCTAGTGTAAAGATGGTGGAAGCAAGACCGTTAAGGCGTGAGAAACAGGAAAGACCAGCTTGGTGAAACTTAATCAAATACATCATCAGTTAGTAAACGACTACAGAGTTCACCAAACCTGGACCCAGCCCAGAACAGTGTCACATCAACTCTTGGCTCCAGTTCCCTTCTCAGAGGACATCTGCATAGCACAGATCTCACATCGCTTGGTGACACGTGCTATTCCTGTGATGGAGGGAGGGATCCCAAAACCAGAGGAGGTTTGCAGTGAAGTACTCCTGGGTACAGCTGGAGAACATTTCCACTTAGAATTTGTGGGGAGTCGCACTGTTTCAGGCCTGCTCTTCACCACCTTCATCTCATTACTTTTGCGGCTGACTCAGTGTAAAGGGATGTGGTATGCAGGCCAAATCAACCTGTGTAGTGGTCATCTAGTGGACCTATGATTTACATGGTATTTGTGGTGTATTTCTAAAGCACGTTATCTCTGTACAGTGAGTTTTGTGCCCCCGATCCACGTAGTTGCATCCTTTCAAATCAACATTCCCACTAAGCAGCTTCACAAGCCGCTGTATATGCTGTGAAGTGCCATAAGAGGACAGACCAAGCTTTCACTGTACATTAGGTTTGAATTATATTAATAATAAATTGGCTCATTCTCCTTGTGACTTTGTTTAAAAAGAGATAGATGACTTAAAATTTGAATGAATTAGAATTCAAGATGTGTTTTGAGTCTAAAGCCAGGCTGGATTGCAGGATGTTTCACAAAGACACAATGACAGCACAGGAGAGAGCAGAAGCAGCACGGAAGGACAAACCCTGCCCCCCCGCCCCCAAACTAGAAGCTCGCAAGTGGGAAGGGAAGTAGTGATTCCCCCTTATCACAGGAAGGTGATATGAAGAAGGTACTGCTGTATATAGCTGACTTGTATTTCAAACTGATTTTAAACTGATTAAACTGAAGAGGGAAATTCATGAAAATAATTGCCCCCTTTCCCTTTTATTTCTTTCCTCTGTAACTGATGCTACTTCTCTGTTTGTCATTTTCTCATTTTTCAAAATCCAAATGTTTCTACCGGCTCTATTGCTTAGAAAATAAGGGAAAATATTACTTTTATCCTGTTTTATTTTCCTCAAAGCAGTCCTTCCTCGTATGAAAAGTTGAATCAGCTTTATGGAAGGGAAACACGTCTTGTTTCCAGACAAGCCAAATCTTAGCAAGGGCGGAGACAAGCCTGGCTTCATCCGTGGGACCATGGCCACAGCCCAGAGCCCCAGTGGGGGCTCCACCAGCTGGCAGGGGTTACAGCGAGGACTTTGTTTGAGCAGCTCCCTGAGAATGGAAAGTGCTACAAAAAATAGCAACAAGCTAGTAATTTTTGGAAGCTGATAGAGCAATGGCTCTCACGGTCAGCTGACAGCATGGCACGTTGTCCCACCATTTTGAAAGTATTTGGATGGTGTATTTTGGAGTTGTCAATTCATTAGCGTTGCTTTCTTTTTCTTTTTGCCCTGTCACTCGTGGTCAAGCCTGGGTGGTGTTTCTGACACTGAATTCTAGGGCATAGTGCAATGCTGGGGAATATTGAGACCCTGCGCCATGTGGGTAAGTCACCCGTGCCCATGTATGGTGGACTGTTATTTGCAGGTACCATCTAATGTGCTGTAATGCAGCAGTACCTGATTGATTGAACTGCATAGGAAATCTCATATTTTTTTCCAAATTTTTTTTTGATAGGGAAAACATTGATGGTTGTTTTTTCTTCTACTTTTGTAATTAGTTTGCATTCATTGATATTTTCTCACAAGGAAAATGATGAATAGCCTTTAACTTAACACTCTTGCAAATGAACTTAAAGAAGGATAAAAATGCAGTAGAGATGAAGGGATGGCCAAATCATTTATTGCATTTTTTTTTCCAAATTAGTATATAAAAGAAATTTGCACAATTTAATTTTCAGCTAGCTTCATTAAAATAAATAAGCATTGTCTGAAAAATATAATTAAACCAGGAGGAGATGTAAATAAGAGACTAACATATTAGAACTCCGTTTTTTTGTGAAAGAATGGCATACTTAGGCAAAGCAAATTATTAATGAATGCTTTTATCCTCTGAACTATCAAGGGAAATATGAAAGCTTTTCTGTTATTATGCAAAATTTTCTGTGAGGAAAGCATATGCCAAAGATAGCCAGGCTGCACTGTAAGAATTCCTCCTCCAGCACTCTTTCTTGCCTGTGAAGTCCTGGAAATAATTCTACTTCTCTCTGCTCTTTGCATCACATTAAAGGATACATATGTAGGTAAACATGCCTCCTATCAGCCTGAATCCCTGTGAATTTGCATGCTGTTGGTTAAACGGTAATATTGAATAGAGTGGAAGCTAGTCTTCCCCAGACGTGGGGAAAACGGTTGAAAGGGTGGTGAAGTTGTGGTCCTATAAGGGCACAAAGAATTAAAACAAGTGGCTGATGGTGGCTGCATCCTGCATTGTGAGCTTGGAACGAATCTCTAGCCAAACTGACCCAAGTTTTCTTCCTTTCCTGAATTAAGCATCTGCCTCATAAATTCTCCTTCCTGGAACCATCTTGCATAGAAACACACTTATTTAAGGTCAGGGGTAGGTTTTTGATGGCTTCCAAAATGGTGACTGCCATTCTTAAGAATATACACTGAAAGAAATATAAATGGACTAGGCTTTGCTGCCTGCCTGCTGTTTATCAAAGTTCTCAGCAATAAAGAATAAATATCATCTAGCTCTTCCATTTGCTGCTAACACCATGGAAGTCAGACAATGTGGAGCTGATGAATGAGTGGCTAATGGATCTTTTTTTAACATCGTGGCTTCTGCTGAAGTGTTACTGAAGCCGTTTATTTGGGAGGGGAAGCCTTTGTCATTTGCATTTCAGCAAGCACTAACTTTCCAAAAAAAAGTGCAGCAAGTCTATATTTAAATTATGTAATAGCTTACATTATTGTAATGTGCAGCAGAGCTTTACTGTGCTGCTGGTAAAAGGACTGACTGCCACTGAGTTTGCGGGGAGGAGAGAGTGAGGGTGGTTGGTAGTATAGGTACGTTCAAGAGCCCTGTTCTTTCCTAAGCGGCTGTTCTGTCTAGGTAGTCTCTTCATATTAACATGCACAAGTGGGAGAAGTTAAGTAGGACTTTCTAGATTGCACTCTACCGGATAAAAATGAAAGCTAAAAAGAGTAACTTCAGAAGCTTTTGAGAGCCCAGGTGTCTGGAGAAGGGGATATAACGTGCAAGAAACAGTAGAAATTCTCCATGTTAAAAATAAGCCTGTATACTGGCAAGGAGATTTGTCTGTACTAAAAGATGACAAAGCTCCATTTTTATATAGGAGGCCTTTAATATTTGAGTAATTTGAAAAATCAGAGTAGGCTGTGGAGATAAGCCTTCCTTGGCCTGCAGGCAGTGATAGCAAAGTGTCACCATGGCGAAGAAAATCATGAGAACTGCTGAAGTGAAACTGCAGAGAACAGGGTTTCACCACTACGTAGAGTAGATCTCTTCAGAAATACTGCTTCTTCAGCATTTATTGTGTTTTTCTTTCATGCCCAGGCTGTTCTCCTGGAAGAAAAGAAAGATTAAAGGAAAGAAACATGATGCTAAGTAATAATTATTTTCCTATGTGCTGTCCAAAGATTTTCTTCTCATTGGAAGTTACCTATGCTGCAGTAGCAAAGCACTGATGTGTGTGCCTATCTCCATTATCCCAGACAACTACAAGGAGCAAAAATTGAGATTTACTGCTAATCTTAAAGGCTGCTAAAAATGCAAAAGTGACTCATGGAGTTTTAGTTCAGTTATTCAAAGAAGAAAGGATTGCTTTGTCATGGTTTGAGACGTACAGATAGTTTATTCATGTCTTAAATGTAGATGTGGTACCAGAGTTAGAAATATACTATGGCGTTCACAATTGAAACATTATATGCAAAGAGGCTCACTAAACGCACTATTAACTCTCTTTCTCTTAAGGAACAGTATAAATAAGTCTGTGCAAACATCTTTGGGGAGAACAGTAAATAATCTGCACCTCTAGTCCAAAATTCAAAGTGAATTGAAACTAAAACACGTGGGGCATTCTGGAAAGGTTAGCTCACTTTTGTGAAACTGTAAATATTTTCCTATTGGCTTTACCCTTTCTGCTTTGATCCATAACATACTGGCAACTAGTAAGAAAGTGTCATCTTGAGAGAAGTACACTCGTGGTCTGCAGGTCTGAAGTTATCTTATCTGTATCTTTCTGTATCTTGACAGAAATCCACTAAGTTGTTGGCTGGATGGCTTCTTCTTCCTCAAATTCGTTCATCCTTGCTTGAATGATGCCACTTTCACATTTATTAAAGATCCATCTACTGGGCCAGTGACTTCACATACAAATTTTTTCAGTTTTCAAAATTTTAAGAGTAGATTCAATACAGAGAACTCAGATTGTAAAATTCCCAGTGGCTGAAAGGCAAAATGAGAAACATGCAAAGATGACGAGCACCTTACATCTTTCTGCTGGTTACTTTTTATGCTATATGTCTCATATTCAGCTTCTTAGTACAGAAGCTCTTATGAGGATAAGACTCTGTCTTTTCTATCACATCCCCTTAGCATAACAAGCCCCCAATTTTCTTCAAGGCTTCTTAGTGCAATTCTGACATAAATATTAAATAAGTTACGCTGGTAGTATTCCTTTGCATCCACTGAGTAGTATTACATCATCCTACGTTTCACTTATGAATTTTCCCTCAATTTGATATAGCATTCAGCTACATTGTGAGAGCTGGAGATGATGATTTATGCATACTGTTCAGCTCCACTTCTACAGTGCAGAATGGGTTCAGCATTGTCTCTCTTTCCAAAAATACACTACAGATTGGTAAGTGTTACAATGGCACCCTTGTTTTTTACTAACACAGCCTTATTTAAGCTGGAGTGAACGCTTTTGTGGGTCTTTGGCAAACTCTTCTGTGGTGTAAGTGTCTTGCTAGTGACGTCTGATGAACACCAGCGGATGACACGGAGCAACAAGGTGAGTGGCTAGCGGGCTGGCACCCTTCTGCAAGGGGGTGATGCTGCACGCTGTGTGCAAATACACTGAGCAAAGGTGGGGCTTGTCAAGAGAAGTGACTAACTGTGACGTGCACAAAGTTGAAAGCCTGCTGGCTTTCATCCCAGCTCTTGGCTGGGGAGAAGAAATTGGAGGAGAAAAGAGGCCATGGCCAGGAGAGGCGTTTCTGTGCAGCACAGTGCAGTGGGAAGCAGGTACCAAGGATAGCGCTTGGCAAGCTCTTCTGTAGCTGCTCTGCTTTCCACACCAAGCTCGCTTGTTTAGCACCAGTGCGAGTTTCCCTGGGCAGCACTTGCATTGTAGCTTACCATCAGCACTATCTGCCCTTTAATGGGGACAGATTTCTGACCTACCTCTGTCATCTACCATCTTTCAGAGCCAGTAATATCTTGCACCCTTCTCAACTTTTCTTTCCATCTTAACGTATTAGGAAAATGCGTGATAAACCCATTTGCAGCCTGATAGCCAATGTGCTATTCCTCACAGCACAGTGGCTGGATGGACTCATGTCTTTTTAGTTTGCAGTATAAGTGCTTGCCAGCTGCTGTGCTAAGGCTACTGGCTCCCCCACCCCAACCTGTATTTGATGCGTCTGATAGCACTGCTGCTCAGCCATAGCCTTCTTTAAGTGAAGTCTTTTAAATTAGAGGTTGCAGGGCTCAATTGGGCTTGTTCCTTTCATCTCCCTGATCTCTTTCATTACTGCACTCCTTCCTTTGCTTATGTTCAAAAAGTCCTGAGCGGCAACTGGGAGTCTTGACCACTGAATACTTACTTGTGTCTTTTTCAACAGATGTGCACTGTGCAGCTCGCTTAAGCCTGCTCCTGTCAGAGGCCGAGCATCTGCAACTGCTGTGGCCTTTCGTGGGAATCCTGTGGGGCTTTACTCTTTGCAGGGGTACCCAGCTGTTCCAGGAATCAATTCCTAATGCAAAAGGAAGCAGTTTGTTTCCTGAAATGAAGAATACCTAGAAATCTCAGATACAAGGTCAGATTGCTATGATCCACAAGAGGAGCTGCATGTCAAACTCCTTTTAGCATTACTAGCGTGTGCTCTTGTAGAGACTAACAGATCTCTGTAAACTCAGCATATTGCAAACCACTGAGGAAACATTCCTTCCAAATTTATTAAAAATAGAAAATTCACACATTGGCTCCTCCTCCAGCCCATCCTACGTTGCACTGTTTTATTCATATAACACAAATGGCATTAAAAGCACATTAAAAATACATAAAGCATAAGAAGAAAGAGAAAAAAGAAAAATCACAGCGAAGGATGAAACAAATTTTGCTGTATTGCATCCCTCATTACCTAGTCACTGAGGGGGTGCTATTTGGCAGCTCTTTCTGGAACCCAATTGCACCAAGATACTTGAGGAAATAGGCCTTAGTCTGTCCTTGCCTGTGAATTTCTTTGCCTTTATGGTTTCTCATTATGACCTTAGTGTTTTCTTACTGTAGTTTTTAGAGTGTGAATAAAAACAGTTGCAAGACACATTACACCAAGAAAATGAGATCATCTTTTGTTTGGAGTTCTGGCTTACAGCTTTTTGTTGTTGTTTCAGCAGTCTAATGAATGGCTAGAGGAAACTTTTTAATCTGATTTGGATATTGTCTGTACTAAGGGGGAGGGGAGAAACCTTAAAATTTGCAGAGAGACTAGCAAACAAGGGATGACTTAATGCTGCAACACATCATTATTCAGGACGTGCCTTCTGAAATACACTGGTAGGAAAGTAATTTTAATGTATTCTATATTTTAAGGCTATGAATCACTTGATATTGTACCAGCACTGAATTACTAACCCATGCCATGGGCCTGATTCTGCAGTCTGAGCTCCTTGAATGGATCTTGTCTTGATGCAAGGCTTACATCGACAGCGTGAGTTCTGTTGCCTCTATTGGGAGAAGCATTAAATGTTCATTTTTTAAATTAAATGTTAATATTTAATTTATTGGCAATTAGCATTAATTTTTCATTTAGCACTGGCAGTGCAGTGCTGCAGGGCATTCTGGAGGGGATGGTTGCTTCCTTGGAGAGTTTGCAGGCTAACCAGATTAAAAGATTGACAGACAGAAGTCAAGTTTCGCAGGAAAACTCTGATCTGTGGAGACCTGTTGGAGAGCAGGCTAGATGCTGCAGTAAACTTAAAAAAAATTTTTTTTAATACATCTAAGCATTTGAACTCTCTGTGAAACTTTGCACTTATCAGTATACTTGTTAAATGCTGCTCTTTCTGGCAGCGTGTAGCTGTAATGAGAAGAGAATTTAGATGGAGAACTTTATACCTGAGGTATTTTGTAGGTGATTGTCAAGGAAACTTGACTCTCACTCAGTTTAGGAAGTATAACATAAATGCTTTTAAAACCTTAACCTAGGTAAAGCACTGTTTTTGCAACACAGCAAATTAAAAGACCCCGAACCTTTTGAATTTTTGTGAAAATTTTAAGTTTTTCTAGTTGTTTTTAACTGTTTCTTTGAGAACACAAGCTTATTTCTGAAGTTATCCTTGGTACTGTGATGTCTTTATAAATACTGCTAAAATGTCTCGCTGTCTGCTGTGGCTCTACGTTTATAGCATGCTTACACAAACTTCTGTTTCTGTTTTCAGTTGTGAAAACTCCCAAACTGATCCTTAAACGGATCTGATTGCTCTGTAGTCCTTATCACCTCAATTTATCTTAAAAATATTGGTCTATCCTTTCTAGTCATTGAGCATATGCCCCTTCTGTCTGCCACCAAGGATTTCTGCTGGTGTGAGTACTCTATGGAGAATACTTCATATTTTCCATATGTGGATTAAAACAGGCTTAATGGAGGATAGATCTTTATAGGATTTCAATAAACAGCTTTGAGTCTGTCTTCTGTTAGTTAATATACTCTTTATTCAAATAGGCATTTTGTTCCCTGCTGTAGGGATCAGTGAGACCTGAGGTCAAGAATTGCTGGAAATGTATATTCTAAGTTGTACAGTATGACTTTTGGGGGACAGTAGTGTACATTTTGCACGTCTTTTGCTCTGTGTTTGCCTTGATAATAGCAGTCTAGAGACAAACAATAGCTACATTCGTTTTTCAGATTTGGTTGGGAGTATTGAAGGACAGTTGTGTCCTCTTACGTTAGGAAGGCATAAAATTACCCTCACCTCATACATGGAGCTCATCTGTCTCTCTGAGCACTTTATGAGACCAGGCCATTGTTTTTACTGACTTACGTATTATTTACCACTGGTTTGAAGTACCAGTATTTCAATAAGAAGTGATTTTCTCCTTTCTGTTAAATGTTTTTCATTCTGAATGTGGACAAAGAAGTCAGAAGTGTGGGGAAAAAGTGAATGGAAAAAAATCTCAAAAAAATTACAGACCTTTTGGAAGAACAAAGGCATTCTGGCTTTTTATCTGCCCAAGACTCCCTGCTGTCTTCGAGTGCTAGGCCCCAGAAGGAGGGCTATAAAGAAGTCAGGAGCTGTTCTTCTGGGACCGTGTCCATCAGCTCTGCCGCTGGGACACCTCCTAGCCAAATCCACTGCAGTCACCCGGGGAGCTCTGCTGGGCCAGATCCTTTCTGGGATGAAACAGCCTCACCAACTTGTGTAAGCAGCTTTTGGCTCCGCAGAACAGCTGGTGTGCAGTCAGCAGGGTTGCTTTTCTGCAGTTGATATTTGCATTTGTTCTCCAGTAAACAGCCATTGTTTAAGTAGAATTGTAAGGTGGGATATGGCTGTTTGGGTTAAAGAAGCTCTGATAGATAAATCTGTACTAGGCTGGTGCCATTGACATTTGCCAGCCTGTTTTTTCAGCCTCTAATAATCCTGCTGGGAAAGGCTTTTACTGACTCTCAGAGGCTCTCCTGGCTAGTTATACCAATGGGATGAAAAGGGAATTGAAGTGACTATTTCTCAGGGAAGAGGGCAGCAGTCCTGAGGGGAGGATGTTCTGGAACAGCCAACTCTAGGGAAAAGCAGACTGAATTTTCTTGTTGTTGAAAAGCTGCGCTGAGACACAAGTGTACCTGCAGAGTGCAAGGCTGAGGAGGGCATCTCCTCGTATAAGCGTTGCACTGCCATGGCACTCACTTGAAATAAGTGGCGTTTCAATGATCAGCTGGAAGATCGATACCCTGCTTCGTTACAGCCTTGAGGAGTTGAGTCATCCTCATCTCTGTAGCCCAGAGTTCCTACAGGACATATCATTTAAATCAGTCCCTCCCCAGGATGGTGGCCAATAGGCAGATGTCATTTTCTGGAGTCTGCTTTTCAGAGTTGCCTCGCTCCTGTCCTGCAACTGAGGTCAAGGGAAAGAGGACAGAACTGGATAATGTGAGTCCTCTGGAAAAATTATGTTCTGCCTCAAACTGAATATTTAAATTTATCTGAGTGTATATGGCTCAATTTCGCAGTGATGAAATTGGGATGGCATACCCCCATCTGAAAGTGATGTTCATATTTGTTGATATCAACATTGTAAACTGACTCAGCGATTACATTGAGACATGCCACAGCCTTTGAGGAAAATAGTAATTTTGCCATGAAGTGTGTATGTCTGTTGGGAAAGGAGGAGGACAGAGGACTGAAGAGAGGGCAATGAGTAAGGTCCCACACAGCACAGGGAAAGAAGAGGAAAATGTAGCAACCAGGGGGTTACTACATGAGCATCCTCTGTTCAGAGCAGGCAGTGAGACAGCATCCCATGCAATGAGATGAGAAAACAGTGTATAACCATGTAATGAAAATCTGCATCGTGATACAAATGCCTAAAGAGCCTGAATTCAGGTTGCACATGTAACTTTAATTCTGGCATTTCTGAATATCGAGTCCTGGATTTTTTCATTAGGAATGCAGTACTCTTCGAATATAGCCCATCTCAGGTGAGCGATTTATATGAAACTTTTATTGCTCATAAGAAAAATGGGAATATTGTTCATGAGAAGAACGAATGCTGTGCAAACTGTTGACTTTTCTTCACTGAGTCATGACTTTTGTCCCTCTGATAACAGAAATACTTACAGAAATAATGGAATTTGGAAAAGTACTAGGTCAGAGGTCAAAGTGAACTGAGACAGAAATCTCGAAACTATTCACTTTCTCTGTAACACCGTCAGGATCTCTCCACTGTCTGTGCTTAAATACCAAATGACTCAATCTTCATGTAATTTCTGTGGGGCTGGGCCAGCTTGCATCAGCTGGGGAGCTGCCCGAGAGGCGATAAAATAACAACCACGCAGAAGAATCTCCCCAGGTCATTGTAATTTTTGTAATTGATTTTGAGGTCAAAAAGATGTTTTTGTTGTTTTTTCACTTGCCGCCCCTGTAGCTTTTCCTGCCATCATCTGCGGTGCCGTCTTAGTGTTCCAAGTTGTGTTTCCCTGTTGGAAGGATTAATTTCACATTTGTGTTACTCTTGCAGGCACGCACCATTACTGTAATTACTCCAGAGCCATTATAAGCTAAATGTAGTGTACCTTCTTCTCCGCTGGTGTTGCAAATTGACATTAATAGGCACGATTTGGAAAATGTTATTTATGCTAAAGAAATTATCGTAACTATTCCGCTACTTAAAGCCTTCTCTGTTATGTTCCTTGTGCTCTTTATCCTTATGTTCTTCATACTTAGCCCTTTAACCCACTCTTGGGACTGCATGGCTGGGGCAAAGATCTGATGCAAAGCAAACTGAGATCTTTGGGATCTGTAGGGAGTTTTGTTTGTATAAGTTAATCAAAATAAGCCCTACATGACTAAGAGTACAGCTTCGGGAGGCGGGGGTCTCTCAGTTATTTTCAAGAGATTTGAAAGAGCAGAGATGGCCTGTGAGAAATTAAGTGCTGCAGCTGATACACATTTCTGAGTAAATTACAAATGACCAGATCTTGAGCTCTTTTTAAAAAAGTGTTGGATTGTCCATGTCAAAGAGAGGAAGCATGCACATGAGGCTAGATATCGCTGTGGGCTTTAAAGATTTTTCCAGGGGAGACTTTTTTTTTTTAAGAGCTTTTGTTGCAGAGCATGTGGCTCCCTCCAAAGGTTTCCCGGCGACGAGAGCTTTGCTTGCTCAGCACACTTCTCACAACTGCGGTGGCAGCCGTTTGAGGAATGTGTCGTCCTTTATAGATCTTTTTAGGTCACAGCATCCCACTGTTTTTTAATATAAATAGTGTAGAATAAAACTCATTCTTATGAGTTACATAAGAACACTGATTTTTTAGCATTTTTACCAGAAATTCTGTGTACAATGCTTCTGTTTCATCCCTGGAGCGTCTCTATTTGAAGTCAGTAGCAATGTCCTAGGGATGTGTATAGTTCTTCAAGTACAAGCGTTCCCACATTACGTATAGTTTTTCACACAGGCCTGCTGCCCTGTTTATAACCTTCACCTCTCATATTAAAGAAACGACTGAAAATATCTCTTTTTATTTCAGAGAAACTTGCACTTGTGTTTTGTCCCTCTGAGATATTTAAAGCTCAAGTGCTCTGCAATGTTTTAACATAATTGTTGTGTACAGTTCTTTCTATGCACTTGCTCACCTCAGCAAACAAAGAACTGCACATCCTTGATGTTCACAGTCTGCAAAATTTAGTCCCTAGGGTTGTTTATACGCTACACTTGTTTTATTTTCTTTCCCAGAGCTTGTTTCTGTCAGATGACAGCTGGGAAACTCAAGATTAGTATCTATATGAAATAAGAAGGCATTTTCAGTTGGTTTAATAGGCAAGGCAGCAGATCTAGAAGGGAGGCTCCTCAGCTTTGTATCCCCCAAGTCAAGGTCTGAAAAGAAGCAAGCAACAAAACTCCTTGCGTTTGTGAAACGGGCTTCCTATGAAGCTGTAGCAATGGGAACCAGTCTTGGAGCTCAGAGTGGACATAAACTTGTCCCGAAGTTTTTGATGACGAGCAGGGTAGTTTTGACACAGTTGAAGGTTGGCTGTGGATGTCACGCTGAAGCAGTGATTGCATGGAAGATACTTCACGTTCATGTAGGCGGTAATTACCTAAGTAAAGGTTAATACTGATTTTGGTTCTAGCCATCAAATCAGCTATGAAACACTCCGATGTGTTCCTGTACTGCCTGTACTTTGAGTCTGTAGCGCTACAGTTAATGGCAGCGGGTTGTTCTTTACATCTAGAAAAGATTGAATACAGATTGATTGTTGCCTCCTCTCCGACATGGTCAGGAGCTGGTGCTGGTAACCAGACTTCTTGCTTTGCAGGCTTGGCCGAGGCTCAGAGATGTGTCATTGAAATAGCCCCATCTGTAGAGGAAAGATAAAGATACTTGTATTCCAAACAGGGATTTGTTACAATTAGACAGTTAATATTTGTGTGGGTCTTTAAAATATAAAATGTTACATAAATGATAAGCATCCCTGTTAAACACCAGGGACATATGTGTTACTGTATAAATAGCAAACAATAATAAAAATATTAAATTGGGTAGACTTCTTAAATAGTTATTTCTCCAAGCTGTCTGTGACATCTTTTTAAAATCATTCAGAAGCAAATTAGCATGCAAATGTTTCTGCCTCCATTACCAGATGATTTTGCCAGGTTTAGCTTAAAAGTTGTACAATGCAAGATTCACGGTTAAAGCCCTTACTCTCTCAGTGACAATGAAAATCAGTTGTCAAAAAAAAAAAACAACCCAAAAGATTTCTGCTTCTAATTAAAAAAAAATGCTTAAAGGAAGTCTAAAATGAAAATACCATTTAAAATCTGGTGACCTCAGGGGAGCAAGCAGCTAAACAGAATCATTTTAAATATGCACCTACACCCCCAAAGGAAGAGAGCATATATTGTACCTTTTATTCCACACGTTCTGCCTTTTGAATTTTGCAAGGTTATATATGTTTGGTCTCCTCCATGCATGCAAATCAATGACACACAGTAATGGGACATGACTGACAGCCCAGTTTTTGGAAAGTCTGTGGGATTTTGAACAAATCCTAAATGAATTAGAGTCTGTTTGAAGCGATGTGAGTGGAGCAGATGGGTTTTGTCTCAGGTGAGCAAAAGGAGAATCAGATCTATTGCCTGGAATCAGAGTGTATTAATGGATCTCTTTGCTATTTTTGATACCTTTCCCTGCTTCTTTCCAGTTTTTACTCTGTTCCTCAGCATTGTTTTTGGCTCTCAGATTATGTAAACATCTTTATTCCCTTTAAGGAATGGTCTCATGTTACACCTAAGCCTATTTAATGCTAAGCAGCTGTCCAAAGAAGTGTTTCCCAGCTCCACCCTTGGCTTTGCATCCCTGCTGTCCTTTTTGCGTTGGCTCTAGCAATGACCAGATTTCAGAATTAGTTGGCCAAGCTTGATGGAGAACTGACTCACTAAAAAAAAAAAAAGAAGAAAAAACCCCCAAGCCCTACCTTTTCTCTCAGATCTGACCAATCACCAGATTTAACACAGGCAGGGTGGCAGGAACCTGAGGCAGGGATAGCTGGGAAGGGGAGTGTGAACTGCTTCTTTTGACAGCAGCCTGCAATTGCACCAGATTAAATGTAATGGGAAATTTGTGTAGTGGGATTGCTTGAATGGGAAAGCTGTGATAGGAGCATGTGTTAGGGCAGATAAACTTGCTGTCAAGGAGAGGGCTTCCCTTCCGACTTGTGCACACACTGTAGGTCGCAAGAGAGATTCTTATCCGTATACGACTCATCTTCACATGGAGGTGGCATGTTCTGGAGCTGGCGATGCTGCTCAAGGGAGGTGTGACGAACAGCTCAGGGACTGGAGACAACCTTGCCATGGCAATACAGGTATTGATGCTGGCAGCCCTATCCTGTCTGGGGGTCTGTGAGCAGCATTAGCTTGCTGCCTGTACCAAATCTGGCTAGTTACATGCTGATGCCACCTCCTGCAGTCACCCTCTGGCATCATGGCGTTAACGTTCCCTGGTCTGCTGCTGTCAGACCTGGCCCAGCAAACCCACTGAGCAGTCAGCTCAGACACATTCAGATTCACATGCAGATGGAGTTCAGATTAAGTGTGTGATCTACCCAGAGTCATAAAAGTTAGTGCAAACAGATGTCTGTGATAATTAATTAAATACTGCTGGTGAATTCTTAATAACTGAGACAGATACAAAGTGCCATTATTCAAAGGGCAAAACAGCACCTTCAGCAGCTGAGGAAGGGCTGCTGTCTTATTGTTTGGCAGTGCCTGTTTCAGTTCAAAAGACACTGGTGTTACACATGGGGCAAAGGCAGTTTTAACTGCACCACGCTCCCTTCCAGCCTCACCAGCTCCGAAAAGCACTAATTTCTCTCTCTTTTATTGGGAGCACTTGAACTTATGTGAGACCTGTGGTCAAGACGAGATACACAGGGACCTTAGTGAGAATGTTTAGGAACGTAATTATGGGCTCCAGATGGCCAAAACATTGGCCTGGGAAGAGCCTTCTATAACAGCATTTTACTCGTGTTTCAAACCTTTGCTCAGTGTGACACAGGACTGCCTTTCCTCTCCTCCATTTTCCATGAACTGTCATGACCTAGAAAATGGCAGTTACTACTGTAGGCATTGGGGAGAGCATGTTTCGTAGTTACAGTTCAAGGCTTTCAGTTTAAGTAACTAGTCATATGTAATTCAAAGTGAGCTTTATGCTTACTGGTCTAATTGCTGGGGTCAGTACCAGCAGGTGGAGGCGAGTCTGTCAGCTTGGGGGCCTTGCAGACGAATGGGATGGGATAGGTGCAGAGCAACGCAACGTGGGACAGACCCACTGCGCAGGTGAAGGGAGGGTTTGGGGTGCCCTTCACGGGGAAGCACAGCCAGCCTGGCATGGCCCATCAGCCAGCAGCTGGGCTGTGGCACGCGGCGTGCTGTGTCTGTGAAGGGCACTATTGCAGCTCTGAGCCACCAGCCTTAAAAAATTTATGATCGTTACTACTGTTTGTTCCCCATTCAATTACTGCTGCAATTGTAAGCCAAAATTGACAACTCTTGTTTCAAGGCACCGCACTCAGGGATACAGGATAGTTCAATACATGATTTTATCTCAGTCATTCTAATAGCAGTATTTACATTAACAGGAAAGATCGCTCATACAATCACTTGAAGATGCTATTGAACCAAGGCATGACAGCGTTAGCGTTGACACTGTAAACGGTGTGACACAGACAGTCCATAATGTTTCTTTTTCTGTATATGCACCACACATACACAGTGGCTACCTATAGGAATGTATCTCTGTATAAATGAGCTATCTTAATTTGGAAGCTAGAAAGAGGAATCAGTCTAAGCACAGGTCCTTTACCTATCTTGTGGGTCTGTCCACTTCTGAGCCAAAGACAGGGCAGATTATTACTTATGTATAAGGGCCCTGGGTTCTGTTCTTCCTGTATAAAACCCTGGATACTGTATGGATTGGTCTGGAAGGCTTGGTACCAGGCTCAGCAATACAGGCTGGTAGTGAGTGGCGCCTTCTCGAGTGTGCAGTGGCTACTGAGGGAGAAAGGGACTGAAGCAATTAGTGATGCACTGGTGAAGCATGATGCAACATGGCCACAAGCTACTCCGAGCAGCGATGTGAATCGTGACTCTTCCATTAGGTTTGCCGAGAGCTCCAGAAAACCGTAATGAAGATGTTTATCGCTGAGCAGTGGGACCAGGGGTCTCCAGTGTTCATTGCATTTGTTAAACCACATCACTGAATCGGCTTTGATATCTTAGTCAGCAAAGACTGACAAGACTGAGGCCTGAAGACACTTTCCGCTGCAGCAAATAGCATCTGCGGGCACTGCAGTATGTGTTGTACTCCTGATGGAATTATTTTTAAGCTCTCTAAACCCTGTATGTTCCTATGATTTGATACTCAGGCAGCAAAAGTTGGCAAAGCCCCTCCACTGCCATGGGGGTGATGGCCTGGAACCACAGCCTCAGGGCAAGTTTACAGGGGGAGACTGAATAGACGGGGAGCAAGGATGAAAGATGCAAGATGCCAGCAGGAGGAGTTATATATCCATCTAGGGAGGAGACTGAATGTTGTTAGGAACAACTGCAACTGGAAAAAAACAGCCAGGAAAAAAATACTAACCTTGGTTTTCCAGCCAGTAGCTGTACGTAGAACAATCCTGCCATGGATGTAGTCCCTTCACCTTCAGGCTGCGACACACAGCCCAGCAGCTGAGAGCTTTGCAGAGCCTGCGTGCACCAGGGCATCGTGGGCTCCCTGGGAACTCACTGGTGAGCTTTGGGTCCATCAGGCTGCTTTGTCCTGGTAGTGTCAAGATTTTCTAATATTATGGTGGTTCTCTGTGTGGTCACCAGATGGCATGCAACAGTGATGCACTATAACTGAAACCAGAGTGGCTGCTCTAACAAATCCTTGTCTGTGCTGTTTAAAAAAAAAGGAGGGGGGGGAAGATGAGTGCTCAGACAGCCAATTGCTGCTGTGTTTCTAATTGCACTTCCATATTTCTGATAAAGTTAATATACTAAAGATGAACTATCCTGTGTTAGCAAATAGACGATGCTCAGAGAAGTACAGACCTGTCAAGTTCTGTATGTTTGGCACAAGATCTGCACATCTGGCCACTGTCCCCTGTTCTGCTGCTGCAACTCTCCCAGCTTGCGTATTTCCCAAACAGCTCCAAAAATGTTTTCTGGTTGGTGAACCTCAGGTACCATGTGTAGATGTGATCTCAGCCCAGAGAAGCTGGCTGACTTTGCAGAACCAACAGCAAGGGGAGGAGGATGGTTGCGTGGAAGCTGCACATGGCTTTCCCCTCTAGTTTTTCCTCTCCTGGAGCAGCTCCCTGACTCCAGCACTCTTCTCCGTGGTCAAGCTACCCTTGGTCTCCATGTCCCCGTCACCGTGAGCATAGGTTCAGGTTTGTGCATCTCTGCTAGCTTTTCTCAAGGGAGTCAAGTGCATATTAAGGCAAATGGGCACACAATCAAAGCAACAGTTACTCTTTTTTAACTGAGTTACTGCTGCTCCTCAGCTGAGCTTCAGGAACTCACGGGAGGTGTGCTCATAGCCTGTGTGTGATAAATGCAAATTCAAGCACACTAGACCACAGCCATTGTATCCGATGGCCTGCAGTATCAGTTACACATTAAGGTGGTTATCTTCATTACTTTTTTTTTTTTCATTCATATGCTTTAACTGTGAGACAGAGCAGATTGGTTTGTAGCTGGAGAAACTGTGAAAGAGAAGCTCAGCATTAGCTCCCAAATCCCTGGGAATCCCAGCCCTTCGCACCTGACATGCTCCTTTGACTGAAGAAAGTTGTCGTCATGCTCTGGAGATGTCCTCATGCTGAATACCGCACGCTCGCTCCACATTGCAGTGTTCAGTACAGCTACCTCAGAGAGTGCTTGTTCAAATGAACTCCAGTCTGTGGTTTTAAAAACAAGTAGCTAGTCCTAAACTTAAGTCTTCATGCCTTGATCTCTGCACTCAGCGTCAACGTGCTCCGAGACGAGTAATGCAAGCAGCCTAACAGAAGCTGTGTGCTCCTGCTGAGGCTGGTTCCTTCGCAAAGGACTCTGTCATGGCACGAAGTTTAACGGCATAGAGTAGCACTTGGGCTTTCAGGAGGAAAAAGGGAAATCTTTTGTTCCACGTATTTGTTTAAAAAACACTGGGGAGCAGTATACTTGAGTGATGTAGGTAGCCTTTGGTCTTTTTGAAAGGTGGGATTTAAGTGGATGCATACATATAACTGCACAGAATGTAAACAGGCCCTTCAGAAACCAAGTCCTGCTTCCTCACAGGTAGAATAGGTCACATGAGAAGTTTTCACTTGCTTTATCTTAAAAATCTGTTCTGCACTAGCCATTAGTCTTAAAAGAAAAAAAAAATCTGTTACCATGAGTTGTTAGTTTTGTGAATATTGTGAATTTAGCTTTTGTATTCCATGCTTTGGGAAGTTTGGGAAGTAAGATGTAAAAAACGTGTTGCCACTGTTCTAGTAATCATTAGCAGTTTAACTGACTGAAGGAAAGATGTGTAACTTTGTCCTGTAGCCAAATAATAACCCATTATTGTTGGGACTCTCTGTACACTGTGTGCACTTTCTGTTAACTGGCACAATAGGGAGGATGGATTCATCTTTTCCAGTTGAAACCTCTCCGATGCCTGTAAACTGAATAGAGTTTGATGCATTTTTAATTACTAACTCAACACAGAGACATGGTTTGGGATGGTCAGTGGGTGAGAAAGGATATTATTTCTGAGCTTAGTATAAATCATTCTGTTTGCATTTTTTTCTTGTCAGATTTAAAACTTGAATATTTTCTGCATGGCTTTCATGTCGTTTCCTCCATAGTCACAGGGATGAAATAAAATAATTTCATGCACGATAAAGAAATCACTGGTAAGTTCTATTCTGAGAGAGACCAGTGTAGGAAGCTTTGGAATGAGATAAGTTAAAAAAAAAAAAGACATGACTTTTCAATATTTATTTCAAAGACTTTTTTTTCTGCTTTATCTTCAGAGACTCTTCTTTAGTCATAGCTGCAGTATTGTGATCACTAATCTAGCTACAATGCTCTTTGTGCGGACTGTGGGCATTTAGAGATGATGGTTGGTGGTATCTACCCTTACTGATTGTTGCTTGGAGACACTATTCTCCTGAAAGGAAAGCTCTAGTCTCCAGTATTTGTGATATCCTCTTACACACAGGTAAAACCAGTAGGAGCTTAATACTGAATACATCCCTGGCAAAACCCCAAAACCCGAACAAATAGCTCTTTCCCCTACCCCTATCCCCAGCCCACCCTACAGGGGCCTTAATTTGAAAGCAGGTGATTAACATGTACATTTGTTGTAGCCCGTGATTACTTGAGCAACCTGCCTCACTGCTCAGCTGCCCAGTGGAACTGGCTTTGCAAGGCAGGTCAGATGCAGGATGGACGAGTGGGTGTGGGTGGAATTGCTCCTATGTAGACTCTGACTACAGGTTACCAGGAGCTTTACCACATCATCCTGCTCCAGCTGGTATTTTAGGAACATCTGCACACCTGAAAGTAATTCTTTTCAGTGCATCCTGGTGTAGTCCAAACTCCTTTCTTGCTTCCCATGAAACTAGCTGCTGGAGGATTTTGCTGTGCATGAACCTCCCTATGCCAGCTCCTATCTGAGGCCTCGTGTGTGGCCAGACTGCTGGAGGGTCTGTGGGCTGTGAAGGCAGCTGCTGCTGTGGGACACCTGAGCAGCTGGGAGTGTGATGACAGACAAAATCACCTGCCTGCTCTCCTGCAGCACTCAGAGCTTGAGCCACGTGTGCTCTGTCACAGGTGAGCTCACATTCAATTTCTGTGTCTGAAAGCTGGCAAACCCTATGCAACCTTCCTTATAGCTATTAATCAAAACTTGAAAGAAGTAAATATTTTTGCTGCAAAGTAGGTGCACAGCCTGGCATCAAATCAACTTTCTCCCTTCTTATTTAAAGCAGTAAATTTTCATTTTCTTGTATGTCTAGGAGCAATTTCTTGTCTCCATATATGCCTGTTTATAAACATTAATAGTATGTAGATATTTCTTCCTCAAAAACTTTTCTGTCTCAAAAGCTTCAGTACCATTTAAGCCCTTTAATGCACATCTACTTGTTTCCAAATCAGCACTCTGCCCAGCCATGTTACTCTGCCTTCTGCTGTAGCCTCAGCCTTCTGCTGGCAAGGAATTTGAAGCTCATTCCCTGTGATGCAAAAGCAAAGCTGATCATCAGCTTCTTCCAGCCCATCTCTTCTTACCTGAGATAAAAGGCTGTCCCTCTTGACAAGGCAGCATTGAAACACGTTAGCAGAGCAGCATATCACACAGTTGGACTTGTCGCATTAGAGGAGAATTTGATCCTCTCCTTTGGGATCTGTCATTTCATGTTACAAACCAACCTGAGCAGCTAGAGGGCTCCCTTATTATTATTCACTGTATTTAAGGCAGAATTATGAAACACTCAGATGAAAATAGACTGCCTTAAGTTATATGGCCAACTGCAAGGTACCGTCATGATTAAGAAGTGCTAGTTGTTGACCTAAATCCTCCCCCTGTGACCACAGGAATATATTAGGCCGAATTTGAATCCTTATGGAAATCCCATCTGAGTCTTATTCAGAAAAGAACTGGTAATACTCATGGGTCTGGATAAATGAATATCCACTTCCCTGTTGGAGGTTGCCGGGGGTATCTGGCAGTACGCACTAAAGAGGCTACCCAAAGAAGCAGTGGGACAAGGCAAGAGGCTCAGTTTGTTGAGCACTCTGCTGTATGGTGGCGGGTGCTCCTGCAGAAGCTGAGTGCCCCTCTGCCCCGGCAGCTCTGCAGGAGAGTTTAATGTGTTTAACAACATGCTTTTGATTCCTCACTTGTCTTATACCAATCTAATTCCATTGACTTCAACAGGAGTCCTCCAGAATTACAGATGTAAGAAAGAGGAGAATTTAACCTTAGCCGTGGTCACAGTAGAAATACTGCTACTTACTGCTTATGAGGGAAGAGGGGGAGAGAGAAGGCCAAGCAGATGTGCTGTCCATAGGTTACTTCTGAAATAGTGCAAGTCCTGGCAAATCAACGCATAAAGATATAATAGCTATCAGACCTTTATAGGATCAAGTCTTCATGGCTGTAGCCATAACAGTATCAGACTATCCATACGCTGTGGTAGGGTTTGCTCAGCTAATCTTTCCCCACTCAGTACTTTTTCAATTCTAGTCCAGGTGTTGTATTTGTCCAGCTCTTAATCTGTAATAAATTCTCATACCATGTGTGCCACCATATGTTTATTCTTGTTTTTAGAACTGAGAAGTTTGGAATTAGGCAAATGAAAGTTGCTAGCTACATCTATAGCTTATGTACCAGCCTCAGGCTGGCTCAGACATGTCAAACGCCTGTGTACTGGGAACACACCGACAAGTTCCTGGGCATTCAGCTACATCAGTGAACGGCACAACTTGTAATTCATCCTGTCGATAAGTGGGTGTGTTAATCAAGGGGAAAATCTGTGCAATTGACTGATCTTGATTCCAATTAATTTTGCATTAACAGATTTCCTAAATCATTAACAGGGTGCCTAGTTACAGATGATGCCAATAACTCTTTGGCACATATGGCCTTCCTGCTATAATGGGAGGTGAGTGGGCTGGTACTGTCTGAGGGGAGAACTTGGAGGAGCCTTTGTCCTTCTCAAGTAAGGATTTTATTTAAGTGTTTTTATAGAGTGGGCTGTCTGCTAGAAGACTTGTGTCTTAGTTAAAATTGATCTTTTTGTAAAGGGAAGTTAGGTTGTGTTTGATTAAAAAGCATAGTTTATAGCAGCATGTAGTATTGTGAAGTTTGATAACTTCAATTTCTGTCTGAAATTATTGTGGCTTTATGCAGTTTGGAAGAATTTCATGTTCCACCTGTATCTGCTGTTTTTTGGTTTGTTCTCTTTTGTTTGTTTATTTTCATTCCTCCTTCCCACCCCCCAGATAATGGAGGCTTTTCACAGACTACATACTGTAAGAATACTAAGTCAATGAAGTAGATCTGTCCTTTTCCATACATCCTGAAAAGCCGTAGTGGCTATGGAAAAGCTTTTTGGGGCTGTTAGAAACTGGCAGTATTGAGGAGGTAGCAGCAAAACAAGGGTCTGGCTTGTGGTTCGGAAGACTTGATACAGGCTCAGACCTCTTAAAAACACGTAGTACTTGGTGCTTCAGAGAAGAAAGAAAGTCTTAGCATACCCAGGTGTTTTAACAGCTTTATAGTGCTTTGGATTCCTGCTGTTTTGTGACATTCCCCTGTTGAAAAGTAGCGTTAAAGTCAACCTGTCCAGCAGATGCCTTCAGTAGAGAGGAAGTTTCAGGAGCAGAGACTTGCAATACAGGAACTGTGTATTCAGACCGTTAGCAAGATGATGTAGCAAAGGAGGTTAACTTTCATGGAATCTGCTTATAGTTCTGGGTATGTATTTTTTTTCAATTCTTTCTTTAGTGTATTGGATTTCTATTAGTAGAAATAAGACATTTTTTCTACAGGGCAGTTCCTGACCCCTTTGAAGTCAGTGGGAGTTCTGCTGTTGCCTGTTGCTGTTGAGACCATGATTTTATCCTTCAACCTTGTGGTTTGCAGTGAACCACTAGAATTCTCCACTTCTGGGCAGTCTAATTTAGGCTGCTTCTGACTTTGCCATAGATTATTGAGTAATGACCATGCTATTGAAAATGGATACCCTTATAAATAATCCCAGTGGAGTTCAGAATGATATCTTTAATTGTGGGTGCTTTATTCACTGTCTATATCAAATGAGCTTGATCCCCTTCCTGTCTTTAACGGTTGGTTTTGGTAAGCGTTACTGTGCCTCCATCTTCTCTAGGTCTGTCATCTCCTCCTACTTGGAAGTATTGTTTGAGGGGATTTGGAGGAAGTGCTCTGTTCTCTGGGGTTCTGGGGGATGAGGTAGCCCCCTCTGTGCTGCACAGCAGTGACTGTGCCTGCCGCACATCACAAGTCAACACACAGTAACCTGAGTTGTCCTTTATAGTGAAGTCGAAGGACTGACTTGAGTTTAAACCTGACTGTGTTTCAGCATACCTCAGAATAAAGTGCTTCCAGATACGGTTTAGGACTCTCATAACTGATGCGCCTTTACCAGAACACGTTTAACCGATAGTCCTGGGAGCAGCCGTTGAAGTAAGACCTAATGGATCAATTACACAGTTTTGGAATTTAAAAATAGCAGCACGAGAAAGAAAAAACCTAGAGCAAATAGCCTGATCAGGGGAAGGAAAATAATTTTATTTTATAATTAGGTTACAAAGTAGGATGACAGACTTCATAAACTGAGTCCTGCTTCCCTAGACAAGCCAATTAATGTACATGGTTGGCATGATATGTGTTTTAACAAGCAGCTTGAAAAATAATGTGTTTCAAGTTAGGAAAGTGTCACTTAAAGCCTTTAACATGCACAGTCGGCTAGATACAAACTATCAACAAATCTATCTTAACAAGCTTTTAAAATGTATTTGGAGTAATGAGAAGAAAATATAGGAAGACTTATAAACACACATGAAAGTCATTTCAGCAGTTACAGATTGCATAGCATAGTGAAAGCATTTTAGTTATTGAGCAGCAGTAAAATGTGTTGACTGTCTTAATTTGTATACAGTTTTATTTTATAGCATTTTAAAAGTTGCCTTTTGGCAGAGAGGAACATAAGGATGTGGAGCTATTGTAACTGAGATGACTAACAACAGAGCTCATGTTAACTTCAAGGTCAAAATTATCATGGGAGAAGAACGTTCCTTAAGATCTTGGGATGTACATGGCTGTGTCTGTTTCTATCATCAGTTTTTACTTATGTCCTTTTACTAGTAGGATACATTTGGATATTGATAGTTCATTAACAGCTGCATTTCAGATATTCTGCCAGGATCCAGCACCATGCTGGATAGCCTCTCCTTCATTCATTGGACTTTGGACTGGACCCTTAATGAGAAATTGTTTTTGTTCAAGTGTGCAGTAATTGAATAGAATAGGCTTCTCACTGCTATTTATGACTTTGACTTCCTGCATACATTTCATATAACCTGTGAGCCCCAGAGTCCATGGTGAGGCCTAGAAACTTTGTTACAGATAATTTTACAGTCAGCATCTTCAAACATAACCAAGTTTAAAATCATAACTTTGAACAATATATAATAGTTCTCCACCCTGGCTAAGGAGTTTGGGCCCCATCTTTGGGTTTGAGGAAAGTGCCGTTGCGTTGTTAAGAGCAGTAGTTAGTTAGCAGGGCAGTGCTGAAATTGTACAGAATTACTTCGTTATATAGGAAAGTCAGCATAGCAGGGTGGGGCAATAGTTGTGTCTCCTTCATACTAAGAAAGGAAAAAAAGAGGATAGTGCTTAACTAGCTTTCTGTCTCAGGACAGGAGGAGTCAGTAATAAATAAATGAAAATATAAATGGGCAATGGGTATGGACAAGACTAAACTTATGCTTTAAGAGCTGAGCATGGTGTTCTCGCTGCAAGGTGCTCATGTGACAAGTCTTCTATCCTGGCAAAGTCTGAGTAGATCTGCTGATTTGAAGGTGGGTGAGACGGGCAGCCTGGCTCAGGTCTAAGGCAGAGCTGAACTCCACTGAAACCAGTGCACTTGGGAGCACTGCACTGTGGGAAAGCCTGGTGCTATCTCCATGAATAAAGGCTCGTAAAGAACACTTAGTCATTTAGACTGGATATCACTTGAAATAGAGCCATTAATGTTTTAACTTGGAAAGCATTAGATGAGGGATCACAAACCTTACACTCTCATTTGTTATAGATGGTACACTGTTGCTCCTTGGCTATTCCAAATTGAATGCACCTGATGAGCAGTACTGACAGACAGTATTGATTTTTATGCTGTACGTGGATGGGGTTCACCTGTGAATCCCAGGTGCTATAGGTGCAAGTCAAGGAGTCGCGGGCAAGCTCTATCCATCCAAACCATGAAAAGACCTGGTTCGGTTCTGTGATTGCTGCTGAGCTAATGGCTAGGAAAAAGCTCTACTCTACTGCGGGTTACTAAGAGCTCTCAAAATAGCAGCCCCAAATTTACCTCTCTGTGGTTTGGTGCAATATCCTATGAATCAGTGGTGGTTTGGGCTGTTTCTGTCTATTTTTTGCAAGATGAGAGCCCCACCCTCCTTAAGTAATAAAGTTTCACCAGAAGTTCCTCTCCGCATGTGGAAGCGACCAGCTGCTCTCCCTACACAGCCAGTTTCCAGGGACCACTTGGCCAAGTTACACTGCAGCATCTGGTTTTTATTATATAAAGCTAATGGGCCAGTTTTTCCATCTCTCTTACAGTCCAGCTGTGTTATATTAATACATGCAAGATGTAGAGAAAAGCTCTTTGCAGAAGTGTGAGACCAGAGATTTGCCGCTGTCTGTGGAGCCGACGGCAGTGGCGGGCAGGCGTCAGCGTCCCCCCTCCTCAGGGGGTCACCTTTCTGCTGCGGCTGTAGGGTTGCCTCGTACCCGCCAAGAAAAATGCTGTATTGTTTAGTCAGTGCTGTTGAGAGTCGCTGTTTTAGGCCAAAAAGTAGCCTTTTATGAAAATTATTGAATAAGAGAGGTTTTGCGGTAGTTACTCACCCTTAATTGCTTGGTGTCTGTGTACTTGGTGCTGGGAGCTGCATGTGAACCAGCTTGGGGAGACTTTAGTGCAGCAGGGCAGGTACTGTTCCTTGTGAATGCTGCATTGACTTTCTCTGCTGTCTGCTGGACATGTAAACGAAGTACCCCATCTAACTGTTAGAAGTACCCATCTAAGCATTCTCTTTTAAGCTTCAGTGCATTCACACACTTCTGCATGTGTTTAAAGCTCAGCGTGGCCCAGTAGCTCACTGAAGTTAAGATGGGAACGTGCATTCCTGTGCAGGACTTAGGATGTGAATACAAACACTTAGAGACTGGTATAGTCACAACTGCCACCTCAAGTCTGGATTCAGTAAGATACTTAAGCTGTGCTTTAGTCCTTTCCTGTTCTCAGCACTTAACATCCCCTGACTTCCCCTGCTTGTTTTCCTTTTTGAACTGCAATGTGCAGGTGTGTGCTTCTTGTTGCATTAAGAGGATAGTAATGTGGAGGTGGGATGGGCTTCCAGGATACACAGAACCTTTTAATAGTCCCTCGAATGTAAGCTGAAAAAAGGGGAATAGATAACATATTCCAGTATAAGTTGGTAGCCTAATTTCTCTTACTTTCCACGTGTCTAATTTATCTCTACATTCAGAACTCCTCATGCAAATTATCACTGACTCTGTTTAACTCTGCTTAACTAATTGGCACTTGTATATGCTAGATTAGTGATCAACTATATTAATATTATTGACCCCTGTTTGCCTCTTAGCACTATCTGTTTTTCCCAGGTGAATGCAATTAGAGCATAATTAATTATCAAATAGCTATGTTCTTTTCATTCTGAACACTGTAACAATTACACACACAGATTGGCACAAAATCCTGAATACATAATTCATTATGTTTTGTGCTTTCCCTGTATAATTCATGGGAGATTTGCAAGAAAACAGACCCAAGTAGTTGATACATAATGTATTTAAAGACCTATAAAAGTTTCATCCTTGAGGATCCACTGGGAATAGGATGGTTTGAATTAACTTTTCATTGTATAGCTGAGAAATGAAATACAGATAAAGGGACGGTTACTGTAACTGGCATCATACCAAAATAAATGTTGGACCCAGCTGTCCATATCCTTGAATATATGAATAACTTTGTGCTCTTGGCTTGTTTAATTGGATTCTGCGGGACTGTGAATTTGAGTAAACTTATTCATGCATGAGTATTTTCAAGATCAAGCTGTTGTAAGTACTCTCACTGTAGAACAGATAGGAGTGAATGCCTGGTGGCGATAGATGTGGCCGCCTGCTTAACTCTGGCAGCGTTAGGACTGCCCTCGCCCAGGGAGGGCTTCTGGCTGTCCTGCAGCAGAAACCCCACCTACCTGGGCAGCTGCTCGCTGTGCAAGTGCCAAGTGTTGTGGCCACAGGGTCTGCTAAAATTGCAGCATTAGAAGAAGAAATGATTTGTGTCCCTTTCAAGGCCGAATATAAATGTAAACTGGCTTTCTTCAATTGAAGTAAATGGGTGGTGGGACAGGAACTCCTTGTACTGGGCAGACTATTCACCTCACTGGGATCCCATGCTGTCGGGCAGGAGTCCACCTTTCAACTTCTCATTCGGGGTGGTCAGCTTATAGCCCCGAGCTCTCTTTCTGCTGTGGGTGACGTGAAGTTTGCCATTGCCTGTGGCCGACCAAGCCCCGCATTGCGGAGCACGGCTGGGGCCGTAGCTGTTTAAAGAGCGGTTAGACCCTTTTTGCACATGGTCAGGGATGAGTGAAGCCCTCGGGATATTAAGCCTGACTGTGGCCATTTTACCTCCGGTAAAAAGCTTCTTGACAAACTGGGATTAAAGATTGGGTGCATGCCTTGGTGGTTACAGGGTTCACGTTCTCCCTTAGAAAGGAGTAGACCAAAAAGGAGCTCATGCGGCGAGAAAGATTGACGAGAATGAAGAGGGGGTTAACTGTTTGATGTGCACAAAGCAGGCTCCTGATTCACTTAGGCCTGCATAAATATGCCCTTGTGGATTAAAAATAACAAAACTAGGTGGCCTACTTCCCTTTGTGTTTTTTCTCCATCTCCCCCTCCCCCCCTTATGCAGACCCCCTGGAGCACAGTGGCCAGAAGCAACAAAGCGGCTCAAGCTTTCTGTCTTTGGCTGGGATAACCTGGATAGATTGCTTTACCTCTGTGTGTCCAAGCTTTTCTGCTTGTGAAACAGGGATAGTAACATAAACATTTTTTATGTGGTGCTTCAAGATGTATGTGCAAAAAATGTTACTGTGGCCATCTGGGATCTGAGTGCGCATATATATGAAGACTTAGAAAGCACAATGTTGCCCTAATTTTGAATTACCTTTCTGAAGCTTGGGTTTAAATCGCAAAGAAGCAAAAAAGAATCTGTCTGAGTTGTGCAATAATAAACACTCTCTCCCCCACCCTCCCCAAATTAGAATTTATTACATCTTGAACTCAGTACAGGCGAGCCTAATAACCAGACTGCAGTGAACAGAAAAAGAACTTTCCAAAGGTTCAGATATGCTGGTGTCGTTTTCTTCCCCACCATTCTTCCTTTGTCTTGCTCCCCGCTTTCTGCCTGGGCGCTGATCTGGAAGCAGAAGGGCCCAGCGGCGCGGGGAGGCCGCGGGCGCGGCCCCGGGAGCGGCTCTGCGGCGGGCGCGCCCGGCTCTGCGGCGGCCGCCGGGCTGCGGCGCCACCTGGCGGCGCGCGGGGGCGCAGCACGGCGCGGCGGGGGCCCGGGCGCCTTCCGCGCTGCGGCGCGCAAAGGGCGTCTCCCTCCAGCCCAGCGCCCTCGCGGCTTTTATCGAGCTTCGACGTTTACGTGAAGTTTCAAGACCATGACAACTTTTTTTCTCCCCCTGTAGACTTGCGCTGCATTACTGGCTAAACAGTATAGCACAGCGCTTCTTATTCACAAGTGGTCCCTGCCCTGTGTTCTTTGGCCGTTTGTTAGAGCCCCATGAATTTATAGTCTCATGATGTTCGTAACAGCGAGGGATCAGTGTTCAGAGTACTGAAGTGCCCTCATTAACTGTTTAATAGTTTTCCAAGAGACTTTCCGAGAGTGGTGCTCTGCTGTTGCTGAGCTCAGCTTTCCGTAGCAGGTTTTACTGGTTTGGGATGGAAAATAGCTGTTAAAAATGATAACTCTAGAAAGAAGAAAAAAAGGGAGGGGGGTGCCCCCCCCCCCAGTGCCTAGCAGTGACAGATTGGGGTACAAGCAGCTGACCCCCCTCCAGTAGGGAGACCCCTACAATACTGACGGCAACAGGAGACGTACTGCAAAGAGTGTGAAGAGTATGTCCTGTGTTGCCTTTAAGTTTTAACTAGCATAGGTGATTAAGCCAAACTTTCAATGGTAGAAACAAAATAGTTTTGCATATAATTTTGTTCTCTCCTTTAAAGGAACTTTATGTATATTTTTTTCTAGTATAAAATATTCTTTGACTATGTGCTGGATGGTTCTAAAATATCTCCATGCATCTATGATGGATGTCCAACACAAGTTAGATCAGAGGATATCAAGGCTTCCTTCAGTCATTGCGCTTCCCGCCAGCTTATAGCGCTGGGAAAATGTGAACCATAAAGTGCAGCTTTCTAATATCCATAAACATGTCCCAAGGTAGAGATGATGACTGTTTCCAAATCTATAAACCGTGTATGTGTCCTTAATGATTCCACCTTTAATTTTCTCTTTGTCAGAATCTGAATTGGGGTAGAGTAACTCTCAATGCATGAAAGTAAAGCCTCTTCCCCTAAATCACGAGGGTTTGCTATCTGGCTGTCGTGTAAAAATAACTTGGGAATATCTGCAAATAGTAGACCTCTCTCCTCTTTCAGCTGGCTCATTTGGAAATGGATCATTTGCTGAATTAAGGTTATTTAAGACTTGATCCAAAGCACTGGAGTATGTAGGGTTCTTTCCCTTTGTGGTTTTTATTTTATTTTTTTCCCCCGGTGGAGTTTGGCTGTGAGGAGATGATGTCCTCTGCCCTCACGTACTTTCACTTCTGCGTCCTATCCAGAACTTTCCTTGGTATTTTTGCGGTTCTGAGAAATTTTTTCCTCTTCACTGAGGGAAGGCTGTTGACTTTGACAGCTGCCACACGTACGTAGACTATCACTTGTAATAGCAAGTCACAACAGCTAAAATCTTTGCTACTTCTCTCAATACAGGTTAGGTAGGTAGTAGAAAAATTAACAGAGCAATTTCTCATAAAGTATGATAACTCATAATTCGGCATGAGTTTGTAATTCACATTTGGTGCTCAGCATGCTGCTTAAGAACAGTTTTCACTTGTGATAGCTTTCTGTTTTCCAGAAATAATTAAAGGATGCTTATAGAAGAGAGGGAAGTATTTTGATGGTAGCGTAGCATAAATTGGAACAGCTTCACTGTTCAATGATTTTTTAGTCTGGATTTTGTCCAGTGTTACTCGAGGGATAATTTTACCCAATTTTTATTGCATTTCTTCCTTCAGCTGTTTTGTTGCTGTTCTTGTTGGGTATTTTTTTTTCCTTCCATTTCAAGGGAGTTGCTGATAACAGGCTTTGTGACTTACCCTTAGTTCTTAGGCCTGTAAGTTGTAGGGCAGGCCCAGCATATTCTGTTCAGGGGGAGAATTCAGGTTCTAGGCTTTTTATCCATTCTTGAACTAGGCAGAAAACAAGAGCTTTAAAAATGAATGTTATTTCACTGTATCTTGAACATAATGATGGTGGAGATGAAAGAACTGTCGTGGGCCCAGAAGAAAATTGAAAAACTTAATACGTTGCACTGGAGGTAAATCAGGACAGATATTTATTCAATAGTTAAATTTAAAACTATCATTGTCTTTCACCTCTGTCCTGCTGTATCCCCTTCCCAAGGCTTCCTTGTCTCATCCTTGGAAGCTCCTTACTGCACGCACAATCCTGATGGCAGAAACTAGATCGATTGGTTTGGAGACATGAGCTGATTTAAGTCATGTGCCCCTTAATGGCCAGGGCCTGTGTGGGACCTTTAGACTGGTATAAATAATTTGAGTGTGACTCTGCAGTATCAGTTTATATTAGCTGAAGGGCTATGCCAAACCCTCACTACAGTTACGGAGAGGAGGACTTTGTTACACATTGCAAATCAAAACAAATCATTTAAATATTCCTTGGGATTTGTTCTTCATCTGCGTTCATTATGATGATTAATAAAAAAATCATGATACTTCAATCCCGGGGTGAAGTAAGGGAAAGAGAACTCTTCAAGTCACTGGTTTCTTTTGGAGATAATGTTGCCCTCCCTTTGATTAGGACCATGGATTTATTTTTATAAATAAGAGCTATAAGTAGCTGTACAAAAGCTTTCACCCTAGAAGTGCTTGTGCACATCTCGAAACTTCTTTGTGGGTTTCCTCGCTCAACCTAGGGTAATTGGGGCTTGAGTAATCGATCGCAAACACAAATGCGTGGTGTGATTGTAGCAATCCCTTTGTTAAGTACGTGGGAAGAGCAAATTCAGAAGCAAATATAGTTTGCTTTCAGAAGATTCCTGATCAGAGGAAGTGATTACACTTTTTGAATTAGGGATTTTTTTGCAAATGGCTCACCTAGTTTTAGAGGCCTTACTTTTATAGGGTCTAATACTTTTTGATTTTTGGAGAATCTTGAGAAATAAGATGTTCCTCATAAAGAGTGAAGTTAGGCTAACTGCCTGTTTTCGGTGGAATAACTGTACTTGTATCTGTGTAACTGTCAGCAGAATTTTACCCTAAACTCTAGAAAACTGGCCTGCATTTCTTTTGATTTTATTATTATTTTTAGCATGTCATATTTCAGGTACACTCTCTTTGTGTTACCTTATTTTTTTGGTTAAAGAATAATTTACTTATTGTACAAATTGGCACTTGTAGAGCTGTAAGAATACAGAGGTGATTTTAAAGATGCAATTGAATAAGATTCGTTGTGTCCTTGCCTGAACAAAGTTATGGGCAATTGATCCAGTGTTTGCCCCCAGACTGTCAGCCCGATTCTCAGGGTCGGGTCAATAAGGAAACCTGGAGGCTGAAAGGCTCCAAGGTGCGACGTCAGCAGCACTGTGCAAGCTGCCTAATCTAGCCTGTGGGAATTACGGGTGCCATGACTGTTGTCTCGAAGATTTTTAGCTATATCTAGGTCTCTGAATAGCGTCTGAAACTTTTGGCATCTTTATGCCCCATTGGTATTTACTTCTGACAGATGCTTCTCTAGTTTATTTCTTCTGGCAAAAATGACCAACAGAAGCGTATTTCAGAGGCCCAAGGACAAGACGTTAACAAAATAATCCTTACTGTAACTGTTAAATGAAAGAGGCTACCATTGATCTGCCCTTAGCGGGTTGACTGATGCTGTAGTTACAGGCAAAGCTAATGGGGCTGGAAGGGAAGGTCTTATCCTAACTGACTCCAGAGAATGCTGGAAGACAGCTGAGAGGTATACTGAAAAACCCAAGAACTGTATGCTAAGATTTGGAGACTAGATCTTCCTCAAGAAGCCTAAGTGAGCTAGATACCCTCATCCCACTGAAATTCAGTCTCCTTTGGGACTGCTGTGCATGAATCACTGCACTGACATGATGGGGCTGGTTCTGGGACCAAAACTAGTGTCTTTATAGGTACTGTGTGTGCTGTGTAGACATACTTATAGACGTACATACACCTCTATGAGAACTAGTCCAAGTATCTCTAACTGGGACTGGACTGTGCAAGTGTAACACAAAAATGTTCTTGAGTCTCTGCTTAAACCAACAAACTATCTCACTGTGATAAACCTTTAAAAAGAAATAGATAGATACATATACATCTCTCTCTACAACTTGTCTTTGCGTTCTCTAATTCTTTATAAACTGAATTTATATTTTGTTATGAGCTGTCAAAACTTTAGTGTAGCTATTGCTTCTTTATTGAAGTAATGTTATTTTTTATATTAATACAAATGCAATGGGAGTACTTCTTCCCTTTTCTGTATGCTTTCTGTGCCTACAGAGTCTATTTAAATATTTCTGAAATGCTGACCTACTGCTTAATAAATATTTACCATTTGTAGCCCGCATGTTAAGAAACAGGAGCCTGAGGGCAGGAATCCAGTGTGTGTGTGTATTTTTATATATATGTGTGTGTGTGTAAATATATATATAAAGCTGATTTTTTTTTTTCCAGAGTTGTTGAGTATTTAATAGATTCTGCTACTGTGACAAAGATGTCTTTTTGCACTCAAAACTTACGGCAGCTGGATCGTTTACTCAGATATCTGATCTGGAGTACGATGAATAGTCTACATATAGACACCTATTTTAAGATGTTGGCGTATACTCCAAAATAATAAAGGCTTCTGGAAGTTTAACGCAATACAAATAAGTTTGACGTGTGCTGGGAAGTCAGAATATAGAGACGATATGGAACTCAAGAAATAAGCCCTTAATAGATTTATTTATTTATTTTCCCCTGAAACTGTCCATTGACAAGATATTACAACTTCTTGGGCACTGGCAAAGTTCAGCGTCCTACATGAACTGGATGAAGTCTGGCGTTTTCCCACAGAACCTGCTGTGACTATCATTCACATCTATGAGCCACAGCTTCCAAAACTGAATGTTGGTCTTCTAACTAACTTCCATCTTATGGGACACTAACTGGAAATGCCTAGTGTGGAAGTGAAAATAGTGCCACTCATTTTTAGCTGGTTGAAATGTGTTACACATGCTGAATAATCCTGTTCAGTACTGTAAACACACCATGCTTTAAAGAATACCGTTAAGTAATGCTCTCCTTAAATATACCATGTTTTCTAGTATACTTTTATTTCATTAAAAAAAAAAAAACTCTAGTAAGATTCTTAAATTTACCTTTTAGTTGCTTAAGATGGTCTCATTTCACTTGGGCTCTTTTTGGTAACATTTTGTAGGTCTGCATATAGCTCTCTGATGTATGCCTGTGATGCTGTCTTTCTGCATTGTTTGAAGAGGTCAGCAAAGGCCATTCTCATTTTACTACTTGCTTTTCTGCAGTCATGACTAGGCTGATCAATGACTTTTGACAGCTGAGTATTGAGAGGACCAAAGCACTTGTGGAAGACACCAAGTATGATGGCTGCTTTTACTGTCCTTGTAGTATCCTTGGATTCAGCTAAATTAAGTTCCTGTAGTGGAAGTAAAGATTGTTTTCTGCTTAATGTTTTTTTTTTTTTTTTTCAATTGAGACTATTGCTAAAATTTACGTTTAAAATTCCCGTAATACTCAAAAGAAAAAAAGGAAAAAACACAAGGTTAAGAGCTTAACTTATGCACAATACTTCATTTCCTCTAGACAACGTTATTGTAACACATTGCTGAGTGCTCTTCCCCCCCCCCCCCCCCCCCCCCCCCCTTAGCTCACTAAATTGCCCCTGGTTCCTGCAGATAGGACTGTAACAAGGATGCATGGTCACATCACAATCTGCTAGCCTCAGTAGATTGATTCCCATTTCAAACACGCATTGATTTTTGTGGAGCTCTCTATAGTAACGGAGTTCTACTCTCAGTGCTCTGAACCCTTGACTGATCAATGTTAGTCTTCAGCTGGAAGTCCGGATGTAGCTTGGGTATGAATTTCGTCTTTATGTTCCTTTAGAGCTTACAAGCCTGAGGAATTTCAGCCTGAAACACGACGGTATGCCAGTGACTTATGAGCAGCTAAAAAGGGAGGTTTGTTATGAAAACATGTAGGAACCTGAACAATCACTGGATCAGGTGGATCTGTTATGTCTCCAGCCACATCTTCTTGTATTGCGCTCCTCAGCGGTCACAGCAACTCGGGCAGCCAGGATCAGGACAGCAGGATAAATGAGTGCTGTCTCCTGCCCTGACATCACGTTTAGCAAAGCAAAAAAGAGAAATTTTAGCTGACTTGTATTACTCCACACACTTAAGTGCTGAATTAAAGCTTGTTAGTGCTGTCTGTCTTTGGGTCTGCAAATCCTTTGCCTAAATGATGATCCTCTTCTTCCCCCTGCTTATAATGGGCTGCAGTTACCTGGAGGCAGATATGTGCCAGAAGCCTACAGGAGATAAACTAGTAAAGGTAGAGCCCCAGTGAAATCTGAATGAAATGAGACTGAAGCAAAGAATTCAGGATCAAACTTATTGTTCTAAGAGGACATGGAATAGGATGGAAGGAATCGTCATCTGGATGTTGCCCACAGATCCTCCTAGAGACATGTCTGAACAAGCCTAGAAAACTAATTACCTTTGATTATCTAAAGGTCAAGAATACAATAGTAGGGGAAATTGAACGTATTACATCAAGTGTAAAATGTTTTAGAAGTACTTATGGTTATTGTATACATGGTATAAATATTCACTAATGGTTTCTGAAAAGGTGGGATTGCATTGTTTGGGAAGTTCTCAGTTTGTTTTCTGTTCCTACAAACTGGTAACATATATATACACACACACACTGTATATATGTATGTATATATAAAACTTTAGCTGGTCATATGTCCTCATCGTTTTTATTAATAGCTAGTTCCATAATGCTAATTTTAATGGTTGCAACTTTATAATAAAGTATATGAAATAATCTGAAATTTAAGTAGGGCATACAACTACAAATGGCAGTCTGTTCTAGAACACTTTTTCCCCTATATTCATAAATTTAAAAACAATCGCAGGGGCCATTCTTGTAGTCTTCTCCCAGCTATTGCACAGAAATGAATCGGTTCTGGTTTGGACCTTTTTGGGGAAATCTTCTTCCCCTGCCCCCAAACCTATTCTGATTTGACTTGAAAATTACCCATGATGAAGAAGATTCCCTAGTAGTGCTTGGAGAGAAGTTCTGGTGGCTGTTACAGTCACTGCTGCAGATGTTCCTGCAAGGTGCTCAGCTCCAGCATGAGCCCTTCAGCTCTGCTGACCTCACTTGCCACCTGAAAGAACCTATTCTCTGTTCCAGTTTGTACAGAAAACTATCATCTTTACTCTGTTTTGGCTTGGATTATATACTATATATTATGTTATGTTTTTGAGACTCTGGAAGTCTTCAGTAGAATGCGTGGGAGGGGGTTTCCATCTTTTAGGGAACCCCCTCCCCCTCAATTTATTAATATCATCTATGGACGTGGATTCTGGAGCTGGATGTAGTATTCTAATAATGGCTGAGACAGTACAGAGTTTATATACTTTCTTACTCTTTACATGTATGAAGCATACCAACGTCATATAAAACTCTGTTTTGGCTGGGAAGAGGGGGGAAGGCATCCCAGCCCCACAAGTCTTCAGCAGTTTGTCTACTGTATTTGTCTGAGCTTTTATTGTACCTTTACTGCTGATACATTTTTCTCGCAAAGGGAGGATATACTACAGTACTTCATCTTCCTTGTGCTTATGCTGGCTCTCAGGGGAAACTGTGTCTTCTTAGTATGCAGTTCAAACACTGTCTGAAAAGGTGTCATGGTTTGGATAATAATTTTTCAAACAAATTTAGTACACTGATTTCCTTGGGATGAAGATCAAGTACTGTTCCATCCAAGATGCACCGAGAGGGCAACTTGTTTGAGTTAAGTTTACTGAAACAGAATATCAATTTGCTTCTAACTTCCATGTCATTTTGAGAATCAAATAAGCAATTACATGAGACTAAATTGAATTTTTTTCAATATCAGATTTGCAGTCCACTTGTTGTTTTATTTGATTGAGATAAAATAGCCCTTCATTTTATAGTAAGCATGCTCAAATACTGTATTCCTTCTTGGGCTTCTTCAGGGTTTGTAGTTTCTCAGCCATAAGTTGAAAATGTTACTGATATATATAACCTGTAACCAACTTATTTAACACCAGAAGCCTTGCCTGTGTTAAGGTGATGAATAGCTGCAAAGTTCTTTTTCTTCACCACAAAGTGACTTGCAAACTGGTGCCAATGTATTTGTGTCAGTTCTTTGTTATTTGCATTTACCATAAACCCCAAATTTGAATGTAAAAGTGGAACCTCCCACCTAATACCCTTGCTTAATTTACATGTGCAACCATGTGTAAATATAGGTCAAAATGATGATATGCTTCAAAAAGTATACAAATTTGGCTTTTGTTACAGAAAATATGGCCTTTTCAGATTCTTCCCAGTCTCTTCCAAATGTTCAAATGCCTCCAGATACTTCACTAAAACTTTCCTTCTTAAAAGAAGCAGATTTCAGCAGCCTACTCTTCTCTGTTGTTCATGAAAGAGCTTTTATTGTAGTTTGGTTTGTTACTAGACATGACTTACAAAAACGTTTCTGCTCTGTAACACCATGTAAGGAGGCTAGACAGCTCAAAGGATGAGTGAAAGGAAACCTAAGTGTTTCACCTCCAGGCCTCCTGTCCAAGGTTAATGATAATAGAACTGCTTCCTTCCTCTTCCTTTACCCCCAGTGCATTTTGTAAAATAGGTCAAATCAGACTCTTCCACTTCTCTATATTTTCAGAATGTGAATTGCTTCCCATGATGGAGAAACAAGCATTATTTTTCCCTTTGTTTTGGTTCATCTTTTACACAGAATTAGTTTGGGGAAAATATTCTATCACAATTTAATTCTGTATAAAAAGCATGCTCTTTATCTAGAATTGTAATGTCCCTCTAGGCCAAACAGAATTTTGGTGAAATATGTAGAGCTGCTGCCAAATCCCTAAGCCTCTGTGATTCATTCCAGTCTAGACAAATTCGTGCATTTAGAATAAACATTAAAGAAACTCCAAACATGACAACTGAGGTTTTACCAGCCCTAAAATTATAGGCCAACCATGATAATTGAAGTTTTGACAGCAATGAAACTAAAATTTGGCTGCCAAAAGCCGTATTTACTCGTTTGTTCTAACGGCTATGATCGCCGTGAATTGTGGAGACAATTAGTGGGCTCGCTCCAGAAGCAGGGGCAGTGTATGCAGTGTGCATTTAATAGTCAGGTAGCTATATGCAAAATAACAACTGTCAGCCAAAGGACTGATCTCAATCAATTAAGGGCTAAATTAGTTTCCTCAATGAACTATTCCAAGGAGTTGGCTACAAAGGCCTATGTTGATGTTTATTAGTACTGCAGTATCTTGTACTGGCGTTGCCTGCTGTAACGATAAATATAGTACTTGTTCTTGCGGTGCTGCCAGCCTTTTAGAAACACTAAATTTGCTGCTTCTTTTTATGATACATAAATAATGCTCTTTGCAAGCGCTTGTTAAGCCATGATTTGGACTTTCTTATTGCAATTGTTCCTTTATATCCTTTCTGTAAAATCCGACTGTTTATTAATACATTTTGCTGTGAATGTATTTGTCTAGCATCCTAGAATTTGCAGACAGGAAACATCTAGTCCCTCTGCTATGTTTCCTGTGGGAAACTGGCAGGTTGGTCCTCCGCTCCCTTTCGTTCCCCTGCCAGCATGTTTTGTAGAATCATAGAACGCTGGGTGGGAAGGGATCTAGAGACATCATTTTGCCCTAAGGCAAAATCGACAGTGCTCTAACCATTTGTGACAGATATTTGTCTAACCTGTTTTTGTGGAGGCTTCACAGCCTCCCCAGACTATCTATTCCCAGTGCTCTAGTAAGTGAGTCGTCTTAACCTCTTTCTGAATAATTTTTGTTCCAGTTTTCTTGTCCTGTCTCCGTTTGGGAACAGAGAACAATTTTTATTACCTTTTTCTTTGCAGCAATCTTTTATGTATTTGAAGGCCACTTACGTATTTATTTTTATGCCCAAAATATATAATATGTATTTTAATTTCTCTTCTCTTTTTGTATTAGAGTATACAGTTATATAGACTTTGCCATATAATTTGCCATTTTTCCAGTGTTATTCCGTAGTTTAAGGACTTAGGTGAAGAGTTTACCCATTGGCTTTTAGCAAGAGGCAGTACAAATCTGCACCAGCTTAGGAACAGGCCAGGGATAAAGTTTTTATAGTTCTGCCTTCTTGAGTGCCTCATTGCCTCAACGGGGAGGCAATTGCTTTGGTTTATACACTGTTAGTGCGTTACTTCCCAGCCGTAGGGACCAAGTCATTACGGCTTCTTTGCTGGCAGCAGCAAGGATGACAGCCCAGTCTTTTGCCCAGATCTGGTGCTGGTAGGGAAGAGAAGAGAAACTGAGGTTAATTGGACTTTAGAGAGAGCTCTCTGATGTGCCAGCACATGTGCTAACGTATACAGACAGTAGAGGAACTGTGCACAGTAAATAAGACGCTTGTCTTGTGACTCTTGTTCACTGTAACTTTTCTTGCCAAGATCTAACATTTAGCAAATGAAGGGTTTTTTGTTCTTTCTCTCTGGTAAAGCCATGGATATATGGCTCTTGACTCTGACCTGCATCTCTACTCCTACTTAAGGTCTTGACTTCATCAATGTCTGCAGATCTCTTCAACAGATGGGGCAGCTCACTGAAGCATATTGTTTCATAATCTAAGTCTGTCTTTATTGCTTTCTGTTGTCCTGGGCCTCCCACCCTTCTTCTTTGACTTTTCACCTTTTTATATCTTCAGCAGTATTTTGAAATTCAACCAGCTGAAGAATTTATCTATAAAAAAAGAAAAGTCATTCCGAGATGTTCAAAGCTATTTTGTCAACTTAAAATATTTGTGATGCGTATTTATATGTAGTAAGTGCAAATATATTATGCCATTTTCCTTTCTGATTATTCTTGGCCCTTTCATGATTGCATGTCAGTTTAAATTTTCATCACCGTTGAAAGCACTGCTGCTGAAGTTATTTGACAGTAAGTTATAATTCTGACATGCAGTTACAGTGGTGTAAGCAACATCTTCTCTTAATGGTGAAGAAAGCCAACCTTGTAGTTTTGTTGTCAGTTCTAGGTTAATGCGCTTGGCTGATGGTGGAATTTCACAGATTAATCCAGAAGAGGAACCAGAGGGCAATGTGACTTTAACAGCAAGGGAGCTAGAAGAGTTCCTGTTCATTCAGGGCACTGGTTTTCATTTCTCTATTGTATGAATAAGTGCTTTGTTTTAGCCCCTTTTGCATGATTCTTTAGAAACCCAGGCAGGAGTTGCCCTTTTTACTCCTTTCCACTTCCTTCCCCATCCAGCTGTGTCAGAATAAGAGGTCACTATCCTCAAACGCTCTTTGCTGCTCTGATGGAGAGCAGTTTCTGTAAGTGCTAATGGGTTTCTGACAGCATCAACTGGTTAAGTTTAAATAGTTTTCAAATGAATTGTCTGAGCTGGCACTACAACAGCTGGATCGGAAGACAGTGTGTGTGTCTACGGCTTGGTCCCTGGGCCAACGGTAAGTACCCCTGGCTGTATCTTCCGAGGGGACTTGTCTGCATGTGAATGTTTCAACAGTCGTATGATGGGAATGCTCTTGACCTATGCAAAGATGACTTTTTTTCAGTTTAGCGTTGACCTTTTCCCAAGTACCCTAAACTAAAATAGAAGGCCCTATTAATCCTGCATGACTTATAGTAATATAAATAGTAAGGTAAACTTACACCTGAGTTTAGTTCAGCAAAACTTTTCCATGAAGGGAAATACTAAAAGGTTAAACATAAAAGCAAGTTACTGCACCTTACAATTTCCCATTTGTCAGCTGAGTTACAGTAACTTATCCTATGTGTGCTCAGAGCCTCTGATAAACTTGGGGATTTCAACTAAATCATGCACCAATAAAAAGCGTGTACATACAGAAAATTATTTAAGGCAGTGTAACTGTTTCCAAATGAATATCCGTCTCTTCTTTGTAAGAAGGTGAGTTTGCTACTTGAACAAACACATCAAATTTGAAAATTGGGAGAAGAATGGGGAGAAGTATTCAAAACTATTGTTCCGTTTACAAAAATGGATTAAGGACCTAGTCCTTAATTGATGGTAGTGATTGCGATTCATACTAAAGATCTAAATGATGTCTAGATTCACCATGTTTAACTTTTTAGTGAAATACTTTGTTTATAATGATGCACATGTCAAAAAATTTAGAACATAATTTGAATTAGTGATGAAAAATGAAACATGAAAGAAAAATGGCAAGTTTTGTGGAAATGGACTGTTACGAATTTCACCTATATTTGATCTTCAAGCATCCATCAGATCTCTTATTTATATCTTTAGAACATTTTACCTAAGTTTCAGACCTAAGTTTCATACGGTAGAATGATTCATTTCATCATCATCACATCAGCTAGGCTGGTTAAGCAGCACAGTGATTATGGCTGATTGGGTGACATAAGCTTTCAGAAGGTTTTTCTGACGTCTAGAACGCTTTGTGCTGTATCATGTGAAACTGAGAAATTGCCTATGGTCGTCCAGGTTATTTTTCTGTTTAAAACAGCAAAATAGCTAACGAGTGCCCAAATTTCCATTGCATATACCGTGTTAGCGTTGCTTATGCAGCAAAGTTTATACCGTGTTCCTCAAAGAGACTTAAATTGCATGTACTTAACATGCATTGAAATTCAGTGGCATTTGGGCACCAGAGTCCCTCGTGCTCCTTAAATACTTTGGCCTTAACTAGGCATAAGCTCTACTCTACTATTTAATCAGCCAGTGATTCTCCATCTAGTCTAATTTTTTTCTCTAATCTCTTATTCTGTGTGTGAAACAAATTGAACTTATATCAAATAGATTTCTTAATCCATTAATCTAGCTGGCTTTTGTGTTATGAATGTGAGCCTGGCTTTCAAGCAGCTCCTTCTTTATATTTTGCTTAGGGTTCTAATGTTTGTCCTTAAAGTCTTTGATGGATTAGTGAATAAAACCAAGCCTATTGTGATAGAAATAGATCCAGCAGCCTATTGCAATTCTTCCTTGTGGGAAAGATGGTTCAGAGGGTTTTAGGGGCACAAAAGGCAATTAAAATTATTTAATGTGTACTCAGCTAGAAAACTTGTGCTCCCACCCCCCGCCCAGTATTAGCAAATTTGCCAGTTTGGGGTATGGGTGTATGGTGGGGAGTCTCTAGCAAGCCATGGCAAAGATAGCAAAAGATAAGATGGACATAAGACCCAGAAATATTGAACACTCAGAGCTTGGTCACAATAGTTTTAAGGGAATGCTCACAAGCATGAATAGGCAGGAGTCTGTTGCAAAGGACAGGGATAGAAGTTGTAAGCCAATATGAGGTTAAGAACTGATGCACCTGGAGCACCATCAGACATGGTGGTAGGTATGGCACAAGCCATTCAGTGCAATCTCACTTGCACTGATACAAATCAGGAGCAAATACAAAGAAGTCAAAAAATGCACACTGCTGTAAGATCAGAATCGGGCATCATCTCTCCATGCTGTGAGATTTATTTGCTTTTCAGGATTTACAGTCATCTCTGACAATTGCTTCTTGCAGCCACAAAACCAAGTACATCCTACACTGAAGCACAGCAATAACAAGATTTGAATGTCATTAGGGGCTGCTCCTACACATCTTGTATTAAAGCAGCTAAGTGTTTAACCCATGAATAGAGCTCCTATTATCTTTGTGTTTGAAACCTCAGTATAGATCACTTAATCACTCTGCAAGAAATCCCATGAGAGACCACAACAGCAGGGAACAAAGTAAAGCAAAAAGGATTGTATCTGATAGAGCTTTTTCATATTTTCCATTTGAGCGCCGAGTCAACTCGAATATTATGCCTAATATAGATTAGCCTAAGTTAGATTTCTGCAGAACGTGAAGTTATAGGAGAATTTGGTCAGATGGATAGTCTTTTCAGTGAAAAGCTCTGCTAATTATGTGTAGCCCAGAGGAAGGACTGGGCTAAATGCAAAATATTAATGCATAATATTTTGCATTTAGCCCAGTATGCATTATGCAAAATGCATAATATTTTTCCTCCTTTGTAACATGGCACTTAAAAAGATATGTTCTATATCCTGTTTGCCTTTTCTGCCTGTGCTCAGGTAAGTCCAAGGCTGAGATGAGAATCTTCGGCGTTGTGTAGGGTCAGCCTGCAGTTTCATCAACAGCTGTGTAAATCAGGAGGATTGGGGTTGGAGAGGTAATAAAGGTGTGAGAGCTACCTCTGTAAAACTGAGGAGAAACTTAGTCTTTCATCTTGCTAACGAGGAAATGATCAATTCCTATTTATGAGATGTATTTAAGTGAACAAAGTAATTAACAAATGTATAGTACATAGACTTTTTACTTATATTTTAATGCTTAAAATAGGTCAGATTTACAGCACCTCAAACAAATCTGTTTAGTTACAGAAAAACTATATACCAAAAACGGTGGAGAAAGTGGCCCTCTCCTCTCCCTTTTATCCTTTATCCCAGTGACTGTCTTGATGCAGCTACTTCCAAAGGGGGGGGGGGGGGGTCAGACTCCAGCTTCATCTTTGGCATTCCTTCTGTGATTGCAAACAGATAATTGTGGTGATGACGAAAGCTGTGTGCCAAGTGAGGTGAAGAGATGAAGGCTATGAAATTCAACCAACCTATGCTACTGGGCAACCATCATCTACTCTTTTTATTAGTGTATTTGCAACAGTGTTTTAGCAATAGTTTTACAAATGTTTTATTTGGAGCCCTTGCATATGGCACCAAATTCAGTGAGATCGCAGATGTAGTTGAGTGCTTTTCTGGGCTAAGACCTAATTCTTTAGATTTACAAGAATTGTGGATGCTTAGTTGGGTCATAAAAGGTCCAAAACATTTTGTTGTAATAATGCTTTACCAAAAGAAAGGGCTGATCTAAAACTTTGTTTTCACTAATAATCAAGAAAGGCATGTCCCAATGTGACATAAAATAGCAACTGCATATTAGAAGTCCTTTCAGGGCGAAGGAGAGTCATATATTGTTATAGTCACTTTGCTGAGAATTTGAACTCTATTGAATTAGACCTCCTATGACAAAATTTATTACATGGTTCAGTATTAATCAGAATTAAACTTCACCATAACTTAACATTTTGTTTGATCTTAAAGGTGGCTTGCACATTATATACAAGTAACTTATAATATGAACTTACTGCAGAACTTATTTTATACTGTAATTTAGCGTCAAAGACTTAGAGACAACAGGAGTATGTTTGAGTAGTTTTATGAGCACAGTATAATCACTACAGGGCCTGCTTATTTATTCTGCTTTTCAGTGAATAATATTTAGTTTCTTTTCTAAATCTTCTCTGCCTTTCCAAAGAAGTTACACTTAACAATGCTTTCCCCCAGGAGTGACATTAATATTTAAAATCCAACACTTTATGTGTTCTGTGAGCAAAGAATGGCATCTATTTGAATATTCAAAAATGCCCATACATGTACATGCCTGCATTTTGCATATATAAACACTGAAATATTTTGGTAATTGTGATGCAGCACACTCGCTACACACCTGTAGTGGGTGATGATGGGTAGTGCATTATATGAGTTCTTATATGGGGAGTGGGTGTCTCCTGTACATCCGCCTCCTGTGGCGGACTGTTCTACAGGCATACGTGTTGCTAGACCTGCAACTTAATAATAAAATGGGTGGAAGAAGCCAGTAATTGCAGCATTGAGTTGTCATGGCAAGAACATGTACTATTCCAAAGGCAGAAGAGCAATCGTACAAGTATGTCCATCTTATCAGGCAGACCCAAACAAAGGAAAAGAAGCAGGACTTGCCCTGTGTACTTCTACCCTGTGCAGACTCTTTCTCAGTGAGATCCCAGAGGGCAAGCGACCACTATCTCCAGTGGCTCTTGCTGAAAAGGCATCAATTTACAGCACCTCTTATGTGACGTAAATACCAGTTTTCAAAACTGATGGAGCCTGCAGCTCCTCGATGGGCACTGAAACATACCTTTTCCGTAAAGAGGATTACAATATTATGTGCTATAACGTGGCATAATTTGGTCATCTCTGTATTTACATGATTCATGCAGCTGCAGCCATGCCAGCCAGCAAACAAACCACTGATTACATGTGTGTCTAAGTGGTCACTACTTAAGCGTAATACTAGGCACTGCTCAAGCATGGTCAGCAGCCATCTCCACTGTGTTGTGTTGTCTGTACATGACTGAAAATCACAAGCAGCTGGTATGCTTTTGATGAAGCTGCTGATGTGGATAGATTGCTTTACCAGCTCTTCTTTACTCTCAGTCCTTGAATTCTTCAAAGCAGAAATCTTTGAGGCCAAAACCATACAAATGTAGAAGATTATTTTTTTTAGCTGCTTCTGCTGTCCGCTATTGCAAAACTGCTAGCTAGTTAGCTAGCTCATGGGACTCTTCCTCTGGCTCCTCAAGTCTCTGTAGGGCTTCAAGAACCTGCCTCCTTGCCTTGCAAAAATGTGAACCTGTTCCCTAGAGGAAAATGTTTACTTGACTCTCAGTGAATCTCACAGCTTCTAGTGTTATTTGTGGAGTTTATTTCTTTGTGATGGAAGATCTGAGGCACAGCTAAAAGTAGGTGCTTGAACCATTAAAACAGAGTTAATTCTCGAAGATGATAAAAAGGTATCACCTCTACCAAAATCTTCCCGGATTCATGTTGAATAAGTGTTTACAGTGTGTTACTAGATCTACAAATTCAAAAACTACTAAAGTTAGAAAACGTATAGCATAAGATTCGTTCATCTTTAATATATATGGAATGATACTCCACAGAAAACTAGATTTCTCTTAAGGCACATCTAGTATTTTTTCTGAATACTTCCTTTCCTTGTAGCATCCAAATTACAGCTAAGCCTGGTTTTTGCACCCACTTTTGTTAATGCCTCTCTAAATACAGCCGGATTAATGGTAGTTATGAAAGTTGTTTGCTTAAATCTGTATAATTGTCTTTGGTTTATAATTTCCTTGGTAAATCCATGGTGTGACTGACCAGGTTCAGAGGTAAACCGAAACACCTCTGAGCTAACGCAGCTGGTAAGAAATGAAGCAGGAAATGGGGAGTCTGCCTGCTCTGTTTGTCTCTTCCCAGCAGGAAATAGCGGGTACACAGCTCTGTTTTCACCCTGGGCATCTTGATCTGAGGTTTGGAAAATCCATGCAGAAGATAAGCAAGACTTCACTCTGTTGCCTGGGCAGCTGGTGGAAGAGTCCATCTAGCGTGCTGGTTTCCGGGAGGCTACGCGGTGTGGTCAAGAGAAGCAAGCACATCGTGTGCTTGCAGATGGCATGCAAATGTTCTCCTGTTAAAGCTACAACTACTGGCTTCGACGCAGAATCATAAACAATTTTCCTGACATAAAAAGATGTATTAAATCAATTACCACAGTATATTCCTGTTTATGAAGAACAGTTGCACTATTTTATTAGAAACTTTTTGTAGTGAGCTCTCAGACGGATGAACTTACATCATATCAGAAGCTTAAGAATAAAGCTTAATTTATCTTTAAAATGTTGCATTTTTCAGTTTTGGGAGAGTATTAGAATCTTCTTTAAAAAGCCCATTTCCTTCCTAATTGTTGTTTCTGTAGCAAATGATAGTGATGTCACAAATAAGAATTAGACACGAGGAAAATGTTGCAGGTGAATAGTGGGAAAAAATCTTCTCTACGCATACTTTTGGCACTGGTATTTCATTATGCTCTAGAGGAGCCTGCTTGAGCAGGGAGGTTGGACTAGATGATCTCCAGAGGTCCCATCCAACCTAAACGATTCTGTGATTATAATAAATATAGTCGGAAAAATCTCCCTGCTGGTGTTTTGAAAAACAGAGTAATTCTACATGCAGAGATTCCAGTGTCATCCTATATGCAAAAGCTCCCCCCACCCCCCCTTTTAAGTCCTTTTTTCTTCTTTGATTTTTCATTTGTTTAGGTACCACCTATCTTTTTACATTAAGTGGGAAGACAGGCATGCACGCACCCCTCCCTAGGACAACCGAGAATGAGAGCCTGAGCTAAAGACACCCTTTCCTTCTGCATCCAAACAAGGTGCTATTTGCAACAGTCAGTAGCTGGTTTAACGTAGCTAATCCAAAGCAGGTCACCTTTGTGGATCTTCCAGGCTTTCCAACTTAGTAACTCAGAAGGATAATAATACAACTTTTAGGTAATGAAGGAACACCAGGAAAAAAAGAATGGCAGGAAGCGGTGAACTGCAATATCTCCTTGTTCAAGATAGAAAGCCACATGGCAAGAACAGATGGGCAATCCTTCCATGATTATCCTGGGCCACTGGCTGAACGAAAAAGCTGTCACAACACCGAGGGCTGTATATAAAATACATATACATGACACTTCTCACTAGTAGTAAAAAGTTATACATCATATAAGACTTTACAGAAAAAGGGAGAATTTAATGTGATGGTGAAGGAAAAAAATGAAAGTTACTCCTTTCATTTCCTGACATGGAGCATATGCTAAGGTCCTGAACTAAATTCCTCTCTCAGAAGGAAGAAGGAATATATATTCCATGCACATTCCATATTTTATATGAATAGAACATAGAAAAGTACCTACTTCAATTAGATTTGACTATCCTGACTCAGAAGTGAAAATAAGGATTATTTATTTGCTCCTTTATAAATATTGTTACCAGAATTAAATGTTGGGAGTTAAAATTTGACTTTTGCATATACAGTGGCACAGTTTGTGTTTGCAAACTAGTAGGTAACAAAACAAAGGAACAGAGGATTAAGACTGGCTTGCCAGAATCTCAAGTTTTACAAAAACATCACGCTAGAGGTGGTCCTTGCATACACTTCTCCATTGACTTCAGGTTGAGTTCTGCCCAAGTATGCTAACAGAGAATTGACCTGAAAACTCACGCTGAGAGGAGCTAGATGTAAAACGAGTAAGTAGAAAGGAGTTGGGCAGGGTTGGGTTTTTTTTTATGAAAAGAAGATATGGAATAATAAATATTCTTGGTACACTAGACCTGAGTGGCCAAGAATGTAGACGGAAACCATTAAATGACTGAATTGGAGAAAGTAAAAGAAGTTAATGACAGTGCTATGGTTCTTTTTCCAATAAAATCATGATATGTTTGCGCTTTAAAACTTTTGGAGTATTGCAATATGCTGGGGTGGGGTTGGGGGTTGTTTTTGTTTTTTTAAGAAAAGAAAGCAATGAGTTGGATACATGTTGCAGAGCAGACACTAAACTGTAGTCTGAGATGGGGAAATTTTTAACAAGCTCTTAAACAGTAGCTTCTTAACCTGTTTTGTTCTTTCAGATTTGATGCATGGAGCATGAAGACTGCCCACCTCTCTGGGAGAAGGTACGTCCTCCATATGCAGAATATTTCACTAACATGATTAGAGGTGGTATGTTGTTTCTGTTAGCAATAAAGTCAGGAGAAAAATGAATTTGCCATTTAAAGGGAGAATCCCCTCTCCTCAGGAAGATACCTGTACTCTACCACGACTGCAGATTAGTTGTAAAACACTGCTTGTGCTTGTGGCCTATTTTGAATCTTTTCTATTACTAAGAAGAAAAGGTGCTATTATAGGAATATACAAATTTGACAAGTGTTTGGGATTCTTCACAGATCTTCTTTTAAAAATATTAGAGATACCTGAGTATATTAGATCCATATAAAACTCAGTTCATTCCCCGTGAGGCGTTTTTCCCCTAAAAACTCACTGTGATGAAATGTATCTGAAATCTAAATTTTGATGCAATAGGGACATGATTGCTTTTAAGAAAAATGCAAATCTTTACTCTGAAAAAACTGCCTTCGTCTGTTAGTGATTACAGAATGTGCTTCTCAGTCATCTGTGAGTCAGCCTGTGAGTTGGAGTTCAGATAAGCCTGTAGTGTTTGTTCACCAGATGGACTGTAAGCTCTTCAAAGTAGAGGAAAGGATATTGCTTATTAACATTGCTCTAAACTTCATTTATTTCCTTGTACAAAGTCTGATTACGTGATCCAATTTTAGACTGTGTCTATCTTGTAAGGAGGAAGGAAGGTGTATTTTTATAGCATGAGAGGTAAATCTAGCTAAGTAGTGAAAATGTTACCGGAACAGACTTTTTCACGTAATTCTAGGTAGCCAAGATAGATACCTGCCTCCCCTCAGATACGCCCATATGTTGAATTTACATAGCTATGGCACAGTAAAAAAAATTAGGCCAATTTTCTTAGGATTTTACAGCAAAGTAGCCAACTTATTTCGGATACAGCTGTCAAAGAGGTGGTGTGTTTAAAACAAAGGTAAGTGCAACCATAATAATACTTTTCTATTAAGTGTCAGATCTGTTATTCCTCTTGTATACTTGTGCTAGATACTAATAGTCTCACGTAACATGAGCAACATCAGAGATTTTCAGAGTGGTAATTCTCTCAAATATCCTTTGTGTTGCCAGATTAAATCTTTTTTTGATGCAACACAGAACACTAGAGCTGCCATCGTTCATGAATGTGATAATAAGAAAAGTCCATTTTATGGTTGTAACTTTTGTAACGCCATTTCTGATTTTTTTGTTCTGGTTAGGATTTGTGCAGTTGAGTTTTCAATTTTTGTGATTTTTTTTTTTTTTTTCAAATTCTCATGGAGCTTGGTCTTGCCCTGTTTACTTCCTAGCTTGAATCATTATAGTACAGGAAAATTAATTTGCTAAATTATGCTCCTTCTGATTTCTGTTTGGCTGTTTTCTTTAGCAACAGAGGATGTTATAAGCAGTTAATGGTTACTGGTCACAACGTGGTTTATAAAATGAGTGCCAAACAAAGGCAATCACTTCAAGGTTCTGTTCATACAACTTCTTTTGTATTCATTTTTTTGGGGTCAGCTGGACTGATTTTGAGCTGTATGAGACACGCTAAGGGACTAGAGCCTCCTCGATTCCTTGGGGAAAATGCTCAGATTAGCCTAGATCTGTACGAGGCCGAGGATCTTTGCCCTGGTGTTCCCACTGCAAGCCCTGGACCTGCTGCTCCGGCAGATCCCCAAGGCTGCAGACCACCCTCGAAATCCATGGAAAGAAGCAAGGGCTCCCATCTTACACAGGTCAGGGATGGGCCTGAAAAAGGAGCATGGTTCAGCACTGTATAATCTGCACTGTGATTCATGAAATTGGTATCAGTAGCAAAAGTAACAGGCAGCCCATTCTTTTATCCAGCCATACCTACCACATTCTCCTTTCTGGACGTGACCTCTATAAACGCAGGGGAGAGGAGGATGTTGTCAATAAGGAAGTTTGCTCCCCTCCCTCTGCGCTCTGTTTTCACTCTGGCCACAAGTGTCATGTACTGAGGCTCCTACCCATATGCAGGGCTGGTTTCGCAGTGAAGACTCAGATCTTTATGGCCTATAAATTATTGTGGTTTGGAGGCAAATCTTCTCTCCTGACATGCAGTCAGCAGGACACACATAAGACTGAGCATGCACAAGTACTCCTCACTGGCTTAAGTTATATACAGAAATTATGAAAATTCACATTTGCCTCTGTAGTTAAAAATTGCCCTTGAAAATCTGGAGAATGTTTTCCAATGGGTTGTAAAAATTTTAAGGAACCATGGATTCAAATTTGGTTGTACTTACTGCTGTGTTCCTCTTACAAAATGCAGTACGCCCTGTGCTAAAATGTTGCCTGGCTTTCTGTGGTTTTATCATCACATATCATGACCTTCACTGGTGAGCTTGTCAGGCAGAGATTAACAAGGAGGGATCTTCTCTGCAGTTGCACTGGAGAGCAGAGGCAGGGAAGTGGATAAAAAAATGAAAATGAGTAGCATTGCTAGTAGCTGAAACCAGGAAAGAGAGAAGGAAAAAAAAACGAAGAGGAGAAAAAGAAAGAAGAAGCCTCCTTGAAGAGGCTATGCAAGGCTTCTTGGGGGCAGGGAAGCAGCTGAGCCACAGTTAATCTGAAGGGATTTATAAACCTAAGAGCAAAGGAGCTTCTGTTAAAAACCTACTGGTAATGTGAAGCTGCTGAGGAAGATCTTGAAGCAAGCAACAGAGGCACAGAAAAATCCTGTTGCTGTCAAGAGTTAGACAGTGCCCCTTCACAGCACACATAGCATCTCACAGAAACACAGTAAAAGCTCTGTATTCAAATATTTTTACTTAAATTGTGTCAACATTCACTGAAATTTTTCTTTTAGATGCTGACTGTGCGTGTTCACCAAATAGTTGAATTTTGCTTTTTAGCTTTATACCATCAGTTTGAACGGTGTCTCCCATTTCATGAAGGGATAAACATGATCAGAATCAGGCTACGAGGTCGATGACTGTTCAAAGCTACTGCTGGTTCTGCCTGCTCAAACCATGTGCGTTTTTTCTGGATCCTTTGAGTGCCTAACTTCAACAAGCACTAAGGGAATGCTGTATGAGGCAACCATATACTAAGACCTCAAATTCTCTAGCTGCTTTTGAAAAGGAAGGCACTTTTATCCAGTATTTGTCAGCAAGTTTGCTTAAGTGCATTTATAATGTCAAATCATTTGATTGTTTTGAATAAAAATTGTCCATCAACTTACTGAGCTGTGCAGACTGTCCAACAAAAATACTCAAGAAGACTTTGAATTTGATTGTTTTGTTTGAACCATTCACTTAGCTGTACTGTGTGGCCACTAAATCCTGTGCATATACATCTGGTGGGGAAGGCTGGTACTCAAAAATTGTTATCACAGGTGCTCTGCCCAGTAAGAACAGTTGGCCATCCCCACAGATGGCATAAATTGACACCGTCCCATTAAATCAGCTGAAGGTCAGCCAGACAATGTTCAGCCATTGAACAGAATGAAGTACACTTTTGTGTTATCTTACCTGGAAGTTACTAATTATGTATTTTGATGTCTGTACTTACAGCCAGTTTGAAGTCAATGGGGCATACTATGAATACCGCTACCTGTGTATTAGATCTTGCTACTCTGTAAATGAGAAGTAACTACCCTGAAGTCAGTGATTTCACATTAGGGTAAAGCTAGTATGAAATGTGTATCAAACAGTGTGACTTGATAGTGTGGGACCAGAGAGTCAATGAACTTTTCATGTATGAAATAATACCTTGCTTGTTTTTTCTGAGCCTCAAAATTAATGTGTTAAGAAGAGATTATTCCTAAAACTGATCCTTCTGTCAGATCATAAAATTGTTGTTAACAATTAATTGTAACATTAGAAAGTCTATTTGTCCAGCTGTGCACAGCTTTGGAAAGCTAAGTATTTACACAATACTTCTTATCTCTAATCTGCCTGGTATTTCATCAGCTTCTGTAACATTGCAACAAAAGATACATCCCAGTAAATTATGTTTGTAGCCTCACTGGATAGTGAAGAGTATTCCCTCAATGCCTCTGAGTCTTACTACTTGTTTTATTATTATTCAAATCAGAAAGTAAAGTACTTTTGTTGGAAACAAGATATTACTAGTCTGCAAATTCTACTTGGCTATCATTAGAAAGAGGAATTACCTCAATCAGAAGATGCAATTTTTCATCTTTGAATTGGCTTGTAAATCGGGCTTAGGAGAAGAGGCATTGTGTGGACAGATTAGAAAACTCCCTACTTTACTACTATCATCAGATAATGAGATCTTGTGGACTGGAAAGCCACTAGCAGTAAGGAAGAAAAAGGGAACTCAAGTAATCCATTAAGTGCACTTTTAAAGACACTAGGCAGGTAATTACAGTCACCTTGCCCCCGTGCAAGACCTTCGGGTCGCAGAGTTGTGGGGGTTTCACACCATGACCGTTTGCAGCCTGGGGTGGCTTCTGCTCTTTATTATCATTGAATGTCCTTTAAAGAACAGCCGCTGAGGCCGAAAGCCAGTTGTGTGCTTCAGGAAAATCTCCCTCCTCACCACCTCTAAAACAGTTTTGCCTGTAAAACGGTTTGTAGACACTTATGCATGACAGTAGTTGTAGTAAAACCATGCACCTGTGTTATACGTGGGGATGACTGTCTGTCAGAGGGGGGCTACGGTAATTTATTTTAAAGGGGTGGGGGGTGTAGAGAGAGAGAGAGCAATCAAATTAGGCCTTCTCGGGGCCCCACAGATTGAAGGTCACATTCAGGTCTGTTTTGGTTCTAAACAAGAGAGAAAACACCTTTCAAAAGTCTGAACTAGTCAATAGGTACGCAGCAGGGAAATGAGTGAGCGCGGCGGTGCCGCTGCCCGGTGACAGTCGGACTGTTCGCTCGGGCCCCCGGTCTGGGCGGGAGCGCAGACCGCGCCGAGGGGCCGCTCCCGACGCCACCGGCCCAGGACCGCGGCGTCCCAACCGCCCGCCTTCGCGTCGGCGCGGATTGCCTCAGTCGGGGCGGTTGGGGGGGGGGGGGGGAAAGGTGGGCAAATGTCAGCCGTGAAATCGATCGGAGTTTTCTCACGGCCGCAAGGAGGAAGAGGAACGGCGCGGCTGGTTCCCCCGGTGCCCGCCGGCGCCCCCGCCTCACGGAGCCGCCGCCGCCGCCCTCCCCGCAGGTGCCCGCCGCCGCCCTCGCGGCGCCGCGGCAGCTTTCCCTCAGAAGATGGCAGTCGCCACCCGCCCGCTCGCTCGCCCGCCCGCCCGCGCGCCTGCAGCCCGCGCGGCCGCTGCCGCGGCGCCCCCTCCCCCCGCCCCGCCCCGCCCCGCCCCGCCCCGCCGTGAGGCGCGGAGCGAGCCCGCGCCCCGCCCCGCCCCGCCCGCGGCGGCGGCCCCTTCCCGCGGCGCAGGGCCGGGGCTCGCCCCGCCGCCGGGCCCCGCCGCCGCCGCCGCCGCCCCTCCTCCGGCTCCAGCCCCCCTCCCTCCTCCGCCCCCCTCGCGGGCTCCACGCGGGGCCGCGGCCGACCCCCCCCCCCCCGCACGCCGCCCTCCGCCGTCCCCACACCTCCGCCCTCCCCCTGCTGACGTCTGGCGCTGCCCGTCTGAAAACTCCGCGCCGCGGCGGATGCGGCGGCTCTCGGCAGCGCGGCGGCGGCGAAGATGGTGGCGGCGGCGGCGTGCGGCCGGCGGCTGGCGCGGCGCTCGCACTCGGCGCTGCTGGCGGCGCTCACCGTGCTGCTGCTGCAGACGCTGCTCGTCTGGAACTTCACCTCCCTCGACGCCGCCGAGGAGCAGCGCGGCGGCGGGCGGGAGAAGCGCGACCGCGGCGGCGCCCCCGCCGGCGACCACCGGGCGCCCCAGCCCCGCCGCGGCCCCGCCGCCCTGCAGGGCAAGGCGCTGGTAGGTGCCGCGGGGCGCTGCCGTTTGGCTGTGTGTGTGTGTGTTGGGGGGGCGGTTTTTGTGTGTGTGTGTGTGTGTGTGTGGTTTTTTTTTTTCTCCTTCGCGGGGGGCGAGCCGGGGCCGGAGCTGCGGCGCCGCCGGGCGATGGAGCTGCCGCCCCGCGGCCCCCGCTGCCCGCCCGGCCCTCGGCCGAGCCCCCCCGCGGTCCCCGTGTGTCACCGCGACGCGCGCGGGGCAGCGCCGCCGCCCGCCCCCAACCCCCCTTCTGCGACGCCGTTCGCCGGGACGCGGCGTTTTCGGCATCCGCTGAACTTGGCCCGGGCCCGCTCACCTGGTGCGCTCTGCAGGCTTTCCGTTTTCCTTTCCTCCCTCTCTCCTCCCCTCTTTTTTTTTTTTGATTTTTTTTTTTCCTCCTTTTTTCCCCTGAAAGCCACGCAAGCACTGTTCCCTGTTGGTGCTGCTCCGTCAGGCCCCGTAGGTAACGAGTAGTGAAATTTAGTGCAGTAACTTGTCACCCATTGGAAAATCAAGGGTACTGAAAACGTTCCCTCGTGCCCCGTCTTTTCTGATTTTTCTCTTTTTTGCAAACTGCCACGTGCTGGTTTAAGTTAGGCCTGGAACTGCAGGTTGTTGTAAAGCTAGCGCTGGTGCTGGTTGTATGTCTGAATTTTCCTCGTGGACAGGTGAAAGAGTGAATTAACTGCGTTCCTGGGAAGTTGGTGCGAACCTCGGCAGCGTGCGTTAGGACGCGTTAGTGGTGCCTGGTGTTCCTTAACCCTAGAGAAGGTGCCTTTGTTTTTCCTTTCGTTCCTTTACGCGTGAGCTTGAGTTAGAGGAGCGTTGTGCTCTCTCCTGAAGCATGCACAATCTGTTTGCCCATTTTTATTGTTTTTCTGTTTACATCTTGAGAGAGAAAGCAAGAGTGTAGGGTTCAGAGATGAACTTACCTCCATAAATGACTGTAGGTGTCGCAGCTGGGAGAAGGCTGCGCCGAACCGCCCGCACCGCCCGCGCGCAGTCGTTACCCTGTCCCCAGCGTTTGGGACCACTTCTCGGAAAAGGGACACGTACCCATTCAGTGCAGGCAGGTCTTTGTAGGCTTTCTGCATGTGAAAATTGCAATTCCTACTCGCTGCGTTCAGTTTTTGTTGGCACCTATACTCTTGTGTTAACGCTTATTGGATCCATAAATTTAACTAGTCTAACTCCGCTGTGTTTCCTCCAGTATTCTGCCTCTTGTCTCTTTCCCTAAAAATCTTGTGTTTTCCTCTTTCAAGCTATTTCTCCACTTGGTCCTGTGTTGAGCCCCCATGTCTCCTGCAGGGATGGATGGATGGAGGCCGTGGCCCCGGAGCTCTGGCCACCGGGAACACTGCTGCCTTGGACTGGCGATGCTGGCCGTGACTCGAGCAGCCCTGCAAAGTCCTGCCCGGGCCAGGCTCGGCACGCGCTGACTGCGGGGCTGGTTGCGTCAGCCAACGGGCCTGGTGCGGTGGGCTTGGAGTGCTGGTATTTTGGTGCTGATGCTTAGGAATTGCTCCTTTGGGCATACTGATTTGATCAAAGTCCTCGATATGCAGGACTTGGGTTCCTCGTGGAAAACGTGCTCTCAAACACATGCTGAGCTTACCTGTTTCCCCCACAGTACTTAGATAACTAGTGTGTGTCACACTGAGCTGTCCCTCAGTGGGTGACGTTACTATGAAAAAAACACGCTGGAGAAAAATGCTTTGTCAAGAGGTGATTTGGCAACTCTTCTACAGGATGCCTTTATAATGCTTGTGGCTTTGCTTAACCTGCACGCTGGGAAGTGGCTACCATCCTTAAGATCGCTCTAGCAGAATACAATAACCCACGCTTAAACATCCATCTATCAATTAAAATGTGTATTTGATGAAACAGAGATACGGAAATTGGATTTGTGCAGGTTTCTGCCTTAACAACCTGGCAGCTCACCTATATTGATAGGTTGAAATGCCAGATCCTCCTTCACGTGTGTGTTTGTGTCTAACCCTGCATATGTTGTATATCTTGGAGGCTGACCTGATTTTGATTTCAGACTAAATACGTGAGGAATATCCCTATTTAATGGCATTATATGATATAAAATTGACATGAAATAAGATTTTTTTTTTCCTAATGCTGTGTTTCCACATTAAAATACAATTCATGCAAGTGAAGCTGTTATCCTCTTCAGTCCAAGTTTCCCGTAGTTTGTGTATATCAAATTGTTTTGAAACACTTTCAGAAGCTGGCTGCTGTGAATACAGTAGTCCCATTATATGCACATCTTCACGTTAAGCATCTCTGAGACCCTCCAAGTTGTTTTGTTTTTTTTTTTCCCAAAGATTTCTCACTCTTGCATTTTAACTGAAAAAGAATATTAATTTTAACTTTCTTTTGTCTGTTAATGAAGTCACACATTTAAAGTATATTCTGAAGACTGCTGTTTGTCTATGAAATACTGTTTAATTGATCACTTTCTTAGCTCTACCACACTGAAGCACTGCTAACTGGTTTTACAAGAACCTTTATACTAAATATGTTTTATTTTAACTAATCTGGAACAAGAGTTTTGTATAGTTACACGAACCAGATTTTGGACCTTCTGCAGAAGGTAGTGCTTGTAAAACCTGTGTCTAAAAAATGCCATATAACATTACAGTATTTTTATTTATTTTGTTTTTTCTTTGTCCTTGACCATGTGCAAGACAAAATTTGTGATATTTTATTTTACCAAGTCAGATATAGGTAAATAATGTGAGGTATTTATGTCTGGTAATTTATGTCTGTAGGAAAGGAAACATAATTCATCGAAGCTAGTGTTTAAGAGAGATTTAGATTGTTATTAAATGCTGTCAGATACATGTAATAAGCAATTTCATTTGAGATATGAAATAATATTGCACTACAGTTTAAAAAAAAAAAAAAAGTTGCCACTGTACCTGTGTGTAATTTAGTATGAATTGCCAACTTGGCAGGAAGGAACAACTTTGAATTGAACTATTCTGCAACTGAAAACATCTCCTGTGCTAGATCCTCTGGCCAGCTACATCTGGAGCTTTCATTACTCATGAGCAGTTTCCTGCAGTTGTTCCACATTTAATTAAACCACCTCACAGATATATCTTTAGAGAAGTAGGCATTGTATCAGTAGCAGTGACTTCAATGGGTGCTTGTAACTTTTTACAGCTACTCGGCACTATTTGTACAAGCTTTATTCATTCAGCAAAACTCAAGAGTTGAAGCAAGAAATTAAGCTATCTGCTGAGAACGGTCTGATTATTTAAGGGTATTGTCTTTGGAAGGCATGTAACAACTGTTTGCAAAAATTTGGTAAGCATGCTGCTTAGGCTTAGCAGACTTTTTTAATGCAGCTTGTTAGTGATGGTGAAAGGAGCTTGTTGGTGAACGTTCTGGGTTAGGAGCCCAAAGGAGAGGAGGAGGAATGCAAATTGCGGCTTTAGGCTTGCGAGACCAACGCGACAGCACAGCATCTGCTGTAATTCTAGCCCAGGCCCGGCGTTGAGCTGACACGCAGTTGTGCATCACGGTGGACGTGCTTGTGTTATCCAGCTGTGGCTTCTGCTGTAGAAGTAGCCGTTGAAGGCAACTGTTGCAGGCTGCATAGCTGTGCCTTTATGTCGTATGCCATGTGGCGCCCTTGGGGTTTCCGTACGGTATATTACCCAGCAAAGCAAAAATACCGGCACCTTGCCACTGTGTCAGTGCAGTGAAATGTGACTGTTGCCTGCTGGTGTGAGATCAAAGCATTTATGGAGTCTGAAATTTTGTGTGGTTCATTTCTAAGAAATTGCATCTTTCTTTCAGCATGAAGCTGTCAAAGGAACTATCCATACCTTGAAATGCTCAGAACTGTTAAATGGAAAGATAAAATGTTGTGCGTCTGAGGACACTGAGAATTATCTGTGTTTTAACTCCAAGCAAAAGTTAATCTGTGGAGGGCGTTCCTGAGGATCAGTATCACCTTTCCCCCTTTTTTCTTTTGAATAGTGGGGGATGAGGTATTTCTCCTCCGGGGATGATGGGGAGTGAGGCTGCTCCCATTGCTGCTCCGTGGGCTGGTCAGCTGAATCTGCTCAGGCGTATTCCTTCAGGTTGTATTCCCTTGTGTTTGTTCCCCAGGCTCAGTTACATGATGCGTGCGGAACGCTGCCCGTTTAAAGATGTAAGAAGTCCAAAGTTACAGCAAGTTCGACTGAATTCTGTAATACCTGTGGATTACTGAGAATAGGAAATGCAGCTATCTATGACAACTCAACTTTAGGAGCTATTGTACAAACTGTGATCGTTATCTAATGAACGCAAACTAGCAGCAACTCCAGAAAGTTTGGAGACAACTAAGGGAATCATACAGCAAAAAACAAACTGGAAATTTTACTTTCTTTAGAATCCAAAACCTTTGTGCTTCCCTTCCCCAAGGCTTCCCTTCCTCTCGCACAATTCGCCTTGTAATGTCAAGCAGCAGCTTGGAGTTCTTTTGGGTTTGGAGACCAGGCAGCGCTCTTTTGAAGAGTGTTTGCACATATAACGTTTAGGTTTTGTGGGTCGCTTTTCACAGCTGTTTTGCCAAAACTTAACACTCAGCCCAGACCTGCCCTTTGCTGAGCATCGGTGCCTTAGCTGAGCCTGAGGTGCTTAATTTTAGTATAGCAACTGGATTTAAAGCATGGCTCTGGACTATGAGGGTGGCGAGATGTATGTCCTAGGGGAAGTACCCCTACCTTGGAAAAAAAACTGGGCTACCACTGGAAGACTCTGCTCCCAGTAGTTGGTGGGATTTGGCTGTGTAAAATTGTACTTTGGCATAAAATAACTTGTTAAGCTCCAGAAAAACAAGGAGATTTCAAGTAGCAAGGATTATGTCACCCTTAGCTTACTCCTTTTTGCTTAAAATGGTAAATTTATAGGATCCAGGTATTGTAACTCCTGCTGCTGTGAGCAGTCTGTTGATGTAGATACGTGACCTCACTAATTTCAACTCTTAAGAAGAAGAGCTCTTTAATGAACATTTAAAAAAAAAAAAAAAGATTCTGGCTCTAAAAGGTGCAAGTGAGCTAAATATTTACATGCTAGATTTCACCCTCGTGTGAAGCAAGCTCTAGAAACTAGATCCTCCCACTTTTTAGTACACCTGCTGGTTTCAGTGAAACAGCTTGCTTAAGGGACCTGAGGTTGTGAGTGAAGTTAATGGCATCAGGCTGTGATGTGGCTAAAAATGGTGAATTTCTTACAGAATGGGTCCATGATACTGACTTGACTGTTAACTACAGTTTTGCTGGTTAACAGGAGGTTAATCACACTGCAGTACAACTTTAATAACAATTGACAAGGACAATGGAGACAACTAATCGTTTTATAACGAGAAAGGAGAGGGGGGCGACACATCTGGAGCTAGAAACTGCATAATGATTTTAGAAAGCCTTAGCACTTAACAAGGCACATGTTAATAAAACAAACAAATCTTTTCACTAACAGAGCTAATGTATGCATTATTTAAGAAGAGTATTAGAACCAGATTAGATGGATGGACTGCTGTAGCAGTTATCTCATTAAGCATCTTTTCTGTGGGGCTGTGGGAAAGTATTAAATGAAATGGATCTGTATTAATTGCTTGTGTCACAGGAAGTCTTTTTTTCAAGCCAATAGTTGTTTTCTTTTTATTCTTTGATGTATGATGGGTTTTTGCAATGTTCCCTTTGAAGCAGAAGTCTATTCATTTTCTTTTTTTGACAAGGGAAGACCAGCTGTTGTACAGAAGACATGTACAAATTTACTTATCGAGTGTTGCAAGTAGTTACTTTCTGGTATAAAATGCCCTTGTGACCCGTCACTTCTCTGCAGTGTATTGAGAAATATTCTTTAAGATGTTTTTTGCTTCTATATCGAATGTCCACGATATGAAATACATCATGTTATTAGTGCCTGATGAGGGACCAGCAAGCAGTACAATGAAGACAAAGAGTCTCATTGGCAAGAATAGTCAAATTATATGACCTTGAGGATTAATTTGAATCAAATGCTTCCTGATTTTTCTTTATAGTGTTAAGATTAGGTCCGGTGCTTAATGAATTCAACAAGATCTTTCCTACTGACTCTTTAACTGGGACCAAATGTCCTGTATGCTTTCTTCTCTGGACAAATGGCTTGTCTGATACGGGCAGGTGCAGGGGGACAGAAGTGCTCTCCCGGCAAGGTTGCTCTCAGAATGAGCGTGTGAGTGGTTGTGTGTGTGTTGACTGAGGTAGGTGAAACTCTGGCCCTGGGAGAGCCCTAACCTGTGTGCCGAGTTTCCCTCTTCCCCATGCTGCTCTCCGTTTTGGAGATAATGCATGTGAAATGTGCTGCAGGTTTGAAACTTGCTGTTTATACTGTCATAGTACCAGATTTGGGTTTGTATTAGAGCAGTTTATGGTGGGTAATGCTTTCAAGTGCTCAAGTCTGCTTTTCAGACTTATGAACCTCAGTCTCTCTTAACTGTTTTAAAATAAATACAAGCTTTTGACACTGCATTGCAGAGTACCTCTTGAACAGAAGAGCACTTTGTTAGAGCAGGGAGCCAAAGTCTGAGTCCCTGGTTCAGTTTTCCTATCGGTACTGTCTTCACCTCTCTAACAAAAGTATTTAGAGCCATATATCTAAAAACAACCTCTAGGTTTTTTTAAACAACCTTTAGTTTTTTTTAGTCCAGAGCTGGTCACCTTTGGTCTGATACTTGTGAGAAACTGAACGCATGCAATTCCTCCTAACGTCGATTGGCGTTTTCATGCTTGGTGCCCGTGATTGCAACTGTCCATCTCAAGCTCTGAGGCCTCGGCTGGTTCTGACAAATGTCAGGCCGCTGTGTTGCAGCACTTCAAGGCCCCTCGTTAACGAACAGAGGGAGATGAGTGCCTACAGGAGGTAATTCAGTTCACTTCAGGTTTGAATCTCTCCCTCTGAAAAAGCCTGTTCCTCTGCGCTGACTGTATAGGCAGACTGAGACAATTATGCTTTTAACTCAGATGCCTGAAGCGTGGTTGTAGGAATCCATCCCTTCCCATTTCAGATGTGAGCATTTCTGTTCCCAATCTGCAAAATTGCGTTTAACTTCCCACATGAAGTGGTTTGAGATCTTCAGCAAAGACTGGGACCAGTGTATCAGCTGCCACCTATTGGTATAGCTCCATTGAAGTCAGTACATAGCAGCTGAGGGTCCTGGGCCCACAAATGTAATTATTGTTATAGCATCAAACAAGTAATCATTATTTTTACTCTCTTTTCATTTCAAAATGCAAAAATGATCAGTGAAAGTAATTTACACTATGCACAATAATGGCCTATATGGAAATATAATTATTATTCATTTGTATGGCACCATCTTGGCATTAGAAGCTTTCCAGACATAGGTCGCTGCCTTGAGCAGCTTAGAGGCTGAATAGCAAATATAGCTAATAACCCCTAAAATTAGAGTCACTAGTGCAGCTTTGCAGTGTTACCATCCTGTACCTGTTCAGCACAGGACGTTGGCCAACTCTTACTTGGTGATTTCTACTCGCTGACCAGAATTCCTCTGTGCTTGGCGTTATACAGTCTGAGCATAGAGCGAATTCTTAATGGCTTGATTGAGGTGAATGGATAGAGACAGCCATCAGCAAGGGGCTGGCATTACAAGTTGGCTAGCCAGCTGCTTTCAGGCGGGTAAAGGTAGGTAAAACTTTAAAGCAGCAAAGAGTCTCATTGCCTTATGGAGCTGTGACTTCCATGGAGGTACCCCCAAGCTTTAAGTTAGATGTGTGGCTGAATGCCTAAGTTGGGGTATAATCTCTGAGTGAAGAGACTAGGCTTTCTAGCGTGGTGGATGTAAAAATTGAAGAACATATAATGTTGCTTTAATTTACATATGGTGTAACCTTGAGTTCATTTTTTTTAATGTGAAGTACCAAAAGGGTCAGTACAGGACATTTAAATTATGTGACTCGTTATTTTTAGAAATGATTAGTGGATTCCTCCAAGGGACAAACTATTTATACCATGTCTATAATGGGCTTTTTTTTTTTTTGTGGTAACGAAATTAAACTTTCCAATAAATAAATATCAGTTTAGTAAAACAGTTTAGCATGAAATTTTTTTTTAGCAGAGTGTGGCTGACACTGAGGTCTAATCTTGGATGCTTCCCACATATATTTTACTTTCATAGTACTGCTTTATTACTGTTCTGTTATATTATTAGAGAGTATTAGTAAGTGAAGGGTTTATTTAAAACAATTATAGAAAGCTGAATGGCACTACAAAGTTAAGTTTAGCTTGGTTTTGATTGTATGAGTCATGGGCGCTCATTTTTACTTCATGCTGCAGCCTTTGCTTGTCCTTCAGATGTGCTTTCTGGTTCAGTTATGTTGATGCCGTCTGAGGTGGTTGTTTTTTTTTTTTTTCCCCTTATAGTTTGTGCTATTAGCTCAGTTTTTCTTAATGCTGAGTTTTGGATTTCATGCTCTCTGAATTTGAGAGGTCTTTATTTTTGTTCTTAAAACTCAGCTTGTTTGGCATTAGCTTTGTTCTTCATAATTGCACTCTTTGATTGAGGAGGGCATATGCTTCAGTTAAAACCTCTTTTTTTCAAAACAAAAAGCAGTGAAGCTTGTGGCTGTATCGACTAGTGTCAAGTGAGTTCCCTGAAGTTATAGCCAACCCGTTAACCCTTGCTTGAGAAATGAATAAATAAACCTGAAAAATTACATTTCCAAGGCAAATTTTTGACTATTTGGAAACACACAACCACATGTTAGACCTGCAAGAACAGTCCTTTTCTGTCATATGTCCGATCTATAAATTTTTCAGGATGACAACTGGACAAACCTCAGAGAAAAGCCCCGCAACTACCAGCGTTGTTAGTTATCTTTTTAACTGAGGAATGTTCTCGTCAATCTGACAGTGTACCTGGAGCCATAACTTGCTAAATGACCATCTGCTAATTTTGAAAACTGAAACCAAACCTTTTTGTACAGATGGGAATGCTACTGGAAGCATCTTTATTAATACTGAACAAGCACGTGAAGAAAAAGCAATCTGTTACCAGACTAGTGTATACCTGGTAGTAAAAATGCTCTCACGTAAAATAGCAGTTTGTTTCCTGCAAAGGTCCAGATTTGGGTAGCTAGAGATAAATCTATGTTTAGGCACCTAATTATGTTGGCTTAGATGCTTAAAAGCTTGTTTAGGCACTTGGAACTTTCCGTGGATGCCTGACATAGACATTTAGATGCATAAACATGGATTCAGGTGGCTACCGTAAGGCGTCTAAGTTCAACGACTTGGCCTGCAGCATATAAAACACAAGCAAACAAGCAGAAGAGGAATAAAGGTAGTAAACAAAGCTGTTAGTGTGTACACCAGAAGAATAATAATACTTTGCACAGCTACTGTGCCTCAAATTGCTTACATTTTGGCATTCCCTTGAATGGCGTTTAGTCATCCAGTTGCATAAATAGAAACTTTGAGATGCTGACTGCTAGCAGCATACTGGAGCGGTACATCAGCAGTGAACCAGCTTTTTCCTTTTTGGCAGTCTTACAAGAAAAGATGTCTAAGTCTTCAGCGAAATATTTTGATAAGTCGTTGGTTCTTATTAAAATAATAATTATAGTGATAATTATAACTATAGCTTGCTCTCAGCCTGAGCTGCTAACTGGGGAGGGGAACAGCAGAAGGAGGACTCTGAAATACTCTTCGAAAATAGTTTGGGTCCTGCCCTCTTAGCTTCATGCCCACAGTTGAGGACATAAGTGTTTGCGTTTCTGGTGTGTCGTTTGCTGGTGTGCCGCAGCATCTGTGTGCTACCCATCTCCCCATAGGAGGGAGCTGGCGATTCCTGCACGGTCTGTCTCGTAGACAGATCGTCTGTGTGTTCATGTTTGTAATGAGATGTGATCAAAACTGGTCATGGTATTTTACAGCATTACACTGATAAAATGCTGCAAGAAGCTCGTGGTTGTCTGGCTTCCTGTAGTTATTGCTGTGCGGTTTGTTGTGTCCAGAGCGTCATAGCAAACTGACCATCAAATTGTGTCCTCTTGTTCCAAAAAGCCCAGGTCAGGCCCTGATGATACTGAAACCAGAGGGAATTTTCTGTTAGCAGGTAGCATTATAGCTATGAAGACACTTTCCTGAGCCTTTCCAATCCAATCCAGTAATAAACATATATACTAGCCAGCCTGCCACCTCATGACCTCCTTTGCTAAGTGATTGCAAGTGATTAGTGACTGTTTATTAGAAAAAGACAGTCTCAAATTCATTTTCTAGACAGTGTATACAATGATCCCAAGCCCCGCAGTTATAAAGTATGGTGTCTTTCTGTTTGGTTTCTTTTGAAGTTGATGTCCTCGCCCTTGAGCACTGGTCGCTGTCTGGCTGCGCTCGTGTGAAGCTGCAGCAGGAATCCGGAGTAGCTGAGAGTTTTGGAGCGCTTAACTCTCCTTGCTTAGGCTTTCAGCTAAGTATCTAGTGAAATGAGCAGAAATAGAGTTTAGGTTTTAAGTTGCAGGGGAAGAACTGCATGGGGAAGAACAGAAAATAACAGGTCAGCTGTAAAGCTGTGTGGGACATCTGGGAGCAAAGCCTGTTTAAAAATTCGATAAATCTGAATGCGTTTATTGTGCTTTCAGAGCACAGGAATTTTGCAGAAGTATATCTCCTAATGAGTATTGGTTTTGAAGGGTGATTTATACAGGGAAAGAATAAGATTTAATTTGCTTTCTGGGCGGGTTCACTGTATCCCCTCTGTTCAGCCCAGGACTGTTTCTGGGGTTGCTGTGGGTCCGTAGGTTTATGCACACGTTCTGCACAGCAGAATTTGACCCAAAGTTAGTTTTTGTGAAAGACAGGTTATAGGGTTTGTGTCTTGACTTGGCCAAAAATATAAGTAAAATGAAGAATGAAGTAAAATTGCCTCACTAGAGATTAGGCAACTATGATGCAGTTATTTAAAAACTCGGCTTTAGGGTTGTATGTGTTACCTATGCGCCACATATTCATCGCTTCAGGCCAAGCTAAGCCTACAACTTGTAGCAACAGCTTATTTAGACAAAGTTTTTAGCAGTTCTTTTTTTGTCCATTTTAGCGCCATGACTGATCTGTCAGACTGAACAACTATCTCATACTGTTAAAATGTTATCAATAGGCTATTTCATTTGTTAAGTCTTTCGGGAAATTTTCACTTGTTAGTTGCACTTTTGCAAGTTTGAGGTAATTCTCATATCAAGGACTTAACATTCATGAGTGAGTTGCTTTAGACCAATGTGACTGATGAAGAAAATAAAGGTCTTACATGTCAAATGGTTCTTAAAGGACTCCATATTTAAATAATATGAAGATCTCAAAAGCCACCAAATGCTCTATCAGTTTTTGAAGTGTTATGGTTGTTTTGTAAAGAGCGTTTGACAGTTGCATGCGATGCTGTGGATGCGTTCTGTTTGGTGGTCTGTTTCTGGAGCAAGTGGCACTTGGAAGGGATAAATGAAAGGAAGCCCTTGAATTTCATGCTGTCTTGGATTTAACTGAACTTCTGGATTCTTTTTGCGGTTTGGTTGCTAGACCAAGCTGGCGTTGATCTACGCTGTCGCCACAATAAACCTATTCATGGAGCCTTGAAGTCACTGGAGCATAATGAGCGAGGTGTTATGTGTTTTGCTTGTTAGCAAATGTTTATATTCTGTTAGTTTTCACATAATTGGTATACTTACTTTTTCTCCTGCTTGAACAATTCACTCATGTTTATGGAGCTTTTCTCAGTGGTTGTGAAGCCTGGCTCTAGCCCTAGCTGAGGCTACTGGGAATTATGCCATTGACTTCAGGTCAGCTTGGACCGTGTGTTGGTAGCACAATTGCTTAAGAAGTGGATTAATATAATTGGAAAGCAGACTACTTCAAGTCTGTATTAGATATGTGGTAAATAGTAACTCTTTTATGGAAGAGCATTCTCCTTTGTTGAATGAATTTGTGCTTTTTATTTATTTGCCTGTGTTTCATTATTGCTTGCTGTCATTGATAAACAGTTTTCTTCCTAACTTGTAGTTGCTCAGATGTAAAATGATGCAAGAGTAGTCTTAAAGGAATATGGTCATGTTAGCTTTTTTTTATGTAGCTTTTAAATATTCACTTAAGTTGTTAAACTGAAATGGTTCTCAAAATAAAGGTTATTTTGTTGTTTCAAAGAATTGCATGATGAAAGAAAGGATTTGGCAGAAACACTTCTTTATGTGGGTTTTGTAAATATTGGTTCTGTAAAACCAAGAAGTGATATAAATTTGATATGATTATTTCTATTAAGCAATAATTTAAAATCAAAACAGTATTTAAAATTCTTTCGACTTTCTGTTTGCTTATCTGCTGCATGTTCTGCATGGAGATTAACTGTGGGAAAAAAGGCTGACCTGACTGGAAAGGTACAACCTGATCTCCTGCATTTTTCTGTTAACTACTGTGGAATCCTTGGATAATAGCTTTAAATTTTTAGGGGTGCTGAACCTTGTAATACAGGATTTTTTTTTTTTTTTTGGAAGTTTCTTTTCTTAGTATCCTGTTGACCTTCTTGGGTCTCTTTCTTAACTATACTGTGTTAATGGTTTCATCTCCATTGAATTACTAAAGATGCTTGCGCAGAAGAAATGCGCTCTGAGTTTTGCATTTGTGAGATGCATGGAAGTATTATTTTGATTGAAGGTATGTCAAATGCTTTGATGTTGCATTATGCTTTACTTCTAATATCTTCACTCAGCTTCTGAGAAGTGATATACTTGAGTTCAGTTAAGTGTTTGCTGGTAGACTTCTTTGGCCCAGCTTTGGAAAGGAGTCAGGAGGGTTTCTCAGGGGATTTTAAATGCTCGCTTTGTCTTCAAGCGGATTACCTATGCTAGAGTGTAATTTAAATGTATTGATCCCCTCTTGATGAGATATTCAAATGACTCGTGCTTGCTGGGTCTGCCAGGGCTCAGCCAAGGTGAGGGTAACCACGAACATTTTTATTGAAGGGCTGTGTTGTATCTTGACCAGCTGGTAATGGTGTGTTAGTTAGCTTAGATGAAAAACAAGGCAAAAGTTCAAGTCCTAGAAGAAAGGTGCTGTGGCTAAGGCTGTACAGTAGTACCTGGATGTGAATTTGACTCCTGGTTTTGCAATATACCGCATGTGGGGTTTTTCCTGGAGTGACAAAGTCCAAGGGTGTCCGTCTCTGCTTCCCTGTCATAGAGCAGAGCTGCGAGGTCGCTGGATGGAGGGTTTTGGCTTGTTTGAGCTAGTTCCCAGTGGGCTACAGAAATACGTACCGAAGCCGCACCAAAATGTGACGTTTGCCAAATGCCGTGTCTCGCTTTTCAGGAGGAGGACTGTCCTGGCTGGATCAGTCAATCAGAGGACTTTAGGGGCTTAAAGGGCATTCATAACCTCATGGTTCACTCGCTCGGGGAGGCACAAGGGAAGGTGTACATGAAGAAACCATAGTAAGAACTTACTTGCTAAAATACCTTTTGGGGACTGCTGTGACTAAGGAGACTGCACAGAGGTACCTGCCTGTGTCAAATATTACTCCAACACCACCAACGCCAAAAGCTCCTGTTTGACACTGCTTCCACGTGCTGGGCTTGTGTCCAGTCACCCGCCCTCCCAAAAGCAGGCAAGTTCTTCCTTTTTAATTTTTGTTTCCCCCCTTTTTTTTTTTTTTTTTTTTCTCTTTCTGAGTCTTGAATTTTGGTGATCCAAAACATAGGAACGACTGCTGACAAAGCAGCCTGTTGCCAGCCGTTTGGGTAGCCAGGTGGGGTTGTGCTAGCCCGTGGCTGGCCGCAGCAACGCTGCGGTGGAAGGGACACCTCCCGCTTCAGCTGAGCGTGCAGGGTGGACGGTCCCTGTCCAAAGGGCGATCACGAGCACTTGCCAGTTGTGTTGGGTTACAAGTGCTGTCGGCTGTAGTGGTGCCTGGGTAGCCCGGCAGCAGCCGTTTCTGTTTTGGAGCAGTTGGTGGGAGGGAGCCTGTTTTGTTTCCTTTTCTGCTATGTCTATAATGGGGATAACTGTTCAGGGAGCTGCACGCGTTTGTGGCCTGCAACCTGTGTTCAGCCTGGAGGGAGTCGATGGGAATTGACATTTCCCACCTCCCGGGGTCAGCTTGCTCTTAATGAAAGCTTGTGTTGCTTCAGTGTCTTGTGCATTTTATTTTTAAGGGTTTAATATTTAAGTTTATGTAGCCCTTTGGTTTACACATATGAACATGAGTGTTGGTGCCTTCTGACTATAGGCTATGTACTGCAAGCCTAGTATTTTTTGTAGGAATTCATATATCCTTAAGTAGTCCTTTTGTGTGTGTATGGAACAAAAAATTAAAAACTTTGGCCATTACAGCTGCTGAATTGTGGGCACTTAAGTTCTTGAGAAGAAGCTTTTCTGTTATTTCTAATGCTTAAAGCAAGCTGAGCAAACAGAATGAACACAGATGTTTCCTTGCTGGTGATACAGTTCATAAGACTATACCACTAAAGGCATTAGTCAGCTGCAAGTTGGACTGTTTTGTGTGTGCAGTAATCTGTTGACCAAACAATTCAGTCATTACTCAAGAAAACTTCCTGCAAAGTTGAACAGGACTGCTGAATAATACTTCTTGTGTTAGCAACTTATTAACTGTTGAACGAGTTACCAGGATATCTTTAAATTAGCCAAAAAGCTGTTTTCCTGCCACATGTAAATTGTGCAAGGACACTGTAATATGCTCCTAAGGTTAAGCCCAGCTATTGGAGGAACGTGCTGAATTATGTGAATGGGCCTTTTCCTTTGATTCTGTGGAGCAGTTATCCTGTTCATATTCAAGTGAAAACGGGATCAAAATCAGTGCTGTGCAGAGGCCCCATGCAGCTGTTTTAATTTTTGCTAAATTCTGATTGTGCCAATTTAAATGGTTTTATAAGAAAACTTCTTCATGCAAGCATTTCCAAGCAAAAGAATAATAATTATAAATTAGTTTTAAACTGTATTTAATAACAGAGCAGACCTTTGCTGCCTACTCTTTTTCCTGATTCACCTGTTTTATTTTCCTTGTTTAAGTAATCTATTGCAGGATTAGGATCTCTAGGTTCAGAGAATGAAGTCTGAAGATGCAGCTGGGAATAGGAAAGCAGAAAGGATACCCAACTCTTCAGTGACTGTCTGAGACCTAGTGGTGCTTATGCTAAGAACAGGGAGAAGAGGGTGCTTCCAAGATCCCCTAATTTTAAACAACCGTCACAACTAAAGTGAAGACAAGATGTTTTATATGCTAGAGCAAGTATATATTAAGGCTTTCCAGGCACGTTTGAGAAATCGGGACATTTAGTCCGTATTTGTCACTATAGGATCTAAGGGCCTTCTATTATATTAAAAAGACCTTTTTTTAAACATATTTGAGTGCAAGTACTCCTGTTTTAATTGTTTTAGAGTGTGTGTATTTCAGGGATATTAAGAGACATAAGTTGCAATTGGGAGGCAGAAAACTTCAGACATACAGGTCGTAGCGCTATCACGTCGAGCGCTTTGCCCGAATTGCCTCTGAAATGCTAGAGGCCCAAGGTTGGGCCACCCCGCTCCCTGCAGCACGTCCTGTTCACCTCTAGGGCACCGCCTCGCCGCTCCAGCGCGGAGCTGCTGTGTTTCCATTCTTCCTCGTAGAACAACAGAAACTTGGTTTCACTTCCATGTCCCTGGCCCATGTTAGAAACGGCACCATTCACCTTTCCAAGGGTCAGATTTTCCTGCCCTCCCTTTAATTTTTTTATTCTCAGTGATGAGCATCTTCACTTCTGTTCCTCCCTTCCTTTTCTGAACGTTTTTACAAATGTTCTTGTAATGCAATTGTGTTCCCTCTCTGCACTGATAGGACAATTTTGAGCAACAGGAAAAGCAAATGATTGTGGAAACATGCACTGTGCACTTCTTGGATACTCTGCAGAGTGTCTGTGTAGCTGGTACACAGCATACTCCATCTGTCCTTTTAGATGTTGCCTGATACAAGTAAGGACTTATCCGTATGGGAAAGTGATCACAAAATAAGTGAAGGTGTGAGTTTAAAATGTGGTAGTTCATCTGGTGCCAGCTCCCCACGTGGGCACCCCACATGTTGGGTGCTGTTTTGTGGGTGAGCTTGATCCACTTCTACAGCAGACTGAGCTTTGCTAATTGGACGCTCCGAGTATGTGTTAGAAGCATCCAGACAGGAAGCACATAAGGATTAGTTACTCTGGCCTGTTCCGCCACATCCGAAGTATGTGGCCTGTTCCAAAATAACCATATTTTTGATCATTTATTCTTTATATAAATAAAGCAAAAAACAATGAAAAGGAGTTAAATATTTATCTTATTGTTCCAACAAGTTGCTAGTTTTAAACATGTTCTTCAAGAGCCCGTGTGGTATTTGCAATAGCTTTTGTGTTATCAGTGAGATAAACTTTGGTTTTACATTAAATCTCAGTAAAAATGCTATTTTCTGTCTCCATCAAATGTGTTACCACAGCTGCTGCTTTGGATGACAGCTGGGGAGGAGTAGGGTGTCAAAAATGATATCAAACAGGAACTAACATTAGTCTAATACTTGGCCTGTGTTGTGTTAAGGCAGGGTTATTTTGCTAGCTACTTTGGTAATGCCTCCTTTGCTTGCTTTGGCTGATTTGTAACATCTGACTCGGCGTTGCCACTGGAGTTGGTGGCATTTCTGCACCGTGGCTGACATTCGTTGCTGTGCAGAAGGTGAAATTCCTGTGCAGAACTTATTCAGAGGCCACCATCCAACCAAATTTTGGGATAAAAGCAGAACAAAGGGTGCAAAAGAATTTGTCGTAGCTTTCTGCTTCAAGATGAATTTTATCCTAAAGTAGAAAGTACTTTGGAAAGTCTGCTCTGAGGTCATTGTAAGCAGAAGTGGAAATGTGAGTAATGGGGAGCAAATGGTACACCAACTGAAAACTTGATTGACTCTTTTTTTTCATCAGTTAGAAAATTTAGGTTTGATAATGATGGCTGTTGGAGGAAAACGTGTTGGAAGTGGCTACATCTGGAAGTGGCTACATCTGAAATCCTGGAGTCCTACGTTGTATGCTGCGGGAAATAGCTACTGACTTCATTCTTTCACTCAATTGGAAAGCTGACTTTAGAGGGGATGAGTGTGCTTCTGAGGCTGTCAAAAGTCCAAAGTGAACTCTTTGAAGAAGCAGGATAAAATATGCACCTGCTTTTGATTTTCGCATTTCCATGGAAATTACTTCTTTCACACATGTATGTCCTTTATGTTGCCAGTTGTTTTATGAGAAGCATCTTTGTATGTTGCTTTCCAATACTGGTAATAGAGGAAAAACTGATTGTTATTTATATGGATGTTAAAAGTGCTCACGGAAACAGAATATGGTACTTATTTTTAAAAATCTACTTTATAAACGAAGCGGTGGAAATGTAGTTTTCTTAGAGAACATTGCGATTTGCATCGTGCAAGCATGCTCTAATGCAGTGCTGTGTTAAGCATTTTATTCTTGAAGATAAAATGGGAGAGAAAGTTCTAAGTTGTATTAGAAATAGGATATGCACTATTAGCAGCAAAGGCAGTGAAATAAAAACATTTTTCTTAGGAAGGTGGTGCATTCTCCATTGCTGAAGTCTTTAAATGAAGTGTTGAGGCTGTAGGGTAACTGGAAGCTAGACTAATGCAGGTGTTACTGGGTGGTAGTGTCTAGCCTCTATTGCACAGGCAGAGCGGATGATCACCGTTGTCCCTTCTGGCTTTAAGGTGACATATTTGTGGACGTGGTCATGTTAGAAGAGCTAAGATGAGATGTAGGTGGCGTAGTCAAAGTTTTAGGTGAAATTCTGTCCTTGGATATACCTGTATGTTATTCATCCGTGTGTCTGGCAGGATCTTTACCCAGCATTAAAGTTTTTTATTGGCCGGGGTCAAGAACGCTGCGCTGCATCCCCTTTGAGTTGAATTAACATCGTAAGTGCCGTTGTCCTTTAACACGTAGCGTGTCCCATGTGAATTCTCGGCCTCACTGAAATCGGTGGCAAAATTCCCATTTGCTTTGGACGAGTTAAAATTTCCCCTTCTGCCTTGAAACATTTGCTCCAGCCTTTATCATCCGAGTTACAAACTCCTGGTACAGCAGTAAGACCTGGGATAGTCAGTAGTGATCAATAGCGACTGGCTGCATTCAGAATCACCTGGAGCGTTTCACCCCTATGACATTTTCTCTCTAAGTTTATGCTGATGTTTCCTTTAACATTTCATATTCAAAGTCAAGTTCAGTTTTGAATCACTTTGCCAAGGGACACTCCAAATTCTGCCCATATTTAAAGCAGTTTGCCGTGATGTGACATTTATACAGTCGCAGATGCAAAGACATTTTGAGCTATTGTTTAGGATTCTCTTGTCAGTGTGGAGCATTTACTTTTCTTTTTTCCCTGCTTATGAAATATACTTGTCCCAAATATGACATAAGCAAATACATTTAGAATAAAGATTTTTCCTTATGCCACATTTAAAGAAAAACCAACTGTCCTTACTCCAATATGCATGTGTATGTAGGGGTGGATGTGTGTGTGTATATACATACATACATACAAACATGCATGTTCCCCCTAGCCTGGGACTTGTTGCAGAATGACAGTCAGAGACTAAAGGGTTAATACTCTTCCCTGGAAACTGTCCATCCCAGTTACTGTAGAGTTGTATAAAAAGATTGATGCTGGCCCTTTATGCTGTGTGATGCAACTTTAGACTCCTGATGAATACTGTATTTTGTTGCATTGTGGAAGATGGGGACCCTAAATCAGTGGAGAGTGAAGCTTAAGGAAAAAGTAACTGAAATAAGTAACAAGATGAAACGTGTTGTCATGCAAGGATCAGGTATTTGGAGAGTACAGATGTGTGCACTGTTTTATGCTGCTGTTCTACAAATTAGTTTTTTGATTTTTGACAAAACTGTTGCTATTAGTCTTTTGCAGTACATCCAGAAGCTCTTGTCATGTTTTTGGTTAAAGCTGTGCAAAGCCTTCACTTTTTTTTAATAAAGAAAAACATGCTTTAATTCCTACTCCTTTTAGAAGTGAAGTGGTGTCTGTCTGCTACTATTTCTATTGTAGCTTTTCTTGGTGATTGTAATGTAAAAACTACTAACAGAATTTTGTTTCTCATTTGCAACATGCCAAAGTATCTTTGCCACACGTTTTATATAGCTGAATCAAAAACCGCAATAAAAGAATGACTTGGAAAGGAAAGTAGCCAGTATTTATCTAAAACAAATGTTGATAACGTGGTGACCTTTTTAACAGCATGGAAGTGTGATATCTGGTTACTTATTTGCACTCCCCTCAGCTATTGAGGTTGCCAGTGGGATCCTATTCCTCTTTTACCAGTTTCTGTGTTTTTCTTCCCAGTGTTTATGTACGTGTCATCAGGAGTTTGGAGCATAAGCAGTTCAGTTTCTGCAAAGGAAAATGAAGTCTTGCTAATCTTCTAGAAGCTATCAGCAAAACAGATGATGGAGGTGAGGAATCATAAGACTGCAGTGTAGTAATGAGTAATTCCTCTGGAGCCCCTGACAAGAGGCTGCCAGAGAAAGTAAGTTGTCAGGAGGTGGGAAGCAGAGTGCTGCCATGATTAGGAATTGCCTCAAAGATGGTTAATAAGGATTAGAAATAAATTATCTTTTCCCATAAAGAAAAATGATATCTCGAGGGTTTTCAGAGGTCCAAAAACATGGAATAAATTTAGTAACGCTACTGAGAAAGCAAGCGGGGAAGGGGGGAGGCAGTGGGGAAATCCAGGGCAGGAGGAGTCGTCGAAGCTGTCCAAGGTTATGCTTCATGTTAAACGCTCTGTCCATGCACGTAGTATGAGTTAAAGATGCCTTGTTAAAGGCTACGGGTGCAACAGTGCAATAATGGATGGGATCACAGATTTCCTTCTCTTGGAAAATGTCACGAATGGAGCAATTTGGCATCATGTAATGGCAGACGAATGGACAGCTTGCTGAGGGCGAAGAGCAGCCTCCCGGATTGCATGGCCAGAAGCCAATATGTTGCTAAGGTGACAGTATTAATTAGACAAGTACCTAGTTCCATATCAAAAGGAACAAAGCTATCAGTACAGGTTTCTTAAAAGCCGTGTGTGTGTGCGCACGTGTGGCTTTTTTTTTTTTTTTAAATACAGTTCTGTCATTTTAGGCAGTAGTCTTTTTAGATTATACCAGCTGGAAATGAGCCCAGAGGTGATAGTGAAATCTCATTCACCTACTCATTCCAGGTTCCTTCCTGCCCTGCTATGTAAAATGTGGTTATATTGTGCCATTAAATATTTGCTGCCTAGCCTCACAGAGGCAAGTAAAGTAATAGTCCTTGGGCGTTCTCAGTTAGGCTCCTGCACGTGATTCTGTGCAGGTGTGTGGGTGTTGTGTGTGTCTGTGTGGTTTTTTGTTTTTTTACTACTGAATGCGAGTCCATTATGAGTGGATGAAGTGATGTTTGTAGCTGTCCCTACTGAAGTATTTTGGTGACAGATTAAAAAATAATATATTCTGAAAGTTTTCTAATTGTGATCTGCCTTCTGAGATTTTTGTCAGTGGAATGTTGATGAAGGGAATTCATATTTTGAACTTGATCAAAAGCTGAGAAGCTTTTCTTTTGTAAGTAGCAGCCACATATACTGTATTTGATGTTGTCAGAACACTTTAATTCATATGGTCTCATTTTTATGATTAATGTCTATATTATTTCTCAGTAGTCATGGGGGAATGCCTGAGATGAAGGACACTGGTGATTTGGACTGAGATTGGTGATTTGAACATAATTATAAAAGCTCAGTATAAATGTCTTCCATGTGCACTCCCATGTGCACCATAAAAATGTATAAGTAAAAATGTAACTGAAGACCAAGATTTGAAATTTTCAAAGGGAGGAACAGTTTCTCAAAATATAAAGTCAGTGAAATTAAGATTTAGGCCTTAGGGGACTGTAGCTTGCATTGTGAAGAAATCATTCTGGTCCATGTTATGTGCGTGTCTTGAAAAGAGCAGGTAACCTAGAGAAGAGTATGCTAGGTCTCATGCTTGTAAACCTGACCAGTGTTTTCTGCGTAGCTTTGCTGGGTTTGAAGTTGCTCTGAGTGTTGTAGAGCGCTCGGCTCGCTACATACACTAGAAGTCTCATTGCTTTGTTCTGCAGGAGGAACTTGACATACTAAATAGGTTTTTGCAGTAGTTAGCCTGGTAGATCTATTCATAGATGCTCCTGAAAAATCTGTGGGTATTCTGACTTTTATTTATCCTTGGGGACCCAAGGTGGGGGAGAAGGGAATGAAATTCAAACTATGTTAGCATTTCTGACTGAAGTGAAGATATGCCTTGCAAATCCACAGCTAATATTTTGAAAAGGTAGCAGTTAGCTTACTGAAATGAGCTATCCCAGAGTGGATTTGTTGAATCACAGCCCCCTGCCCTTGGGGCAGTACCAAAGATGCTTCAGTCGGTATTACCAACTGTCACGAGCAAGCTCCTTGTCACAGCACTGTTGCTCTGGCGGTCGGCTGTTCCTGCTCCTGGTACCGCTCTTGGGCCTCCAGTCCCTGCCTTTGGCAGCAATGTCCCCAGCCCACTCTCAGGCCAGTGTGTGGCAGCACACCCCACTTCTCATCCAGTCGCTGGATGCCCAGGATTGCTAGGGCTCTCCACCAAGGCTGGGTTAAAGTCTGGGTTTGTGAAAATTGAGGAAAAGAGATTAGACTTTCCATTGGTGCTTGGTATCTTTGCACAGCAAAAACCCAGAAGAATAAACAGGAAAAGCTCTCATTCCTTCTTTTAGGATTGCTTTCAACCTATCTAAATACAGAGTTGTTTTTCTTTTCCTAAAGAGCTGTTCTTCTAATGCAGACCAGCAATTCTGTTATCTCAACTAAAAAAGCTTTTTTTTTTTTGCATTTTTTTTTTTTACGGGAAGCTGGAGGAGATTGCGGGAGGTATGTTCCCTGTATGTTTGAGTTACTCCTCACCACCAGACAGAGCATGTCATCTGGAGGAAGAGACTGAGTATCCCCTTTGAAAGGAGTGCTTGGGAGACGTTATGGTTGAGGATACATGGCGTATGGCAGAACTCGATAACCTCAGTTAAAGTTGACGACTACTCAGAAATATAACCTCAGATGTAGGGTTATGATGCCACCTCAAAACACACAGGAACTGGTGCACAGAGTAACTCCCCACTGTTTATTTTTTATGTGCATGTTTATAGTTTCCTGCCATATCTTTCACAGAGTCACAGAATGGTTCAGGCTGGGAGGGACCCCTGGAGATCATTTGGTCCAAACCCTGCTCAAGCAGGGTCACCTAGAGCAGGTTGCCCAGGACCGTGCCCAATTGGGGTTTGAGCATCTCCAAGGATGGAGTCTCTAGGACCTCTCTGGGCAACCTGCTCCAGTACTCAGCCACCCTCGCAGTGAAAGTTTGTTTCTAGTTTGAAAAAACTGAAAGTGTAAATATTGATAGCAAAATATAATATACAGTGTTGGCCCTCCAGATCTGTTCTTGGAAAGTAAAATGTGCTAACAGTTAGACAAGTACATTAAAGTATGCCCCAAATTAGACCCTGCAGTAAATTTGAAGAAATACAAGGTAACTTAGCGAGTGAGCTGCTGAGCTCATCAATCTGTTTGCTATGTGGCTGGTTTTCAGGAAGTACCACTGCATACATTTTATATTCAGCATGACACTAGTTCTTGCTGCCAGCTTGCAGTTAGCAGTGTCTTCTGTGTTTTTTTTAATTGTGCTTAAAATGTTGTATCTTAAGGTAAGAGTATGTACTGAGTATACTTTATCATGATTACTAATTGTAGGATGGATGTGCCAAAGATTGTGAAGTTAGTACTATGTGAAAGCTCTATTTTCATATTTCAGGTTAGTCCATAGCCTGAGTTATTTTTGATCAGTAAAGCATTGATAATATGTACCTTAAATTTCAGAGTTCTTAACAGTAGCTTCAAATTAACGTTAAGAGTTGTAGTTCAGACCCTCTAGTCAAGTGGTCCAATACCTCTGCAGTAACTTTGCCTTGGTTAAATTAAATGTGGAGTGATTTTTGTGCTCAGTTCCTGCAGGGAAGTGAACTGTACCCTTAGTCCTTGGGAGGTAGACCATCCACTCAGGGCTCTTGTTCTGTAGCTTCTCTCATTGTCTTGTCTCCTGGCCCCTCCTGAGCGCAGAGGACGTTAACGCTGTATTGCTAGGAGTTGGGAGAAAGGACCAGACCCGTTTCTTCTACAGGGGGGACACAGGGCAATGAGAGTCCTAAGTTTTAGCTTTGCAGACCTTTTTTGTGATGTTGCAGGGCCTCTGTTTCTTTCTGTGTTTAGTCTTTTGTTTCTGTGTATCTTGCAAGTTTTTTTTTTTTTTTTTGGTTTAAGTGGGAATGTAATTTTGCTATTTGCTTAGCACAGAGAGGCCCCGGTCACAGCTGAATATTCAGGGACTTCTGTGCTCTAAGTAATGATCAATCTGTGTTATAAAAAACAAAACGAAAACCAAAAACCCTTCAAATCAAGCAGGGCAAAAGAGGAGTGTGTACGTGTTTTTGTCATGGAGGCAGTTTTGTGAATAAATTTCTGTTGGACTCCAGGGCACTAGTGTGTGGAAGAAGAGCTGCTTAGCTGGAGCTTTCTGCAAGTTCTGATTTCCCCCCCGCCGTGCCTGAGTTGTCCAGCAAAACGTCTCTCCCAACTGCTGTTTGCTGTTTTAACATATGAAATTGTTTCCAGAACTTCTGAGGCCATCATCAGAGGCAAACTGCTTTCTTTATATGTAAACTTCTTTTGTTAATTTTCTTTTTTTTTGTTACTTGACTGCAAGAGTCTTTCCCAAAACCTTACTGTTGTCTCCTATCTCCTAAGCATGTACTTTTTATTCTTTTATCGATTCTTTTCACAGCTCTTTCTTTCTATTTCTACCCATTCTAATAAAAATATTTTACAATATACTATTGCCAATTTCCCACCTTTATTGGGCCTTTTGGTTTATCTAGCACTTCTTGTCTTCGAATAGATCCATTTGCAAGCACTGGCTGGTATCTGTTGCTGGTCATTGCTGTCTGAAATGCACAGCCATGCTTAGAAACTGTGCAGCGTTTTGTTGCCTAACTGTGATAGTTAATCAGTCCTTAAACTTCAGAGATAGTAAGCCTTTTGAAAGTGGAATTGTGCCTCATAGGGCTATTACTCAGTGAGAAAATAAATTACTTTTTTGTAACGTTTTCTATTAAGAGGTGGTTCTTCAGCTTTGTGATTATTTTTCAGCTTGCCAAACTTTGTACTGCCATTTATCCTTTTGGTTTTTATGTTTCTCATAAACTTTTGATCAATTTATTAAAAGTCTTCATAGTTTGGAAGAGAACAAGTTTAGGAGCTCTGAAACAGCTGCTACAATACTCCCCACTAAAAATGCTGTGCTTTGGAGTGATAATTCCTAGAAAAATGGGGAATATGATTTTCCTGTGAAATACTGTTAAATGAAATTCTAAGACAGTGATCTCACATGAACGTTTAACTCCTGCAGACAAAACCCCAAGCAGATTCTTTATCCAACTGTTTCGAAGGCAAAGAAAGAATGGGTGGCCTCTCTGGAGTGAACCTGCCGGAGTTTGGAAAGTCGCTCTGCTGATGTGATTGATTTTACATCAGGCGTAAATCTTTCCTTCAGCACCTGAGTGCAAGGGTTCACACGCTTGCCTGGAATAGCTGAGTGTGCTCGTAACTTTGAAATCCTACCGAGGCAAAGGAGCAGAACGTAGCCACGCGCAAATGCCTGTTTTATTTCTGTGGACAGTGGGAGGCCTGGTGCGGAGGACCTGGCGAAGGCTCGCAGGGAGCAGCGGGAGCGAAGGCCCGGGCTGAGGGGTGCGCAGCGCGTCCTGCCCTGGGGACGCGCGTGCCGTGGGGGGAGCTGCCGCCCGCCGGCTTTTGCGTGTGCGCGCGCGCTTTGCGAAGGAGTTCTGCGCCGCTCTGTCGGGATGCAGCGCTTCAGTCATCTCATAAAAATAATAAATACTGACTCATTTGCAATGTCTCAAAAAAAAAAAAAACCCAACACTGTCAAAACGGTATCATTTAAAACCCAGCGGTTTAAAAGCCTGACAGCAAACAGACGGCATCATTGTGGCGGAGAGCCCATTAGTATTCCATCCGCACGGACCTACCTCGGAAAAATCACGCTAATAGGCTCTGAACGAGCCCGACTGCCAGCCGCTGTTGGGTGACGAGGGGCTGCAAACTCTGCTACTTGTGAGTTATGGCAACGAGTGCCTCATACCTCACGAGATCAGGGTCAGGAGGCAGCTTAACACGGCATCCATCATCGGGAGCCGTGCGGAGACGGCCTGCCGAGCGGGGTGGAGGCCTTGGAGCACGCGCGGCGGGAGGAGCGGCATTCGGTGGTGTCTGCTGCCGTTGAGTTGGAGCTGACAGAAGCTTAAAAAACAAAACAAAAACCAATTTTCTTTTTATCTGCCAAGATATTATAGGAATAGTTGATGGAAGGGGGGAAAAAAAAAAAAATCAAGTTAACTGTGCTTCGGTGTGTGCTGAGCCTCTGTCTGCATCTGTATTTATCTGTTTATGGAGCATTTAACATTTTTTACTAGTCTCACCCAAGGTACACAGGTTATGCGTATTGCCACCTGCAGCTTTTATTTGTACCCTTGTGCACATGTAATCTGAATATCAAGAGCAATTTCTCTGCTGTACGGAGTAATTAGTCATTTGGGGCTGACATTGTATCCGTATCGATTTGTCGCTTACTCTAGGCTCGTGTGTAGGGTCCGCAGTCAGGATGCTCTCGTCGCACGTTGTGTTGGCTGCAAACGCTTGCACGATTGCTTAGACCTACTTGAAATCTCTATTTCAGACTATACAGATGGGTGTAAGAGGAGTCGTTAGTGGTGTTACTTATATAACAAAAAGATGAACACTTTAATGTGAGAGTGAGCATTTTATCAGGTGTAGGGGAACCATTTTGGGCTAGAACGCTGCCGTTTCCCCTGCCTGTGAAGAGGAGGATAGTTTTCTCTTATGAGTTTTCACTGCGGATGGAATTTATGTGTGGCTGAAAGCCTTGTGCTAAGGAGTTGTAAAGATTATATAGAAGTTACCCTGCAGAAGTTTATGACAAACAGAGCAGAAACGTAAGCGGCTATTGGATGTTCATTACATGGCTGTAGATCTCTTTTAAAAGCAAATTTTAAAGGTGTCATGTAACTACAGATTTTTGAAATACTAATTCTTTGGATAAGGTAACTGGAGTTCTTAAATGAAAATTGCATTGGAAATGCCTAGCATTACATGTTTCTTAGTGCTTGAGGTGGTTAATGGAAGGAGAAAAGCAGAAAAGCAAGCAACTGAGGATTATATTTTAGGGTGACGCTCAAGCTTTTGGGAAAAGAAAGATGAGATTTTTACAGAGTGCTTTCCATGGGGATGGCGTTAGTGTCCCACAGATCTCCCTGCTCTCCCTGGCAGATTGGGCAGGGGCCTGGGAAGATGAGCCCGCTTCTCTCTGCTGTGAAGGTAGGTCTTGCTCAGTTTCCCATGCCTAAGCCTCCTATCATAAGTGGTGTTCTCATATCTCTGCCCTTTCCTTTATTCTCTTAGTTGCTGCCTGGATGTTAGCGCTGTTTTTCGTCCCTCTGCCCACTCTTTTTTGTAATTCTTTTCAGCACGTATGTTCTCCCCCAGCTGCCGTACAGCTTCCTGTGTGGGGTTTCTGTGAGTAGCCTCAAAACCGCTTTTGCTGCGGTGTTCATAGCAACCCAAGCCCGAGCGCAGCGACAGAGCTGCTATAGTTCCTGTTTTCTCTTCGAGTTTTGCACAGTGGCCACAAAACGGCAGGGATCTGAAACAGGAGGGTATGTGCCATTTTGGTCTCCTGCTGCTCGGGGAAAATTGGGCCAGCAGCAGCAGCAAGCTCCTCTGAGCGCTGAGGTATCGGGCAAGTTAACCTGTGTGGGCTTTGGGCAAGCTGCCTTGCTTCTGCCTCCCAAAGCGCAAAGTTTTCCGAAGGAGATTTCCTAACTGTTGTTGGCAAATAGAGTGAATTTTCAAAACCACTAAATCTTGCATAATAAAATAACTGCCTGTATTTTTAGAGCTGATAAAATTAACTGTCCACCATCTATGTATCAGTCACCTTCTATTACAAAAAAATCAGAGATAGTCTAGACAGTGTGCAAGATCTGACAATTTTTAAAAATAGAATAGTTAACATTTTCAACCAAACAATGTTTTCCAGTAACACTTTGTATATATGTGAAAAATCTGTCCAGGTAAGATTTCAAATAGTTGGAAGCCAGAAGAGAGATTACTTCATGGTCTCTATTTCAGCATCTTTTTTTTTTTTCTTTTATTCTATTGGTTAAGAAATATAATGTGAATATACTATAACTACGTAACAACAATATATGAAGAATGTTTATTAGATCAGTAAAGTAGAATTTGATGTCCTTAAAATGAAAGAGAAATTCTTAAAAGTTTTTTAGAATTTTCATACAGACTTAAATTTAAGATTTTCAATTTTGGGTCCATATGCAGAAGTTAATTTCCAAGCATCAGACTTGCTTTGGGCTTGAAGATCCATTTTCTGTCCAGCTCTGCAAGCAATAACTGTGCAGATACATCCTTACTTTCACCCCGACAGTACTGTCTGGAGTTGTGTTTTATGGTTTTGTGGCGTGGAAAGGTGTAAGACAATGTCTGCGCGCTTACCACATGGAAGGAATTTCATAGGAAATGTCTTTGCTGCAAATGAGTTCAGGTTTTCTTTACTGCAATCAATACAGTTATTCATGGATTTCTGCTCCCAGTTCGCTTGTGGCTATATTTAACATATGTCATTGTACTTGGCTACATCGTTTTAAGAATGCCTTTTATTGTTGTACAGATGTGTGTTGCAATGAGATCGGTGTTGTATACAGCCACTGAACGCTACGTAAATCTGTCTGCTACTCCTGTAAACACGAGCAGGACTGCTGTGTGGCGTTAGCTTTTGCTGATGGTTGATGTCTGTTTTAAATTCTGGTAGCGACTAAAGCCAGCTCAGCAGATCATCCTTGGTGTGTGTGTTCAGCAGCCCTGCAGCTTTGCATAAATAACTGTTCAGATGATCTGCCTAGTTTGTATAGTGCTGAAAATAATTTGCATTAGTTGATGATGAGGCCTACAGCATTATATATCTGCTTGTTGTGATGACATGTCCTCTATTCAGGCAACTGATTGTTTTTGGTTTTGTTTCCCCTCATAGGAATTTTGAGTCTTCTGAAATGACTGTTCATTTTTCAAGGGTTAATTCAATTTTCAAGAACTAATTTCTTTTAAAGGTCATTCGTTAACATAGGCACAATTAGGAGCACCTCTACCATTTTTTTTATTGACAAGAGTGAATCGACATGATATATGAAAAGCGAATTGTATATATTATTTCTCTTTTCCTCCCTGTTCTCTTTTGCCTCCTAGTGATGGCTTTCTCTTACAAAATGATGCCAGGCAGGAAAGTCATGATATTTGAAGATAAGACTGCTCCGAAGCTGAGCTTTGGGATTTTGGGGTAGATATCGGTGCCAACAACCCATAGTTTTCAGGAGCTTCAGTGAAAACTGAAGATCTCTGGCACCATCCAGAGGGCATTTGGCACTTCTTAATTATGTCCCAGTTGAGTATTTGTTAACTCAACTCAATTGTTTGTGATTATGAAAAGCATCTATGACACTTAGGTATATGAATCCCATTGATTTTTAGTACAGTTGGCTCCTTTTGAAAATGTCAGCTGTGTGTCCTTCGGTAGTAACATTGGGAGTTACCAGTTACTCCACCCCTGTGTCATGTCGGGATGGCTTCTTGCATGCATTTTTCCTGCCATTAGTCTTCTGACATTATCTGTAAGAAGTTCTATTACTCCACTCTATGCAAATGATGCTTCAACTAAGAACTGTATTGCATAGTTTCTCAAAAAATGCTGTAAGGCATGTGACCTGGGATCAACAGCTGATTCACCTGATTTTGGTTTTGGATAACTGTCTGTAGGTGTTGCAGCATCGTGTACCTTGTGTTTCCTGTGATAAGACTGTGGGTATGAAAATCAGGCTGCTGCAGCTCGACGGCTGTGCGGTGCTGTTGGCATGCACTTAGCAATGCCATTGGAAGCTGCAAGCGTGTTTGTGGTTTTTCAAACACACGTTTCATAGTTACATCTGGAATAAAGATAGATGACAGGAAGATGGGGCTGATAGGCTTTTGTTGTGCAGCAGTGATAGAGCTTACCTTGTTTCCACAATACTACTTTAATAGGATTAGGCCAACCTTGGTTAATAAAAATGAAATTTCCACCCAACTATAGGTAGCAATGAAGTTAACTTTTTATTATTAACTTTTACTCCTTTACAGATGCAATGCAGTAGGCCAAGGTGGAGCTGTGGTTATATTCCCTTCAGATGTCACTCCTTTAGGGCAAAGGCATATTACGTGATTTTGAAGATAAACGCAGACTTCTGAGATCGTTGTTACAAAAGTAATCATTATCACTTCTATTGGTCTGTTGCGGACTACAGATTGCAACCCAAGAAGAAAATGGGATTGCAACCTTTTCAGAAATGTTGCCATACCTGTTTTGTGGTGAGCCTTTAAACTCAGAGAGGACCTCTCGAGTGAAGGAGGGACCTTCTCCCTGTCCTGTGAGGTTTCATTGAGGCTGGCGTGCAGTAGGAATTTAAAGTATCTCCGTTTTTCTCTGTAAAATTGTTCTAGACTGGATTAGGTTAGAGTAAGCTATTACATATTAATGCTGGAAATCTGGCAAAATAACAGATCATGAGTTGATTGTTTTTTCTTTCAAAAGAATCTGCAGTTCTGCGAAAATAACAGCAGCAGTAGCAGGAGCAAATACTTCAGAGACTGGGAGAGCACATAGCCTTTTCTTTGTTTCATTGCAGTAAACACTACTAAAAAAAAATGTAGTTCCTACTTTTCTTTGACCTCAGTACAAGTATAATGCCTTGTCAAAGGGACATGTGTGTGTTGCCACACCTGATGAGGAAACGGATATAAAAAAGATAGGTCTGAGGCCTCCCAAAGAATCAGCAGCAGAACCAGAATAAGAAGCAAGCCCCCTTGACCTCCTGAATCTGCTACCATTTTTCTGGATCCGTGCTCCTTTTTCCTCACGGAAGACTTATTTCCATCCACAGCTGGCATTGCCTTCAGCTGCTCCTAGAGGACTCAGCAGTTTGGAAAAATTACTCTCCAGTTATTCAGCAAACGAGTGAAAAATGTGTTAGAGCCAGTGGCTGTTTGTTAAAATTACAGTGCAAGGGGTTGGCCAAATATTACAAGGATACCGCTTGTGCGTGCGTGTGGTCTTCATCTTGACTGAAACCAAGCTGTCTGTCTGTCTTCTGTGTTGTCATGCCTTATTTCCTAGCCCTGTTCCAGTCAGTCGAGCAAATGAGGCAGCCCTAGTTTGTTGCCTGAGCTCTGAAACAGGAGAGTCTGTTGGATGCAGCTGCAAACGGGAAAAAGCGTATTAATAAGCAGCTAAGTCTGAAAGTGGAAACAACTTCAATGGCTAAAGCAATAGTTACTGCCATGAGTATCTCCTTTTATGCAAATTATACCTGGCTGTGGTTTGCATAGTGGACATAAATCCAGCTCTGGACAGTGCTGTGTTACATCCCAGACATAAAAGGGTATATCAGGCAGAAATATTTCTTATGTACATATTGCAAAAAGCCTAAACAGCTCTTCTCCTGCTAAGTAGGTTAGTTGAAGTTATTGATAAAATTGATTATCCTTGTTTGCAACTTACTTATATGTAGGCAGGCAATTTTTATAATTCTGTGGGCCATGTCATCAAAATTCTTCTTGGCCACGATTTTTAACTGCAACATATAAAAGTTTAAGAAACAACTGTATGGCCTTGAGCTGAATTCCTGGCTAAGACTGCCAGGATGTGTCAGGTTATCTGTGACAAGGGGTACAGCCAGATGCAAGCCCATTGGGTTTTGTTGGGACAATATAAATAGGAACATGTAGTATTAATAGACATATCATCTCGACCTCATGATTTTTATACGAAGCAGACTAAAAAGCTTTTACTTTATGTATTAAATTGTAGAAGAGCTTTGCTTCTTTTTAAGCGGAGATCCTTTTACCAGTTCTTACTTTAAGAAAACTGCTAGTAGCATGCCTCAGAGTTCAGCTCTTTCTGATCTGGCAGCCTATTCTTGTTTGACAATTAAAAAAACCCAATGAATTATGTAGTATGCCTAATACCATTTTTTCCTCTTTTGCTTCAGTTAAACATTTTATACAGTACACCAAGCGGGGTGTTGGGTAGCTGCTAGTCTGCTGCCTGTACCCCATTTCTCCACTGTCTCTTTGGGTGTTTGGCAGTGTAGTATCGCAGAGCAGAGCGGCTCTCTTGCTTTTCGGCCTGTCTTGCACTCTGGTTCAATTCAGCTTGCTGCTTTTTCTTTTGTCCCTCTCTCTGCACCCCTGGGGAGCTGGTGGGGCTACTCTCCTTGCCCCCCCAATCCATCCCAGCCAGAAGTGTTACCCAGGTGATGGAGCTGCTTTTAGTCCTCAGTTTGCAAGCACAGACAGAGCTTTATGGCTGGTTTACCTAGGCATTAAATAGTACTGCCGCTGAACTTTCTGTCCCAAACAGAATGCGTGTTACAGGAGGTCCTGAAACTTGCACTAAATATTTATGTTTATAAATTTTGAACTTGTCTTGGTATCTAGGCAAGCTACCTTTGAATATAACCGTATTATTTATTGGCAATTGAGAAGATCGTTTATGTAAATGATTAGCAAAATAAATAAGCCAAACCAACAAAAGAAGTTTAAGTGTATTCACGAATATTAATCCATTATCTCGATTAAATTATAGCAGTTTATGAGGTCAGCTCAGAAACGTTTAAATACATCAGGGTGCAAAATTTTAGGTTTGGTATATTGTGAATATGCATCTATTTCCTATCATGAACTTGAGTGGATCTGGCTGTTTGTGTCAGTGCATCCATTGGCGCTTGGAAAACACCACCCAGCAGAAGGAGCACGCAGCGATTGTGCCAGAGCTGCCTGCGGCCTTCTGAAAAACTGAAAAGCAAATACTTAGGCTATTCTATGAAACCTAGCCAAAAGCAAAAACTTTTAGGCACTATTTTGTAAGAAATATGAACAAGGTGTTGTGTAAATATAGAAGACAACGTGCCAGACCTTCAACTGGTGTCTCTGATGCAGCTCTGTCTCAGCTTCGTTTTGAGCAGCTGAAGACTGGATCTCTATATAACTGACTCAATTTCCAGTGTCAGACCCAGCTTTTTTTGCAGAACTGGTGTTACTGCATGGATTTCAGTGAAGTAGCTTTTTCGTCCAAGAAAAAGAGCTAGGCCCTGTAACTTTCATAACTGCTTTATTTAAAGCCTCAAAATCATTATTCATTTAATTTGGCCAGCATTTTTTTTTAAATTTAAATAATCTCCAAGTGTTAACATGACAGGCTAGGCTCTCCCAGGTGACTGCGGTTTCACAAGAAGCCCTCTCTGTCTGTATCGTGCCTCCCGGAGAAGCTGCCGGAGCGCAGTTGGCAGGCGTGCTAAATGGGTTTCTTTCACTAAAGTGTAAAACTTGGCTGTAAGGTAGGTTTGCAAAGACACACTGGCTTGCTGTTGCACAAAGAAAATTGCTGCTCCTCAGGGAAATAACAAAGTTAGAGCTCCGGTGCCAAATGTTACAGGATGCCGGCCCAGTGAATGTTGGCTTTCTGAGAGGTCTCCGGCTGCTGTTACAAGGCCCGATTGTGCGGGAGGAAAGCATTAGCTTTGCTTTCAGACCTGTGCAGGAATAAGTAGGATTGCCATTAAAGTCCATTTGTTGCCTCAGTCTCTCTCCCCCCCCCCCCCCCCCTTTTCCTTAGACACATACCATCAGCTAGCATGGTCGGCTCTGTAGTTAAACTGGAAGGAGTCAGTTTGTATTAGGTTGCTGTAAAGTGATACAGTAATTCAGTAGAAGTCTAACTTACAGGGTATTATTTTCATCCCCAAATGTGTATATGAAAGGAAAGAGCACGTTGATTTCTCCTATGACCCATGCAAAAAGAAAGTAGTTTTTGGAGAAGTTAAAGCTAGAGGCAGATACCTTTTTCTTTTTTTTTTTTTTTTTGACTGCTCAGTAGCTGATTAACTCATACCTTATTGCATGTAGAACGTTATGTTTAAAAATTGCAAGTCTTTTTTGTTCAGGAATAAAGCTTAAGTCTTTATGTGCCCTAAGCAGAGTTTTTGGAACACAGAAACAATGCTGTTCTGGTGAATTCAGAGGAAGGTATTCAAAGCTGTTGTAATCCAGGATAGCACGTAACCCCAAACAACAAAAAACCTACCACAACCAGCAAAAAACAGTCCATCAGAAGTTTTGAGAGCATCAATCAGGAAAGCATCACAGTGTATCCTCCAGGTGGAAAGGGTGGGAATATCTCAGATGCCCCATTAGTATGGTATAACGCTCTGAAATGGAGATTTCTGTGCCTGTGGGTATGGATGGAGCGAAGGATTGGAAGCTCCTAACTGTAGAGGGGCGTTTTGGGCAGCGTTTGAAGGTGTGTGTGTGTGTGTTCAGCAAGAATAATAATTCCTTTCTTATGTAGGGCCTTTGCCCCCGTTCTCGCTAAAGCACGTTTCAGTGAAGGACTTGTCCATTACTTGTTTCAAAACTTGCTTTATAGTTCTTCTTTTCCTCATCAATAATGTTATCGCATCCTGTCCAGTTATCTGTAGATCTGTGCTGCAATTTGCACATAAAACTTTCCAAGTTCTGTAACAACTTCTGTTATCAGCTCAGCTAGGAGCCTGTCATCAAATTCATCTCAGGTGTTACTTGCTGGAATTGTACCTAGGATTAACGGGTTTCATTAATTTTTACAAGTTTTACAACTGCAATGTCTCACTCTTAGAAAAAGCATAAAAATTGGAGGGTAGAGGTGCTTTCCATTGTGTAGCAGCAGCCAAGAGAGAACCATACACATTAAAGCAGATAGGAAACGGAGCAAATTTATTGTATGAGTGAAACTATACCTGCTCATTCTATGTTTGACCAAAATACTTTACAGTAAGGGTTACAAACTACAGTGCAGAATTTATGGACTGTAGTGTCCAGCACTGCTTCAAAGACTTTTCTTTTCTTTTTTCTTTTTTTCTTTTGTTTGTTGTTAAAGACTCAGGTTACCTCTTCTAAAGCTTGTGTTTTACACTGGTAGGTTTGGCCTGGGAACGTCCCAACCCATGAACTCCAAGGACTGTATTCCCTGCTGTCCTGGCAGAGGGTTTCCCAGGAGCACCTGGCACTCCCGTGGCGGGACGCTTTTTTTTTTTTTTCCCCCCCTTTTCCAAGTTAGAGTGGCTTCCGCATATGTGTTTTTAAAGTCTCTCTCTCCCGCAAACAGTCTGCCTGCTGTGGGCAAATAAACCCCAAGGAAAGGCCTCTCTCTTTTGTAAACCGCTGCAACATCTTTTGGTTGTTTATATAGCAGGAGTGACTTTTGGGAGCTCTGAATTTTCATGTTACTGGGGAAACTAAGGTTATTGAGAAGACTCCCCGCCCCCCCCCCCCCCCCAAGTCTTTCTCAAAACTCCAAACTTTCTGGGTAAACCCAACAAAGTGCTTAAGGTGATAGTTTATTATTGCTTAAGTGTAGCTCTGCAGGTAGTGGCTGTATCGCACGTGGGAGCTGAGCAGCCGTGCGTCGTCCGCTGCTGGAGAGCCCGCGCGGTGCTGCCGGCGGCAAGGGTCGCCGCTCTCCCCTGCAGCCCTTCCCCACCAGCTCACCCAGCTCGGCAGCCAGCACCGTTTCCAGAAAACGCTGCCTGTGTTTCACGTGAGACTGCCTTGGCCTCTCTTTCTTTTCCCCCTGAGGTCTGTCTGCAGGTTTCAGCTCTTAATTACAGTACTCAGTCATCTCATTTTAGTGATGTAACTCCTCCTTTTTAGGGATTTATATATTATTCTCCGTCAGTTAGCAATCAAAAACTCAGAGGCTCATTTCCTTGCTTCCTTCTTCGGAAATGAGTTGTCTTGGTAGCTGAACTTGAGGATAAGGCCCATGAGTAACTATTTAAAGACACTGCTTGCCACATATCAAGGAAGATCATGGGGTTTCTTAACCTTCAGTCCATTAAAACAGCTCTGAAGGCCTGTGCGTTAATTACACTTCTGCTGAGCTTAGTACAATGGGTGCTTTTGCCAACTGCCAAAGCCGCGGCTGAGCTATCCTGAGCTCTCTTTCGGTTGCCTGGGACAGGTTTCCTCCTTGTCATTAAGGAATGAATGAATTCAGTGTGTGTATTTTTGCTGCCTTCAAAGACATCTGTTTTGAAGAGCCAATGACTTCAGTGTCAATGATGCTTTCTTTTTAAAAAAGAAAACAAAAACAAAAACCTGTGACTCTGATGACAGATATGGTGACCTGCTCTTTTGTGTCCAAATCAAACACGCACCCAACGCGGCCGTTCAGGCGCTGGGCTGATCTGGCATCCTGTAGAGCGCTGTTAGGTTGCACAAAATAGCTCGTGTGAAAGCAGCCTTAGGGTTTGTTTCCACTGAAATTGTCAGCTTTTCTAACAAAGTAGTAACAATATTTTTAAAATTAAAACTGAAAGTGGTGTTAAAGATCTGGTGTTGGTAGTCTTTAAGGGGATGACTTTTTTTTTTTTTTTTTTTTAAAGAAAGGCTTGAACACCATTGATCTGATTTAGTTTTGCTGTGGAAATTTTGTATTTGGAGTAGTTCAACGGAAAAAGCCTAACTTGTGTATCTGAGAAATTATTGCCTAGGTGTGATACACCTGGTTGAAAAACTGTATTACTTCTCAAATACAGGGATCTTGTCATTTATAGTTTGAGAGGAGTTTGAACATTGCCTTTACTTAAATCAATTGTTACTCATCAAAACTACTAACAGAATGAACTTCAAGCTGAGGTGCATCTCCTCTTAGCTAAACTTAATTTCCTATCTACAACTTGTCAGTCATCTGTCAATTACAGAATATTTAGGAAGAGAAATACCTTGCTCTGGTTTTAGGTTTTTCTGAAACGTTTACTATTTGGATAGTATTGGTGTTAGCAGTGAATTTGGAAAATTATCCACCTCTGACAGCACAACAGTAAATGCTTATCCTTTAAATCAGCAATAGCGTCTTTAAGGAAAGTGAGGCTGCATAGCACGCAATTTTGGATTTCTGCTAGGCCTGATGATCAGTCGGCATTGATTTCCAAAGGTGCCGTGGTGGTTTCAACAAGTAGGAAAGCTTTCCCTGTGTTTGGACAGGAACCTGCAGCATCCCATTAGTTTCCTGTGTCAGTGTTGGTTTAATTTAGTATATCACGTCAGAAACTGAAGTACACTCTCCTACTGTGTGTAAAAAATGTATTTGCTGTTTTTCCCCTCGTCCAGGCTGCCAGGAAGATATCAGGCATGTGTTCAGATCCCTCCCCAGTAACTTCAGTTGTATTTTAAAGCAATTTATGCAGCCTCACTGCAGCACAAAACACTTTTTGCCCAGTCAGCCTCCCATAAGAATTGTGTGCAGTTTTTCATTGATGAAAATTAAGCATGTGGTAGCTAAGAAAAAATCATTCCGTTTGCACATACGTATATATAACTATATATAGCTTCCCAAACAGGACTGTGCAAATCCAGAGCTTCATCACTTCCATGAATTTTGGAAAATCTTTCTTTTTAAGAGGCCTTTTCCATCAAAAATAGGAATTGTAATTTACACTATCCTTTTAATCCTTACTTTCTGTTAGCTCCCAGCCTCTCAAAAATAAAACTGTAACCCCACTGAAACTGAAATTCAGCTGTGTAAAGGGAGAAATGCTAGACACTGCCTGAAGTCTGCTAGGAAATCTGCACTGGCTATAGATTATGCGGAAGGTACCCACATATAGAGGCGTGTTAGGGCAAATCATCTTTGATAGCCTTACGTGATGATTTTCTGCTTTCAAGAAATATTATTTTTTTCCTGTAATATGAAATATTTTCCTGTATAATATCCTAGTGGGATGTTAGTCCAAGTAGCACTATCGGTTTTTTCTTTTCAGCTGTGCTATCAAGCATCTGTAGTTAGTAGTGACATTAAAAGACTGTAATCTGTAGTCTGCTTATTTGAAAATATCAGTTTTTTTCATTACAGTGTCAATGAGAAGGGCATGTATTAGCCCCTTCTGCCTGGTAAAAATAATGATGGATCTAGAGTTTGCAGATTTCCAATCTGGGGAATTCTGTCCTGCGTTGCTGTGTCCGGGTGAGCCGGTCTCATCCATCCTCAAGCAATGAAGCGTTTAGTTCTAGTCCGTGTTTTTTCGGTGCCGCAAAGACAGGGAGTCGGGATGTCGGGGGACGCTCGTGACGTCCGTGCAAGTTGCTGTTGCTATCCTGCAGTGTTACGCTTCCATTGTAGTACTGCCCTGTCCCGGAGAGCAACGCTGATTTGCTGGCAGAAGGTGTGCAGGGACCATTTTTGTGGCCCGACAGCAAGCTGAGCGCCAAAAACGTGAGGGCTGTTTGATTTAATGTTTGGTGATAGCATCTGGGCGGATTTCTTGCTTACGAAGGAGTTCCTCTCTGAAACAATGATGTGCTGTCTGCATCCCCTCCGTTGTGTGTTGTTATGAATGCCGTGTGTTTTCTTCCGTAAATTAAGAGGAAGTTTTAGTTTCACAAGGAACTACTCGCTATTCATCCTATACGAAAGAAGATGGAATTGCCCCCCCCTTCCCCCCCTTCTTTACTAGGTCAGCAATTATATCTTAAAAAGGATATGCCTGCAGTGATTAGATGAATTAGCCAAGAGGGTTTATCAAACTACTAAAGCAGTAAATTAGTGATGAAGTGGTAATGACAAATTGGCCTCGCATCGCTGAATGAAACATTTGTACTGTACCGAAAGGCAGTATAAAGAAACAAATTCTTGAATTTAGATTCTGCAACAAAAGCCTTTGGCATCCAGTGTATTTCTAAAGGTATATATCTACACAAGAAGACTTCCAAAATATCTACAGCGTAAGAAATGCTGTGGGTAGTGGTGGAATACTGCTGTTAACTTCAGAGGTAGTTGTGGAAGCTGTTAGTCTGCGTGCGGCACCGTTATAATTGCATGCACGAATGAGCACTTTCCAGCCTCAGTATCTTACTACTGCAATGCTCAGCCCACGAGAGAGTTATAACGGCGTTTTTTCATGTGAGATGCTCTGCCTTCGTTGTGTTTGTGTAATTCCGCAGAAATGGGACCCTTAGGAAGGTGGTAAGAGAACAAAGGGATCTGAGATAGAAATCTAGTTTGTTTTTAAATGTTTCTGTCACAGCTTTGTCTTGCTGTCTCTTGTTGTGTATGTTATTATGCAAGAGCTTTGCGTCTTGAAGCAGGTACGAGGAGGTTCGATTCCTGTGGGCCAAAGGACGAGCCCTTAGGGCTGAATGAAATACCCTTTTTTGTATCAGGCACGACTGCGTGTTACGTGTAAGTAGTATGCCTCTGTGTCTTTATCAAAATACATTGATACGCTCATGGCGTATCTTCTGCTCTCAGCGTATCTTGAGAGTGTTGTAGTTCTGATTTACTTAATCAGCTATTATATTTAGTTAGATACGCTATTGCAGGGTTTATGCAGAGCCTTTATTAGTCCATAAACTCCAGGCCTCCAGCCTCCCCCAAACAAGATGCTTAGTAGGAAACCTTTAAGACCTGGACCCTGGTTGTAGTGATAACGTACTTGTTTATGTGGATTTTCAGGCTGCATTAAAAGATGCTAAGACTGTAGGCAGATTTGAAATGATGATTTAATTGTTTACAGATGAGTGTTTTCTGCAGCATACAAAAGAGATGAACTAATCCCAAAAGGCTTTTTGATATAACTTTAGCAGATGATTCCTTGACATTGTTATATATCCTGGTTTAAGGCGATGAATAATCAGCTATTTAAGTTTAAAAAAAAAAAAAAACAACAAAGCAAAAAAACCTTGAGAGCTGTATGTCAGTTGAAAAGCTGTCAGTAAATTTGGAACAGCTTTGCATGTCAAGTTGATTACAGCAGTGAATAAGAGGAATTACCAGGAGAATGAACCATGCAGCGTGCAGTTTTTAACTTCAGCTTCCCCACAGTTTCTCCTGTCTCATTCTCTGGGTTCCTAGGGTGCTTGTGATACTATCAAGCTGTTGAATTCCCTTTCACAAAATCTTTTACTGTGGACAACTCATTCCTGCTATCTGCTCCACTTTTTCACCGTGCAGTCACTGGAAACCTTACGCTTGGGGATTCCCCCCTCCAGAACCGAGTGCCATTAATAGCATCCTTTGTCTGATTTCCTGAAACATGGAAAACCACTTCCTCCACAGCTTCAATACCAAACTAGGTCTGGGAACCAGCCTGGGCTGCTGAGGACGGCAGGTTCTGCACGTAGGTACACATCTAGCGAAGTGACACCCGGATGTCTAGCAGCAGTGGAGGATGTTTAGTTAAATGTTCTTTGGGGTGGATCAGAGGGTCATCTTCTCTGTGCAAAGATAGTAACAAAGCAGTTGCCCGCTCCATGAAATTAACAGTTTGAAGGCCTAGGAGGGTGATATTAAGTGAAATGCAATAAAGAGGAACCATTTTAACAAAAGCATTAAATTGCTTTTGAAAATCTGCAACTCTGCTGCATGTGGCTGTGCGTTAGAGTGCGATGGAAATACGAGCTGATCAGGGTCTTGATCTGTTTCATTTAAACAAGTTGAACTGGTTTAATGTGAAAATTGTGAATCTGTATTAAAGTTAGGAACGTAGTTGGGCTGAGTCTCCTGCTACCTACATGTATGAGGGAAGGAGCGATTCCAGGAAGGGACTGAAAATCCTGTGGCAGCAATTGTGCCAAGTGGGAATCTTTATACTGAAGTTCTGTCATCACTGAGGTGTCTGAAGCCCGGTGCGAAATGGAGCTGCTGTAGGGCCATCTCACATGTAAATGATGATTGCCTGTCTGGATATCTGGAAAGGACAGACTTCAAGTTTCTCCCATCGTCGCTACTGGAGCGTGCCAAAGCAGTGTTGGAAGGCTGTTTGAGGAGCGAGGGAGGTGCTCCTGTCGGAGGCAGCTGGGCTCTTCATGACGAGGAGGCTTATCGGAAGTCCGTGACAGATGGTCCAACAGCAGCGGGCACGGAAGAAAGGAAAAACCTGGGAATAAAGGGTTGGGATGGGAGGTTCCTCCCTGGCTGATTCTCCATTCAGGCAGTGAGCAGCACTTGAAGTCATTTTGCACTGGGTCTTAACTGAAACCCCTTTTTTTCTTTTGTGTGTGCCTGTCGCTTGCCCTGCCATTGAAATGCATGAGGGGGAACAGGACTTGTGCCAGAACGCTGCAAAATTAGTGGAACTGGGCATCAATATACCATGTGTCCCATTTTAATGTAACCATATTAGCTTCATTTGGTCCATTTTCACATGGGCATGTTTCATGTTTGTCAAAAATAAATGATCATCTTGGGCTGAAGTAGTTTTCACACTGCTACAGCATGAATGCACAAACGGCGCACACTAGAATAGCGGCACCAAGGCAAAAACAAACTCCTAGTATGTGTTCCTGAGGACTTGGCTGTTTATGAGGGGCTTATTGGCATCACATGAATGGATTGGTAACTAAATGAAGGATTGACTAAGCTAATCTCTGTGAGAATCCTCTTTAATGAGTTAATGAGGTGTTCTTAAGGGGTCCCTGCATGTGCTAATTCTAATGAGAGCTTTTCCAACTTACCAAATGATAAAACTCGGATCTGCATCCCAGCTGATAACGCAAATGATGGCTAGGTTCTACTGTTCAGGAAAAATACGTTTTAGTTCTGGGATTAAAACTGCACAGGGGAGCCAGAAACGCTGCCCTACCTATGTGCTCTTTATCTTTTCATTTAGTATGTTGATGAATGTACTCAAAGCGCCAGCCCAGCGCTAAACTCTCAGTCCTTCCAAAGTCTGAAAATCAGCAGCTGTGCGGATATCTAGGGTATACGGTGGGTGGATGTGTTGTATGAACTTCCTAAACGCTCTGTTTTGCAGGAAACATTGCAACAAGGCAAAAGGCGCAGATGGTGCAAGGTGCACAATTACATTTATTTTCTATCAGTGAAAACGGTGAAAAATCTGTTCTGTTAACAGCATTCGTTATCCGTTTCGTCCTTTAAAGATCAGTGTTACCAAATTCTGTGTTGTAAACTTTCCCAGGAAGATACAAGTTTGTGTGTGTGTGCGTGTGTCCCCTTCTCTTAAATCTTAAATTTAGTACGTTTATACTGAGAAAAAGTCTGGTCTTAAATCGATTTATCAGGGACGCTATTCCCTAAAAATACAACTCTTTTAAGCTAAACCAGGGAAATAGAGAAAACAAGTCTTGGTGGAATTAGGGCATCATATGTTGTGGTGTTTGTCCTGTCTGGATGTTTTCTTCCAGCTGTGTGTAAATGGGAGGGTGCAACCTTTCTCCTTCAAGCAGACTCCTACGTGCCTGACATCTGCAAAGTGAATTTCTGCAATGGATCTCATTCAGTTATCAAGAAGTAGTTATATTTATTTACAGGATAGCTGGCAGATGGGGAGGAGAGGTTTTAGCTGTACATGAGCGTGTGTGTGTGCGCGCGCACGTGCATGATAGGGGGGTGGATCAGGAGCTGCGGGGGCAGGAAAACGTCTCTTCTGCCCCCTGAAGAAGCAAGCAGCGCTGCGATGCTCGACCTCTCCCGTTCACCTTAAGGCAGGCTTGCAGCCGTCCGTCACGGTCTGCCTTTAATGCCATCTGCGGATTTCATTAGTGTGCTGCTTGCTTCCTGTTCCAGGTCATTAATGAACGTGTTCAATAAGACCTCCCCTCAGCTCAGTACGATGCCAGTTATCATTACCGCTTGTTTACGGTCCTGTAGCCGGTTCTCGATTCCGGTACTGTGCACTGGTCCTTTCCAAGTCTTTTTGGATTAATTTTTCAATTAGGATTTTGTGAGACACGGTATCAGATGCTGTCCTAAAATCCAAAAATATGACCTCCGCTGTGTTCCTCTTGTCCAATCTCTCTGCAACTCTATCAAAGAACAAATAAAGCAATTAAATTTGTCTGGCAGGCTTTGTTCTTTGTAAAGCTATGAAAGCTACTGCTCCTCATTCTGGTATCCTCAAGAGTTTTAGCTGGATTTTCTTTTTCTTGATCAAGCTGACTTCTCCTTGTCTTTTTTCTTCTTTTTTCTTTTCCTTCTTAGAGGACCTAGGGCCATTTTTGCTGTTTTCCTTTTTTATATATATACAAACATGTACATAAAACCTGTGCATGAGACTAGCAGAATGGAAATACTGGCTCGACTAGGCCAGGCTCTGCTAGCCTGCACCTCCTTGCTGGTGGGGCCCCAAATGGTTATAGTCAGGCGCGAGGCAATGATGAGTCAAACCCGCTGTCGCAGCTGTAACTGCCTCCGCGTAGTGGATGCCCCACACTACCCATGTTTTCCTTTCACTCTGAAACCAAGAGTTGCAGTGGGCATCTCCTTTCCTCTGTGCAAAAAGTGGAAGATGTGGTGAAAATCTGCCTTTTTTTTTTTTCTTCTTAATTGGGGTTACGCAGACTCGCACCACGTAGCGAGCTGGCCCGCCGCAGTATCGGTTTCTTCTGCGTGTGCCTGGCTGTCGCGCGCCGTCAGCCGTGCTGGCGTCGCAGGCGAGGCGGCGGCGGCGGCTCCCCGCCAGCTGGCTGACTTGCCTTCGCCCGGCAGCGCTCTCCGGCTCCGCTCTGACACTCGTTGCGGCCGAGCTCTCTCCTCTTGGGCTGTTCGTTTAAGTTTTTCTTTACCGGTTTCCTTATTTGCAGGCTTTAATTTTGTTCTGGTAGCGTATGTGCCTGGAAACTTTGGACGAATCTGCGCCTTGAAATTGGTCACAGCTGTCCTGCTGATTTTCCACGCCGCGTCCTGTTTCCGCGTGTGGCAGCCTGTGTCCGTGCAGGGTACTCTGGGGCTGTTCGCGTAAGAGATGACGGCACCTTTTCCTTTCGATGCGATGCTTGCATGCGGAGCTGAACTACGGCTCCCCCTCGCCCACACGCGCGATGTGCCTTTTTTATGCTGCTTTTTATAGCACGCGGTTGCTCTGTAAATACAGACTCTCCCTCTAACTCCATTAAAGTTGTAAAAACGTTGCTTAGGGGCATGTATCTTTTTCTTCTCTTTTTTTTTTTTGCCTGTCTGCCTCCAGAGCTATTAATAATTTACATCCATGAGCCCGAGTATAATTATACGCGAGATAACTGTGCTTCCTGGGGTGCCCTCGCGGTTGGGGGCAGCCTGTTCTGGAGAAGGGGAAATGAAACTGCGCTTCTCTGCGCCGGGGAAGCGCGGGGCTTTCAGAGGAGGGCTGGCACGTCATCTTCAGCATCATCCGGTGCTCTTTGCCATCTCTAAACGCTGCCGGACCTATTAGATTAGCATTCCAAGATTTATATATATATATCTTATATCTAGATATAAATTTTTTTGTTAACATACCTGCCTTTTGTGCTGGAAGTTGATTGTTGCCGGAAGCAGTGGAAGACTCTGCAGTTTGTTAGGACAGCTGTACAACCTAGCAAAGCTGCTGCCTGTGCCAGTTCTTAATAAATTATTGAAGAGCACAGAGCAGTTGACCCTTGCTCTGCATCGGTAAGGTACGTCCTTCTGAGGCACAGATTGGAAAAGGTGGTGTGGGAGCAGCTATGCCGAAAGATAAGCCTGCCCTGAGTTAATAAACTGAAACATTAACTGCCTCTCTGCCCATACCTGGAGACAGCGTGTCTGACCCGGGTAGCTGACAAAGTTCAGACCGCCAGAACAGGACTGGGGCAACACCTCCTGGGTGGTCAGACATAGCTATTGGGGAAGCTTCCCAGCGGTTCCCTCCTCGCGCCGCGCCGCGGCCGGCCCCGCCTGAACGCCGTGTTCTCGGCCAGGCTGGCGGCAGCACAGACCGCTCGGGTGCTGTCGCGGCCCCAAGCCGTGCGTCGTGCGGGCTTCGTTTGCTACTAACTCGTGTTCCAGGATTTAGCACGCAGCGGGCTCTGTCTGTGGCTCAAGCGCGCGGTAAGTGGCTGTGGGTTCCCTTTGGGGGGTGATGGTTCCTGAGGCGTCGGAGGGCCGTGGGCTGCCTCTGCCCGCTGCCTGGCAGCGCGCACTGGGGAGTCGAGGTCCGGCTGCGGTTCAGGCGCTGCAGAGGGCTTCAGTTTTCTGTAAAACTGCAGCAAGTGAGAAATCAGTGTGGAATATCTGTGTGGAAAGGCAGGAAACCAGTAGGTCTTAAATTTAACTTAGCTGCCCTTCGACTTCTGGATGAACATGCAGTTGTAGATTGGGCAAAACACACATATGCTGTGCTGTATCGCCTGCTGGGCAGACCCTCGCTCAGCTTTTTGGCTTACAGGAGCTATACTGAGTTACTACGTTAGCCAAGTATTAGGGCCTTTTCTAACTGGAGCCATTAGCTATTGAAGAGACTTTGGTTGTTTCTGAAAGTGAAACATTGCCAGGTTTATCCAAAGACATCCGGGACAGCTCTCTCCTGACGTTACGCTCTACCAGGGGCTGACCCACGTACCTCAGCCGGTGCAGAGGGAGTAGTCTTCACCAAGCTGTATAAAGCTACTCGGGGCTAAGGGGCTGCGAATTGATGTCTCCGTTGCATTTCAAGTCCTGCTGACTTGTTTCAAGTTAAGAAAACATAAAAGTACTGCCCTTTCCTACAGCTGAGCTGCAGCTGAATAAAAATGACCTGACAGCTCAGGCCTCTTCACATTTCTGATGCCATTGTCATAGACTTAATATCTGAATGCTTTCTAATGCCCTTTCTCCCATGTGGAAGAGCTGTCACTGTATGGTGGGGGATGGCAAGCTTTTGCCATGCTCAAATATGAGTTGATGAAATTATTCACTGATCACTATTTTTATTCTCTTAACGTGGATTGTCTTCACCCCTCCATAATCCAAACTGAACCCTCCTTCCCCCCCAATACACTCTAAAGCTGACTGAGGGAAGAAAGCTGTAAACACTTGGGAGGTTTTAATAAGCACATATTATATTCAAGAAAAAAATTTTAAGTCTAAGAATTTGGTATTTTGTTTTGAATTTTTGTATCGCAAATGATGTCTCTGTATACAGAGTTCTCTATATCTCTGCCTGCATGTGCTGCTTTCCCCTTTTAATAGATATCTTTCTATGGTTTTGTTTCTTCCTGCCTATGCTCCAGCCTTGCCTGCTCAGTATCCTTCTCTTCTAAAGGTAGTGTAATTTGTATTTTCATTAGTTTTCTCCATAATAATTTTCTGCTTGGAATTCCCAAGTATACTACAGTGAAGGACAATGAGAACAGCTCAAAGCTTGCAGGGTAAAAATCTGTATTTTGTGCCTGCATTGTGTACCCTACAAGTATTGACCACGAGAGTACCTTTATGGAGCTGATTGTGAAGTTATGCGTGTTTGATGTTGTTCTGGTGGATGGGCTGGCTGAAGCTGACCTTCCAGTCTTTGCATTTTCTTGTAAGCTAGATGAGGAAATGATCTTCATTTAAAAGAATTTTTCTCCAATTGTGTATTTTTACTTGGGATCACTTCTCCAGTTTGGTTCACCCTGTAACCACAAAGACACCTCATTTGTCAAAACTGAGGGTTGGCAGAGGCCACGTGGGCCGCCGTCACTGCTGACGGGAAGGCTCGTTAAGCTCCGTATCGGTGAGCCTGTTACCAGTGAGCGTACTAATTGCAAGGCAGTGTTTGAAGCAGACTCTGTGGTGTCTTCAGGATGGCTGGCAAGCAGTGCTGGCGCTGGCCTTGCCGCTCATCCCAGGCCTCGCTCGGCGCTGGGGCTACCCACGTCCTTCAGCGGCGCGCTGCTGCCCGGGGGAGCGCTCGGCACTGCTCGCCTGCTCCGTCTCCCTTCCGCTCCCTGCCCTCTCGGCGAAGTAAATGAGAAGTGTCTGCAGCTCTTGGCCATATGAAAACTTGGACGTGTGGCTTGCAGGGGAGGAAGGTTGCTGCCCATTTCTGCACTGTTCATTCATGTTAACAGGAAATCGTACGCACTTCAGGCTGCTTCTGCTAGCGCTCGGGAGCCTCCCGCCCTTGCTGCACTCCTGTCTTCAGCAAATGCGTGTTTCCAAGCCGTTGCAGCCGTAGTAAGCAGTAGAAAGGCTGGTATATTAATAACATAGTCATTCCTCCCTGAAAAATACTATTAAAATTCAAACAGTGTTACAGAAAATGGAGCAAATGCAATAATTTTCAGTTTTGCTCTTTCAAGCTCAATCCTTCATTGAACAATTGTTCTTAATGCCTAGTGGGAAACATTCCCTACAGTCTTTTCCCTTTTTCTTAGTTGCTTTCTGGAGAGGAAAAGAAAACACCTGTACACCAGAGCCTCCTAGATGATGTCCAGCAGAAATAATAAAGTTTTGTTTGCCGTGGCCTGTGTTAAGACGCTGAAGAGTACTGCTGAGATTTTTATGGAGTTGGTATCTTTGCTTGAATGCCTCCTTTGCTGACCAGTTATGCTGGAGCTTCTAGTTTCTGTATAGGTTAGTACTAGTGAGAGCGTCTTCCTTTTTCCGCTTTATGCAAACACTTGTACAGAGCCTGTGAAATGATGCTAATCCATGAAGGAAAAAAAGAAAAAAGGGCAGGCTGGTACTCTGCAGGCTGTGCTCATGGTGCGTACCCTTCCCCTCTAAAACCGTAGCTGCTCTTGCTGGTGCAGCCTGTGACCATGGGCAGCATGGCAAAAAGCAGATCTGCAAAGAGCACTTTGAGGTTTTGATTTCTTCATATCTAATGACTCCAGTAGCTCAAGCCATCTCCTTTAGGAAGTGTCTAAGCATGCTGGAGATGTTACTGCTGTGGACATGAGCTGGCTGATAGGAGAGCTGCCCATAGCTCTCCCAGGCCGCTCCAGCCCGGGGCTGGTGGTATGCGGATGAGGACAGGAAGAAGTCTCTCTTCCCCAAATAATTCTGTGCGTCTCTGATGCAAGCTGACTAGTGGCATGGATGAGGCTGTTAACGTTACATCAAAGGTAACATTAAGGCAATTAAGGTTACCGAACTCTTCCTATAATAAGATGCTGTTTTTTGTTGCGTCTCACTTGCTGCGCCCCATCCGGTTGCACCGAAACGCCGTACGCTGGGCGCCCGGCGTGCCACTCTGCAGGGCGCTCCCACCCCCCCTGCTGCGGTTGCCTGACTTTCGTCCCTCTTGTTAATGGAGAGAAGGATGGAAACTTGCGGAAATGGCAGTCCAGGAGGTCCCTTCCAATCCTGCTTTTAATGTTTCTCTGAATATCCAAAGGGTTTGAGCCAAATTTGAACATACAGTAAAAACCACAATCTGGCAGGCTAACAAAACAGCAGGTCACAGAATGAGTCAGCCTAAGAGACGAGCCACAGTGCCCTGGGATAGCTGTAGCCCTAAACTGCAATTTGTAAAAACCCTGCTGCCCACACACTAAGATGCTGTTATGTGGTCCTCCCTTGCAGCACACAGAGCTCTTGGAGAGGACTTGTTCAATGCTAGTTTTTGGTGAATATGTCTTTGTCTGAAATTGCGGTTTCAAGGGAAGAAGTCTTTGGTGATACTGGCGTTTGTTATTGCTGTTCCCTTGCCTCTGTCTGCTAAGGGATCGTTCCTGCACCGTGGGCCAGCCGCGGGCACAGCTCCTCACGCCTGTGTCCTGGACTGGATGAAGGACCTGCTGCTGCTGTGACATAACACAGCAAAAGTAAACAATCTGCAAAACCAGAACCCTTTGGGCTGGATCAGTTCCGCCGTCCAGGTCGCAGCCCAGCCGTGTACCTGTGCGTGGCGCCGCTGAGGGAGTCTGGTGTTTTTGGGGCGCGGGCACCTTGCAGAGGCTGCAGCCTGGGGGTATCAAACGCAAACTCAAGTCAGTGGTACAGCCTGTGATCGAGAGAGGTGAAAAAGCCCATGTAAATAAACATGGTGAAAACCACCACGTGGTGCAAGACCCTTTCTGCTGTCTGCCACACTCTTCGAAGCTGGACAGAGTTGCTCAGGGACCCCGGACCCCGAGGGACTGTCCTGAAGTTGCAGAGAGGGGCAGGGAGCAGAGCGTGTCCTTGCAGGTCTGCCGGAGGCAGCAGACAGTGTGGTTGAGTCTGACCTCTGGGCCTTCTTGTAGTCAGTCTTGGACCATCCCCCCAAATGTGTATAATTAAATGGAGGCAGCAATCGTTATATTCAGACCTAATGTCTCTTGAACCCGTTCTAGAAAAACAGCATGGCAGAGAGGCTGGTTAATGTCCTGGACGGGGGCTGAGGGAGTTCAGATCAGCCTCTTGGTTCTTTCGTCTTTCCTGCAGCTCCAGCCCCCTTGGAATAGTCGCTTTATTGATCTGAACCTCAGTTCCTCTAACTTTTTCCATCCTTCAGTTTTGTTTTTGGAAGGTGGCATTATCTTTGTGAAAACAGCTATTGCTTTCCGGTTTGTATATCTATGGTAATAAATTCATATTAAAAAATACAGTAACCGAAAGCAAGGACATTCTTGGTATATTCAGTGTCACCTTTCAGTGGTGAATATATTCTTTCCCTGATCAGTCTTTAAACATGATAAACATCTCCTACCATTTATATAGCAATGTTGTATTGTTCACACTCAGATTCTACTCCAGCTTCCATTGATCACTAGGGATTAATGATTCATAGGACTTGAGAGATGGCAGTCTGGAGTTTCAGCTGGAGTGATAGCTTCAGTCACTGGGCTCCGGTCTCACAAATCCCAGGGTGCTGTGCAGGCTGCTGACATGTGCTGGAATTTAAGTGGAACACATACAAACCAAGCAAAATTCAACTCAAAATGATTCCAGTTATTTTGTGGTTTGTCCCTGAGACTTTTCCGTGCACAGACTTGAGCCAGGGATAAGAAACAGGAGCCTTGTTCTCTGACTGGGAAGGTTTTTGTTAACAGCTAGTAACAATCAATGAGAACAGGCAAGTTAAATAGAAAGCCTATAACTGAGGAGAAGGTGTGGCAAAGGGCAGCCCATACCTTTCTAGCACGGGTGAAGTGGGTTATTATCTTGATGCTTTTTTTCTCCCTTTTTGTTTAGTTTAGTGTAGTCATAACCTATAAACTGATAACCGAAACTGCGTGGGGATATTTCCAGGGATCAGACACAAATAGGACGTTTGAACTTACCTAAGTAGTAATGGCTACTGAGAACGTACGCTCATATTTACTGCCAGCTGTAACTTGTTACTTGTTATTGTCTGGCTCTGCCCTGTTCTCTTATCTGATGACCTTTCTGTCACTGTTTATGGGTGGAAATAAGTTATAGTGTCAACAATTACATTTACCTTTACTAAAAGATAAGTAACAGGCTGATTTTCATGCAGCGTAACTACAGTTACATGCTTTTGTGCCCCTTTGCCAATGAAGTGTTTGCTCTTATACCTGTGGCAGCGTTAGAAGCTGACGTTGCTTTCTGCTTAGGGCAAGAAATTAAAAATCACTCTGCAAGATGTGACATAGATCCTCTGACATAGATCCTCTGGTTCTCATCTGCTCCAGGTGATGAGGAGCCTCTTGCACGTGTGGAATAATTTCTTGAACTGGGATACAGTGTGAGACAGTAACACTATTTAACAAAATAGCTTCAACCAGAATTTTCAGGAGGTTTGTGAATTTGTCTGTTGCTGTGATTTTTGGAAAGACTGACCTTTGCTGTTTGAACCTAATTCTCTTATAAATTTTTTTATTGCATCTCTGCATTGCCTTTTTTCCTAACAAGCAGCAGACCTTTTGCTAACAAGCAGCAGTGTGTACATGCTGGGAGCTAGCCAGACAGTGTAAATTGAAATGTGTATTGTAACATACTTTGCTATTATCAGCCTCACAGTTGCACTAAGAATCTCTCCTGCAGTTGGCAAAAGACTTGGTGTACGTAGCCCTTGACACTGACAGCTTTGGAACAAAACACCTGAAAGTATAGTAGACGCAAAACTTACTATCCATTAATTAAAGGAGTTTGTGTCAGAATAAATGCTTGTTTCCAGCTCCTGCTTTATGATTGCGTTGCAGAAGGCTGTACTCTTAAATGCTTGCATTTTGACCCTCCTGCCTGTAAGCCTCTTTGTTTACATTAAATGGTATTTATTGCCTTAGCAATGGTAGCAGTTTTGGCCTCTTCTGGTTTATTTGGTCCAAGTGATGTGATAACTTCCTGTATGATAGGCAAAGAAATGCCTCTGCACCCTCGTTTTGTGCCCGCAACAGGATGCGAGCTCCTGACGGTGAGGCTGTCTTTGGTGATTTCACCACAGGCGGCAACTGCAAGTAGGAATGCACTGGTCCATGCAGTGAGTGGGACCACGTGCAGTGTGGGTTTTTTTCTCTAGTTATTTCGTCTTTCACTTTGTATTTTTGGAAATTCAAGGGAAAACAGGTTCAGTGTCTGACGGACAGTTTGGGGTCTGAAGTGCCTAGTACATAGCTCTGTTTATTGGGTATCGCTATTCTTGCCGATAAGTGCGCTTGAATTGCAGCTGTATAAATGTGTTCACCAGGTCATTATTTCTATACATCATTTTGAACTTCAAAGCTGTAGTGTCGTGTCTTAAGGGGCCCTTTCAAAGCATAAGCTGTGTAATCTTTTCCCCCTGTGTTTATGATATTTGTTGTGAGCAGAAACGTGGAAATTTCCATCCATCTCCAGTATAGCCATGCATTCATTTATTTTACTAATAACTCCCTGCCTTATTATGAGAGAAGTAATTTGAAAAATGAAATCTACCTTTTAGTCCCACGTTGGCTAATGTTTATTTTATTGGGAGGGAGGGAGAGGATGCCGTCCTCAAAAGCGCGATGCTATCGGGAGTCTCTTGCACTCGTTAACAGCAGATTTCACGTAATGAGACTCTGAGCTCGGCAACGTGTGGATTGCAAGTGCAGCCAGGTTAATTGCCTGTCACGCAGTGCACGTTAGAACATAGATAAAGTTTAAAACTGTTAGTCTTTGTTTCTTGTCACGGTAAAGCTTATTTTGCTAAAATCTAAAACTTCAGGGCTGCCTGGAGTTGCATGCCCTCCTGTTGTTGTTTCTTTTGTTCTAACATGTGCCAATTTTTACGTTATTTATGTATTTGTATGAGGTTTTTTGCTTGATTCTTGAGAACCACATCTTTAAGGGCTTGCAGTTACTTTAGGAGCTGTTCCAAACTGTAATTACTAAAGATCAAGCCATAAAATTACTCATTTTAATGATACTAATCTTGTCAATGTCAAAATTCTTGTCTGAAAGAAGAATTAGGTGAAAGTCAATGGGACAGTCATCTTTCTGCAGACAAACTTTGCATCCCACCCTGCAGGGAATCGGAGCGGTTCTGCCAGTGGTACTGCGGGTCATCCTGGCGCGTGGCCGTCCCCTCGCCGCGCCGGGGCTGGAGCTGCGTGTCCTGCGTCCCATGTCCCGTTGGGGCTGGAGCTCGCTCTGGCAAGAGGGGACGTGTGTGGCCTCCACCTGCTTTGGGTCCTGCTGCTGCCTGGTGTCCAGCTGTTCTACTGTAGGTTAAAATAATGATTTTTTTTTTTTTTAAACATGCTAAGGTTGTATCAGTGACACGAGGAGGACGAAAGAGGTGGTGTTCTCTGCCGGAAGCACCAGGCTGTTCCACGTGGGAGTGCATTGCCTTTTGGCTGGAGTGTGCGTGTGGTCTGCTGGGATTTTCCTGGAGTGGGTTTGTGCCACCACGTTGCTCTGATGTTTAACAGAGCAAATTTGAAAAGCGGAGCAGAGACCAGCCAGGGATTGCCGAGTTGAGGAAAATGGGTGCCTGCTGTCTGTGCCCGGAGATCTGCCCGTGCGGTGGTGTCTGTGCAGGGAGCAGCTCTGTGCGGGCACCAGCCTCCCTTCCATGGCCGGGGACGCGGCCGTGGCACCAGCAAGGGACAGAGAGCGGCGCGAGTTGTGCGCGTGTGTGCAGATCTGCTGCGGGTGTTACCGGGGGCTCAGCGGCGCGGGGGCCTCAAGGACTGTGGTGCGTTTTCCTGAGCGCCGCAGCTGTGCTTGCCAGGCCGCGTGAGTTGCACCAGGAAGCAGCAGTGATGATTTCAGATGTAGAAGTGATGATTTTAGATGCTGCAGTGATGGTTTAACTGTACCTGGGTCCAGAGCTAAGTTCAGAGCGGGCTGTTCCTGGTCGGCTGACAGCGTTACACGAGCAGCGGGGCGGCACGCTGTATTTATTGCTCCTATAAAGAGCACGAATTCATTCCCATCAAATGCTAAGTGGGATCACTTTCATATCCTTCTTAACGTTTTCTTGCTGTCAGTCCAATATGTTGCTTCCAGTTTCCTCATATTGCTGTAGCCATCTGTGAATATTGTCTAAGTAATTGTGGCCCCAGGGATAGAAAACAGCCTTGCGTTGTAGTGCTCATGCTAATGCTCCTGGACGGGGCTTCCAGCTGTGGTGGTTGTCTTCTTTTGGCACGAATCACTTGCTTTGTCTTGAATTACTAGGTTTTATAACTTTCATTTTGGTTAAAAGATTTGTTTTGCTTGTGTATGGCTCCACCTGATCGCTTTGCGCTCTTTCAGGGGAGTAGTTTTCTTTTAAACACTACCAACCCACTTCATTATTATGGAAATATTTTTGTCATACCCCTTAATACCTTGTCCAAGGTTTTTTCTATTCCCTAGAGCTTTCTTTAAAAAACAATAAAAAATGTCTAGCTGTAAATTTCTCTTTCGCAAGTAAGGGAAAGCAGTCAAGTTGCATTATTCTGTCACAATAATGCAAGCACAGAGAAATAGGTGTACCATAGATTAAAGTAAATGCCTGTCGTGGAAGGAACGGTTTACAATAGGTGTTTCACATGTGAGGGAATGCCTGAATTAATAGGAGTGATTTGTGCTTGGTGTTAGCCTGGTTGAACCAGAGCACTCCTCCTCTTTTTCATTTTCTTTGTTTTTATTGAATAAGATGCTGTAAATAACTGTGGCTTGTCTGAGCAGGAGACCAGGCAAACCAGCCGCAACGGAGTGACATGCACGCACCGCGACGAGGGAGGAATTTCTCAGCTTCAGAGCAGAAAGCAGAAGAGGGTGGGAAGTTGTTGGTTTCCAGCTGAGGATCTTGCAAGGTTTTGGCATGCTGCTTTCTTTCGTGGGGAGCCTTGAGGAGGGAAGAGACGTTTAGCCCTTGGCAGCCTCTCTTATAAGGAGTATTCAGAGCGTGGTTTGGGGCCAGCTTACTTTGAAACGGCTCGTAATAAGTACAGACGTGCTCCAGACCCCACCGCAGATAACAAAGCCTGTATTGGGCCCTTTAGAGGGGAAGAACCAGGGTGCGTTTTGGCATCTTGATGTAGCTGTTGGACTGAATTGGTAATGGGTTGCAAGACGGCCAAAGCAGTTAATTTGGTATTAATTTGTGCAAATTTTTTTTTGTTCACTCTTATTGGGTAACAGCAGTACGTACTGCGTGTCCTTTAAATTCCTGCAAGGTATGTGAATTCATTTGTGTGGTTGAGTATTTTTCTCTTTCTGGAAAAGCGAGCGCCTCTCCGAAGAGCCGGTGGTACGGAGGTGCAGGTCTGTGAGCTGGCTGCTCCTCGTTTCCCTGGTGCTCTGACTGTGGCTGTTATCAAGTGCAGGCCAGGGTACTCGGCTGTACATCGCAAAGGGCTTCTCTTCTGCTGGGCAAAGCTAAAGCTCCGTTTTTCTACTTACTTTAATGAGCAGGAGAAAGGGAAAAAGTCAGCTGGCCTGTCCTCAAGGTGCTGTGCGCAGGGTGTCTTTTAAGCTTCACGGAAACAAGATCTGTGCGAGTGGCACTTGCTTCATAGAAAGCAGTCTTTATATTCAGTCTCTCATCCTGACAGCGAGGAACAACCAAGTCGCAGACGCTCTAGAACGGCGGTTTCCCCCTTGGAAGCGGCAGCGGTTAAAGCACCACAAAGCAGTAGCAGGCCCCGAGTCCCCAAGCGCGCGACTGCCGCGCGGGTTGTCCGCGACCCCGCGGTCCCGGGTCCCTCGTGCCCGGGCTGCTCCTCGGCACCGGCTGCAGCAGGTGGAGAAGCAGGGCAGCACGACTTACCCCCACCCCCAAACGTATTTGTTCAGCAGTAGTGCCGTAATGTTAAGAACATGCGTCCTCCCGCAAGGGAGTGGGACTCTTTCTTTTCAACTGCTGGTGTTAAGCTCAAACTTTAAAGCTATTTTTTGCAGTTGAAAACTTCTTTTGACTACATTTATGCCTTCCCTCCTCTTTCACCCTCTTCCTTTCTTGCCCCGCTTCAAGAGGTGAAGCGGGACGGGCTCTCGGCGGTCATGTTTTGGGGGCCTTCAGCTCGGCCAGGAGCCGCGGTGGGCGCCAGAGCCGTAACTGGGCGAGCGCAGCAGAGAAGCGGAGCAGCCGGCCGGGGCCGGGGGCAGGAGCGGGCCTCCGTGCACGGCCGAGCGCACGCTCGCCACCGAGCCGGCAGCTTCTGCTCATCTCTGCGTCCCAAGCAGTTGATCTGGTGAGGGGGGGATGTGCCACCCCGCGAGCCGCTCTTGGGACATGGGGAAAAAACAAATCATAACCCAACACGCACTGCCTCCAGCTACCGCGCTGGTGCAAATTGTGAGACAGGAGGGGAAAAAATAAATTTACCTTTTTTGTTCCTACTTTCACCCACAAAAGCTAAGCTTCTCATATTTTATTTTTTCTGGTGTGATTCAGAAGCTAATACAATGTCATGTGTGTGAATGATACATATTCCCGGGAACGGTGTGAAATTTGCCCCCTCGTGGCCGTATGTAACAGCTACAATGCAGGTTAGTACAAGTAAGGGTAGCAAAAACGAGGTAGAGGGAAATAAATGGCAAAAACCCATAGTTTAATTGGCTCATGCTGATACACCATGCTCCACATAGTGAAATAATGTCACTCAAAACCTGTTTTTTTTTTACAATTTTCTTTTAGTCACGGTGGCTTTTGAAATTAATAATTTCCAAAAGAAATCTGTGCTGTGCAGCAAACGCTGGACTTCATTTGTCTGGCTTTTAAGCAGTCTGAAGCATTATCTGCTCCAGGAGTCTCCTGCTCTTTCCAGGATGTTTTATATATACAGTAGCTGCTTCCTCTTATAGCAGTGCTGTCACTCGCGAATGAGCAGTACATGCTGAAAAGCTTTTGTCTGCAGTGAGATTGGCAGCGACTAAGAGAATCCAGATGATCTCCCAAAGGGGAGGCTGTGCAGCTGGGCCTTTCTTTGTTAACGTGGTTTGCGCTTACTATTTAAAAACTTTCTGTAGTCTGTCCATCATACGCACCTGCGAGTATTGTGGTCTTCCTGATACGATACCAATTTGAATGGGACAATGCAGAATAATGAAGATATGTTATGACTAAACCAGCATAACTTAGAGTCCAGCTGGCAAGCGGAGGAGTTTATCCCCTCTAAGCCTGCAAGAGAAGGGCTGTGATCGCTGACGTCATTTTCCTTGGGAAACGTGCAGATGCCCAAAGCAGAGATCCCTCTCGCCTCTCCTTCCGCCTTCGGATGAGTTCTTTTTTCTTTTTTTTCCTAATGTAGCTGATGACATAATATTTGTATTTCACTGAGGTTTTTCAGTCTTCTTTCACTCTTGGTATTGTTTGGGCAGTTGTCAGATACTATCTACAGCTGTACAGTGATGGCTCTGTCGCGTGAGAACATACTGGTAAAAGGCTACGTTAGGGGAATGGCGGAGGGGAGACACTTTCTCAGCTGGGCGTAATGTGCTGCCTGGTCCCATCATTTATTGATTGGAGAAAAAAGGTACGGAGCGTTTCAAGGCACGCTTTGACAAATTTTTTTTTCTGGGTTGATAGCTTGTTTCTTCATTAATATATTTACAGTGAATTTATTAAGCCAAAAACTGTTTTATAGGCACAAATAAAAGTAGAGAAGAGTGTTTTGTTTCTTGGAGAAAAGTTAGATTTCTTTCTGTTTATTCTGTGGTTTAGGCAAAGTGAGAATCACAGTGATCTAAGTATCTGGGGATATTAAAACTCAAAATCAGTCTCAGGAGCCCAGTAATCTGATAGACTGGAACTTACTCCGCTAAACTAAAGTTGTCTAATTTCGACAGATGTGATGGATTAAAGAGCAAGCGTTGTTGACCTGGTTCCGCTTCGTTAGGTTTTCCGGTTAAACATGATGTTGTAGAAAGTGCGACCCTGCAGTAACACCTTGGACCAGCAGAGCTCAGGTTTTAAGTGGCCCTTATGCTTTTAAAAGGTGTTTCTTTAAATATTTTATTTGAGAGCTAATTCCAGAACACTAATGATGAATTCTCCTACAGGGATGTTATCTCTTTCTAACCTCTTAATTAACTGACTAAATAAACAATTTTTGTGCTTTTGTATTTAGTAGCTCTTTAATGAGGTTTAAGTCCTCTGGCCAAGTCAAGTCAAGGGTTCAGATGTCTACACAAAAGAAGAGAAAATGCATGGTGCACTTGAGTGTAATGTACAGAGCTGGAGTCATCATTTCACCAGGATGAAATTTTAATGGAGAACAAAGCAGCAGTAGTGTAATTGCAGCCATTTGGAGGAAAGGTTTTGCCAAGGATCTGACCAACTTTACCGTTATCAAATACTGATCAACTTTCTAAAAAACGTTATAAAGCCTCAAGGTTGAGGGGCACTGGTCAATTGTAATCTAATGAAAAATGGTAACAAAGGATTATATCAAAGATGCAAGGGTCTGCCTGTGGCCTTGAGTTGTTCTGTAGCTAATGTGTCTCTAATATTCTCCAATTACTGCAATTTGATTCACTCATCCAAATGTTGTAGAGATCCTGCAGTTTGGTGAAATGTCTGAAAAAGAAGGATCTCTGTCCAAGAAAAATCCTCTGAAATCCCTGTTCAAGAGTATGTTTGTTCCTAACATGACCACTTAGGACCAATAATAGCTGAAACCACCTCCTTTTCCACTATTCCAGAGTAATGGCTCTTTCTGTCTGCTCTTTTTGTAGATTCAACCTCCTAGTCCCTACACCGGCTTGGAGACTCAGGTTAGTACCATTTCCCCCACTTCTTACTCACAAGGGATTCTCTGAAAGATAGGACTAGTCTGTGCACTGTCTCCCACCGATAGAATATTTAGAATATTTAACCTTTTGGCTGGCCCTGGAGAAGGTGGAACTATGATGGTGGGAGCTGTAGTTCCCAGCATGAACGACTTGGCAGTAAAAGAATTGAACTCTTGGCAGGAAGAAGGAAGGGCAGATTTTGAGGCAGGCAGGACCTGGCGTGCAGTTGGGCAGGAGCAGAAGTAACTTATATTTGTCAGAACAAAGGATACAGTTGTCAAGGCAGTGCAAGCATCTATTCATGGACTTCTCATTTCTGTTCATAGACTCAATTTCCTAGTGTGTGTTAGGATCTCAGCTGCTAGTGTGTTACTCTAAAATACTGTTGTGCTGCAGATTTCCTCTTTAGAGATGACAATGATCTGCAGTGAATCTGCGGCGATGCCTGGCACTAGAAGGTCAAAGTGATGGAAGGGATTTTACATAGTCACTAAAGCTTTGATTTGTGTTTCCTAACAAGGCAGCGTCATTGATTTCCATTCTCGCTGATCTTGGGGAGACAGCTAAGGCAATGGTACTAGCATACTGAAGATGAGTGTTTATTCAGAACGTAGATTCCCAGAGTCCCTGAGTGATGCCATAACAATTTTTACCTTTGTTTTCTGCTGGCCTGTCCCTGGGGAGAGCTTTTCACTGATTTGTATTTGTTTCAACAAACCTACTACATCTTTTTTATGGACTTCTCTTTGGAGCCAAGCCCTTGAGTTGTAACTGGCAAGGAAGGCTCACACAGATGGTTATACGCAGAGTCATTATAAGGTAGTATCACAATACACGTAGGTAATAAAGTACAAGTTTGTGTATGATGCAGAACTGGAAATATACAGTAATAATCAAGGCTGTTGTATTACTGAGTTGAAATAGTGCAGGAATAAGATCCTGTGTCAGTGAAGGTATTGGGCAGTGCGTATGTGTGTGTATGAGCAAGGGAGAATTCCACACTGGAGGCAGGGGGAGAAATAAAAGAGAATACATATGAAGTAGTACATATAAAAGAGTACAGAAGAGAGTGCATATAAAAGGGTACCGCTGTCAGCCCCAGCAAAGTACTAGCTGAGTTCATCTGTTTACCCACAGAATGCAATTTCTTCATCCTGCCCTGCCAAATTGCATCTTTGGGCCTGTTATCTCCTTGCTAAGACTGTCAGCAGGGCAGCCCCAGTTGACTCAAAAAATCACTGTGGTGTCAATGGGCTTTAATATTTGGGGGGGAGGGAGAGAGCCATAAACACTGTTTAATGAATAATTGAGGCAGAAGGCACTGATATTTCTGTCAGTGTCGCCAAAGCCATTTCCACTTCTGAATCCGTTTTACGTAGAAAGCTGCTGCTTCTTAACTTGAAATATGCGATGAGGACCAGTAGCAACTTGTTACAGCTAATATTTTTATAGCCCAAAGCATCCTGAACTGCTAAGAGTCGGTTCAGATATAAGACTTGAGATCATGTGGGCAACCAAAGGAGAGAGGATGAAGAGACTGTATCTCACACCAATATCTGAACAGCTAAAGGTCAAAGTATTATTTTGATTTCCTGTAGCACTGCCATGCTTGTCCTGAGATCAGGCCCCTTCAGAGGGGTCCAGGTCCAAACCCGTGGCAGGCAGACATGCACACATGTGTTTGTGCAGTAACCTGTTAGGTGTTCACAGCTTGGAGATCAGCAGTATCTCTTGATATGTAAACTTAATGGCAATAACAAAAAACAAAATTACCATCTTTCTTTCCTGAATATAAAATTCCAATTTTTCCTTTGTTTGTAAAAAATCAAAATATGAACCAATTTTATTCTGCAGTTTCCAGGAAACTGTCTCATCTGACTGGTTTACAGTAGTATGAAAGCAGTTGCTGACACAGTGAGGCACAAGTAAGTGTGGGTAGCCCAGCTGGAGGTCAAAACATTGCTTTACTTTCCAGCAATATATTTCTCTTTAAATTTAGGTGAGGTGGTCAAAAACATTCGGATTAACAACGGAAGAAGTTGTTTGATAACTTGGGAGTCTAGATATAAATTTAAGATTGGGCCACATTCTTAGGTGCAAACGTCTTGGTTTTCTTTGCTGTGAGAAGCATCGTGTGAAAAATACCATCAGCAGCTTTAAAACAGGATGTTTGTTAATATGGTTAGTAAAGAATCTCAGAAGTTGCAAAAATTTGCCCATGTGTTTTATTTTCTTCCTTTGGGGGACAGATGGGAGAGGAGAGTAGCGCTACACGCATGTAAGAAGTGCTGAGAAGACTGGTGAGCGATGTCTCTGCTTGGGTGGTTTCCTGTGTTGTGTTGGGATGAATCAGCTCATTTGAGATTTTCTCTGCTGCCCTTTGGTTTCGTGTTCCGCTCTAGCTGGACTGGTTTTTTGAAGGCTAACATTTGGAAGCTGTGCAGCATGAGCAGGGACAGTCTGCTGGAGGGCTTCTTGTGAAACTTTCACATTGTTTCCCCTTCTTTCCCTAGTGTTCTAATCACCTGTAGAACTGTTGAAAATTTCCGAGATACGGCTGCAAGTGCTTATCTGAAAGAGAAAGTGGGTACTCTCCCAACCAGCTCTGCTTCAGCAGATCTCTTTGAATTCCCCCAGTAAAGATCTACTTTGGGATGTGTGTTTAAGTTGACAGTTTTTGTGTAAGTGCACAGAAGGGAAAACATGTACTTGAGACCTGAGCAAGAGTTTTCTATTATCGTTCTTCCAAGAAACAGACAGTTTCCGCAAACTTGAAATTATTTTTTTCACAATTTTCCTCACTTATCTCTTTTGGAGCCATATCAAAATATTTTGTTCAAAATGGACCTACCAAATCACAATGTTCCTGTTAATCACACTACAGTATATTGGGATCAGTTTGATTCACGTATACCTTCCTATGCTGGAACAACATGTCAAAAGGTGATACAATCCAGGTAGCTCCTGTTCTCCTTGTTCTTCTTTGCAAGTGGGATTACCTAGCTCACAAATTAATATTCCTTTTAGCTCCACTTTTTTCTTATGTTAAACGGTGCATAACAAGTGTGAATTGTGTAGTGTATTGATTTGGTGCAGAGGATTAAAAAGTTATTAATCAGCTCTGCTCAAGGGAGTAGGAGGTGGCAGATTTATTTGCACTGCCTTGCAAAATGATACTCACCTAGGGTGAGATCCAGAAACTTGATCTTTACTGTATTGGAAAAATACTTTGAAAACAAACCTCTCATTTCCTATCTCCAAATCCCACTGTGAACTAGTGACCAAAACAGAAAGGCTGAACATCCTTGCGGTATTTGGTAAGGTCGCTTTGGCAGAATTCTTTTGGAAAGTTGAGGCATATTTACTTTTCCTCTAACGTGAAGGCAATCTGAATGTGTCTGAGAGAATGAAGAAAAAGAAAAGAGGATGAGAGCTATTTTCAGCTTCTGAGACAGTTGTACTTTACATCTGAGACAGGTGTGACTCCATTTGTGACTACGTTTCTCATGCTTTCAGAAGTTATCTCCATCAGAGAGAGCCTAGCTGTTTACATTTTGCGCTTCCCATCTTTCGTTGCTCAGAAACACGAGAAGCCGAATGTAACGATTACAATAAGAGTTAGCCCAGAGATAAATTTTGGCCCAATTGTTCATCCTCTCGGAGGAAGGGAGGTTGTTATCTTCCTTGGATTAGAGACATCATTATCAGCCTCTTTCCAAAGCTGTAATGTTGTGGCTATTGAGAGGGCTCTTGGAGAGGGATTGATGAGATGCTGGACAGCCTCTAGGGCTCCGTGCTGAGGACTGTGGAGTATTGCGGCTGGGGCAGCAGGACGCAACTCGCAGGATGAGGGGCCGAGGAGCCAGTGCTTGAACTCAGCTGCCAGACAGAGGGCCAGACTCCAGTCTGGCCCTCTGCCTTCAGCCACAGGAGACCAGTGCTCCCATGCGTTCTCCTTTCGCCTCTGCAAGACCTTTTTAGTGCTAGAAATATTGCAGGGCTTTAAAATTGTTTCCTTGGAAATATATTTGCCACCCAAAGATTGAGTTTTGAACTAAGCTTTAGGTGGGGGGGGGGGGGTAATTACAAGCCCGAAACTGAATGTCTGACCAGGTCGCCTCTTCGTGTTGGTAGAGCAGGTCCAGCTCCACGTGTGTACTTGGCGCAGAGCCTGCCCTGCAGTGGGGCGTGCCGAGGAACTGAGGAATAGTTATGTCAGGGAGGTATTTCACTTTTTTAGTTACAAGTGAAGTCAAAGGAAGCGGCTTGACTTGTCCTGCCAGGGTGGTTATCCCCGCTGCAATGCTTGCCCTGACAGCAGAGCCCTTCAGAGGGGTCGGGGACGGAACCTCTGGTGGGCAGACCTGCACCAGTTCGTTTTCCACAGCTTGGAGGTCAGCCGTACCCCTTCCTGTGCAAACTTAATGGCAATAATAAAACAAAAATTACCGTCTTTCTTCCCAGGGTGCAAGATTCTGGTTTTTTCTTTGTTTGTAAGAAGTGCAAATATGAACCAATTTTACTCTGCAGTTTCCAGAAAACAGTCTCATCCGACTGGTTTGCAGTAGCGTGAGAGTAGTTAGCGACTTGTATCCTTATGGAGAGGAAGTGGTGTGTGTTGTTCCCACGTGTTACCAAAATGTGAAATTCTGAGATACCTGAAATAATGTGCACGCTTGGAATCCAAACGTGAGAATTGCATGTAACAAAGATGTCACGCAAGCATGATTTCAGCTGGAAAGTTATCTGAACTGGAGGAAGTCACCTCAAAGGGGTCAGGAGTGCAAAAAAGGCTTGTCAGCAAAGAACCAGTGTGAAAGATGCCTCGAAGGTCGGGTCAGGGCCTCGATGCTCCCTCAGTGAAGCTCGAGTGCTCGCGTGCTTTGAAGTAAGTGCTGGTGTTTGAATGTGTGCAGCAGTATGCTTGCCATCGTATGGCAACAGCAGATTCCTTTTTTTATATATACATACATACATACATTTACGTGTATACACAACTTCATGTTTGCATGACATGTTTATGTATGTACATACGTGTGTGTGTGTGTGTATATATGTGTATATTCTTCTGTAATTATGGTGTGTTCCACTTGTAATTTAGGGTTTCAGTTCCTCTCACAGGAGTCGGCCTTTCCTCTTTTTGAATCAGTGTGGAGAACGGCTCAGAGAGTGATCGCTTCCTGACAAAATTTGTACTTTTTGTATTTTAGCAGTAGTGCAAAGGGGTGGTGTTGAAAGCGGCTGTGCTGGCCTTGGCGCCGTGCGGAGGCCGGGGCAGGCAGGGGCCTGCACACCTCTGAAGTCTGACTTGTGGTTCGGCCTGAAAGCAGCAGGGGCACTGTTGCTGGCAGTTACAGCTTTCTGAGGTGGAAGTCCCGTGAAAACGTGGCCGCTCTCAGGACTGGCAGTGTCACGCCGGAGGGCCAAGCTCAGTGTAACCCTTGGGATTGTTTTTCGCTGAAGATCCAGCCAGTTTAGGACTCTGGGGTCTCTTGCCTCCCTTAAAGAGGCTGGGGGAGAAGGCTGCTTGTTACCATCCTGTCTACTGGTTTTTTTTTCTTTTTGTTTCCTTTCTTTTTTAAAGAGCTAGCTCTTCGTAGCCCAAAAGTGTGCTACCCAGCAGAACATTGTGTCAGGAAGAAATGTTCTCATATTAAAGGGTATTTATTACCCCATAATTCCTTTCTCTGAAATTGATTTCTGGCTTAATTCAATAAAAAACTCAAAAATGAAGGTTCACACTGTGCCACTCTTTTGTGAATGTTGCACTTCGGCATTAAGTGGCCGCTTTGAACAGCAAAAATGCAGTCTTACAGCACGTCTTGCAAAAGCCCAGCAAGGTCCCTTTGTCATCAGGTATGGGTCAAATAATGTTGTTGCCTATAGGAATCTATAAATAATTGTCTGCTCAGTTGTTTGACCTTTAATTATTTGTTCTGTTAAACCCAGAGATTTAAAAACTTAACCCTCAGCTTTGAATGCCAAGAGGGACTGCAGCCCGCAGCCTGTTCGCTTGGGCTGCCTGGCAGAACTGGGGCTGCCGGGTGGCCTCTCTGCTGCCTGAGGCACTCCACTCCCGTCTCATAGCTCTTGCTTAGAAACGATGCCGCATTGACAGCCCTGCTTGTCTGCAGGACAGAAGCATGTCAGCAGGACAAGTTGCCTTGTAATGCCTCTTAAATCTTGTAATGCCTCTTAAATCTTGTAATGCCTCTTAAACGTGACCTAGAGAAGCTTGCCCTTACAGACAGAGAGGGGTTTTGCCCTCTGTGCATGTGCTTGGTCAGCACCTGCTGCGCTGGAGGCTGCACAGCTGCTTGCACCTGGGTGCCATTTAACCACCGTTTCTGGGTAAGACTAGATAGGAATGCACACTTGAAGTAGACGGTATTATATCCGTTACTAAGCACCAGAGTAGAAACAGTCCATGCTTTCTGTGGTAGAATATCATGCATAAAAGGATCTTTATTTACTCAGGAAAATGGCTTTAAAAGAATGACTGAAAGTAGTAGTCCAGATCCTTTTTGTCTCTGGTATTGGGTGTGTTTTGGGATTACTTTGGGTCTTGGAGTTACTTCACAAGTTAGAAACTTGGAGGGTTTTTTTCAGTGTAAGTTGATATTCATGAGAAATGTGAATGCAAGAGTCTTGGGGCCTGTAGAAAAATGCTGAATCTTACAGTTTTGGGGATGAGATGACTGTAGTTGGTAATACCATAAACATGAGATCTTTTATGAAAATGTGTTGTGAAGATGATGTAAACTTCCAGGGTACCTTGTTTTCAAAATGGAGATAAATATTTTTGCCTTCAACTCATTTTTTTGGGAGATCAAATTCATAATGTACTGAAGTGACTAAAAAGCTGAAGAGGCAACGAGATATGTGGCCACTGCGGGAAATTCTGCAACTTCTTGCAGTGATTATTCTGACTTTAATTGAGGATTTCTTGTTCTGCCGTCAAGGTGAAGAGAAAACAGCATGTTTTGCTACCTGCTGAAAAACGCAAAAACACCAGTAGATTTGCATGGACTTACAAATGAAATCTTAGTAATGCAGTCCCCGTAGAAACATCTATTGTAATCGCATTGCTGAGATGTTATTGTGTAATAACATCCAGTTCACTGATTTGGGCAAAGGTAAACTTGAAAATGCAGCAGCCAAGAGTTCCTCCATTGCTGAATCACACAGGAGAGTGAATGTAGGTCCTGTTTAGGGGATGTGTGTTTCAAATGCGTCTACGGAGCAGGTTCGGTTGGTTGGAGGCAGGAAAGATTCTGCAGCATTAACTGGATTAGACATACTTGCATTGGTAGGTTCTCATTCAGCGTTTTGGGGAATTTTGACTTTTGCTTCATACGCAATCATTGAATGTGATCCAGACACATATATATTACATCTTTGAACTTGCATCTCTGTGGAGATGTCTTGCGACCATGGAGAAGGAGCTCCTCTGCTGCAGGAGGAAGGTGCGCTCCGCCTATCGCTTAGATTCCTCCCTGCCAATGCTGTAAAACTTGAATTTTATTTGTAGCTCCTTTAAAAAAGAAACAAAATCTTGTATAAAATTCTCCATCTTCTGCGGAAAAAAAGCACTTCCCATCAGCTCACAGTGGCCCGGGTGCATTGTAAATATCAATGATGTGATTCCTGTCACATGAATGACAATGATGTCATTCCTTTGTCCTTTGGAGGATTTTTAATATTTTCTCTATGGTTGAAGCGTGCTCGGTGTCTGTAAAAGGTGCGCCAGTGACAGCGCTGAGAGTGAGATTTCCTCTTTACGAGGTACAGTCTGGGCAAACTTGGCAGGCCTGCCGCGTGCTGAGGGGACCGTCTCTGATGGGTGGGATGATGTTTCTGACTCTCCACTGAACTCTGTGCCTGGAGCTGGCTGACATCTTTGCTCTCATTTAATTGAGTCTTGAGTGTAGCCCTCATTCTCCAGATGTCTGCTGTGGGATGACGGGCAGTTTTTTGTTCCCAGATGTATTCCTTGCATCTCCCGTGTGTGTTGCCTGTCCCTTTTAATACTAATTTGAGAAAATAACTTGTCCTTCCTAGAAATTGTGAATTTCTAATTGTCAGTAAGGCCATTCACGCATGGTGCAGCCTCAAGAACGCAAAGTGCTCTTATGTGTGGCTCTTAAATTACGAACGTTTTTAACAAGGTGCCTGCCCAAGCCTTATGCTCCAAAGGTAAGATCTTAAAAAGAAATGAGAATTGAGGTCTTTCTCTGCAGAAACTGATTTGCCATTACCCTTTAAGTTTACCTAGCATTCGCAATACTGCTGTGGCTTCCTTAGCAGCAATAGTTAGTTTTTGTGAAGTAGTTAACCTCTGATGGGAAGAGAATTGTAAAATTTAGCGTTGTGCTTGCCTCTTTTTATTTTATAGGGCAAACTGGGCAGAAGGAAAGATGTATATAAGTTATGTTAATTAAAATCAATTGCTGTCAGTACCAAACAGTTAATGATAACTGTCCCTGCTGTACAGTAAAGCGATTGTATGCTGTCAGGCCCCTTCGCTCCAGATGGTGTCTCGGAAGCAGACAAATTCCTGATTGTTCAAGAAGAATGGTCACTGGGCTCAAGGATGAAAGTTTAATATTTAGTAGCGTTAGATCTGACTGTTAAAATAAAGCTCAAATGTAGAACAGTTCTGATAACAAAGAATTCTGCCAACAAATTAAAATAGCCTGAAACTAATTGAATAATGGGGTATCTGGTGATAATTCTTTAAGTGAAATACATTTAGAAGTTGTTCAATTAAATGCATCAAGAAGTAAAGAAATACCTCGTATCTCACAGATTGTGAATACTATATATATATATAATATTTGTGGCAGTTGCAATATTTTTATTGCAGTGAGGAACTGTTAAGACTTTTGCAGATGTTTTCTTTCTACTGTGTGTCCCACCTTGTCTGAAGAGCAAGGCAGGAGGAATTCACACATCATTTTCCAATTAAATAATACGTAGCTTCCCATTTGGGACGGCTCTTAGGATGTCATTTGAGAGCATGCTTAAGTGCAAGCATCCGCTTAAGTGTGGTTGATTTCAGGGAGGCTTTTCCTTGAAGTGCTGTCACGTATCAAGCCTTCTTTTGTTACTTAAAACTACATTTTCCTTGCAATAGTTTTAAATATATTTTTATCTCTGGAGCCCCTTTTACGTACAGGGGACTGGATCCTCTGCGGTGGCTCTGGGCTGGAACGGAGCAGCGTCAGGGTATGCTGGCCGAAGAGGTGGCTTGCTGTGTTATTGCAAATGAAAGTCGGGCTGCCAACTTGGCAAATTGCCAGGCCGACTTATGCATAGCAGTGGAAGGATGGACTGTGTTTAGAAAGAAAAGCTGCTTAACTGAGTGGTGTCTGACTTTATAATTTATGAAATTTTCAATGTACAGGATTTTCTTGGAATAAAACATCTGGAATGCATTTTGCTTGGGAGCTTTGTTTAAAACGATATGGAAATGTGGGGTCTGTTTCTATTTTATTTAATTTTCTGTAATAGCTACAGTTAAATGGAACTGAGAAGGCTTTTGTGATGCTTCCCTTTTTGCTACAATTTTCTCTTTCCCTGGTTACGCTGGGATTAGACCTCAATGGCGTAAATAGCTCTTGTGCAGTAAAGTGGCTTAAAATGATAATTCTACTTTTTGGGTGGTGAAACATAGCAAAGAAAATAAGAACGCACAAATAATTTCTTAGTAACTGTCAAATAATAATTGGGTAAATAGAGACATGAACAGCTGTGTTTTGCATGGAGCATTTTGCAGACCTACTTGTGATAATTTTGTAGCCAGGGCAACTTCTAAGTGGCTCCATCCCACTTTCATGTAATACGCTGGGGAATCTTTTCTGTTTCCATAATTAACCAGTCCTTCAAGTATCGGAGACCACAGTACAACCAGAACGTACTATTAAAACTGTTGATTTTAGTTTATAAAAGTGGGACTAATTGCAAGAAAGGTTGTTTTGCTCGCATGCCTAGGCAGCTTCACAAAGTCACATACGTTACGTGCGCCTTTTCACATTGACCTTCCTACTGAGAGCGCTTTGTTTTGCAGACTCGCTGACATAACTTTGCAGTCACTGTATTTTTCTCCTCATTTTTGGAATTCATTGGCATCACCAGAAACGGAGGCCACAGGGACGTAGGCCGGGCATAATAGCGTATCAGCAGCTGGTTAATTGACTGGAACACTCAAGGCAGAACAAGATTTAAAAGAACAACGCCTATGTGTTTTACTGTCTCGACTTAGAACAATGTTTAATGCTGCAGCTGATGATGGTGTTAAGGCAGTTGATTGTCACTACCTGGAGAGTGAGCTGAATAGCCTTAGAAATGACAGAAATTTGTTTGAAAACATTTTTCTCTAGGAAATTAGCAGGGAAGCTAAATTTTTGTTGCTTCCCTGAAATATTCTGTATATTTATTCTTTAGGAAAGAGAAGCCAAACTTGTTACTAGCCTACCTGGACCTTGTTAGTATTGATGGGAATTGTGCAGTTCAACATCATTTCTGTGACTGAACATCTTGTGTTTTATTGCGTTTTATAAAAGGGTATCATGTTAGTACTAAATGCGATGGAGCATAGCTATAGTGCCAGCTCTGTCTGCAGAATATCTGTGCAAGAAAGGAACCTTTCAGAAGTTAAAAAGGAACCTTTCAGAAGTTAAACTTGATTCACCGGAGAAGAAAGCTCGGGCCAGCCAGAGCGATTTGGTGGTAGACGGGAGAGTTCCCGCGCTCCCCCGCGGCGGTCCCTGCGGGCCCGTGCCCTCGGGCGGCGCGGCGCTGGGCGCGAGCTGCCCTGCCGTCCCGCGCGGGATGCTTTGACCAGCGCCCTGGGAGCGAGAGCCGGGGCCGGGCTCGCAGCCGGCACGGAGGTGGCTCGAGCCCCGGCGCTGGCCTCCGGCCTGCAGCAAGTGTCAGGTGCTGAGGCTCGTGGGGGTTTGGTGATTGCAGGTGTACAGCAACGCCGGGCGCGAGGAGGGGCCCCCGGGAGGGCCAGTGGCATATGCAGTTTGATAAATTCCCAGTTCTGCTTTAGGCAGTCAGCTCTAAAACCGTTATAATCCTGATATATTTTTTTCTTGCTATTTATACGCAGTATAAATTATTATACATATTATTCTGCAAGTCTGCAGGAACTAGAAATTTTTTTTTGTTATTTCTTTGTTCCTGTGTTTTTTGACATTTAATTGTACTTTCTCCTATGCAGTAACCGTTACTAGCATTTGCAGTTGCTTACAAGATGACTGTCTGCTAGCGTTCATGAGTTTTTAAAACAGCAAACAATATGTTTTTAATTAAGAAACTGATAATAAAATCATGATATTGGAAGAGCAGCTACTTAGTGCCCCTAAAATGACACTAAGTTCATTATTTGTAAATTATCTATATGCTCATTTGGTTCTGTCCTTCAACAATGTTTTGTTTCTTAGTAGACAGGAAACATGCAACGCTCACTTGCTGTCTCCAAAGCTCCTTTCTGGCAACTCAGTTTTGAACTTTTGTTAGCATGTGTGTCATCGTGCTTGGTAGCTGGACAGAAGGGCCTTATAAAGGTCAAAAAGTTGGTTTTGAGGAGGAAAAAAAAAAAAGCAAAAGATAATTTAAATCGATGAAGCTTTATCAGCGAGTACCAGATCAGGCCCGTGGTAACCTTTCTCAAAGTCTGCTGCCTATTCCTTTGACTTTGAAAACCCTAAGTGTACCATTTCAGAGCTGGAATAAATGGAGGTCATTGCCTTTGTATTTTAGGCATCAAACTGATAACTGACATACTTTTGTTTCACATTTTTTCCCCAAATAGCTTGAGTGCACAACTGTATTCCTTATAGCCTAACCTTTTGAAGATAGAGGTATTAAACTGTTAAGGTTCCTATCTTATTTTTAAATTCCTGTGTGGAACGTAAGTTAAAAATGCAGCTAGTCTCTGCTCCGAACTTGTTTGTGTGACCATGTGCAAGACTCCTTTTTTGCCGAGCATAAAGTGTAAATAACAGTAGTTTACTCTCCCAGTCATATGGCAGTTTGATAGCCTGGGCCAGAAAGTGCTGGAGATGTACAGGTGGCATTAACGTCAGTGCCTGGGGTTTGCGTGGAAGTTTTAGCACGTGTAACCTGGGCATTCATAAGAAAGAGTTTTAGTTCAGCGTGTGGGGATTTATCTAAATGGTATTGATAGATTTTTCTTAGTTTCCAGGCTGTGCCACGAAGGAGGAATTGCACGGATGCACTGGCTGTGAGGTTTGCCCGTTTTCCGGCTGATGATTTGCTAGGCAGCGATCCTTCGCTATTGCCACCCATCAGCAGAGGGAGGGCTGCAAGTCCTGGTGGGGTCCTTCAGTTCGTCTGAGGCAAACTGGCAGGTTTTTCAAGGGTGACTTGTGTGGCTTTGAGAGTTTGAAAACATCAGAGAAGCTAAAACTCAGCCCAAGCCCTTGTTTAGGGTAGCCTTCTGCAGCGGGTGAGCCTCAGTGCTGAAGCGCTCCCCCTCGCTTTCGTTCTGACCCTGTTTAAACTATAATAGCATCATCACCGGGTGGTAGCGCTGCCAAGGCTTTGTTTATGTAACTTGGAGATTAGTCAATTAAATGAGCAATCATCGTCACTGTTGTAGCAAAATGACATGTATTAAATAGTCCCAGCTGCCCTCTGGGGAGGGGGAGCCCCCCGCTTTCTCTAGGCGACTCCACCCTCCGGGCGCGTTGCTTTCTGCCGGGCAGATGTTGTGGTGCACAAACCGGCTTTCGCCTTCCCTGAGCACCTCTTCCTACGTGCTACTGAGGGATAATTGAGAACTAGTGTGCGTGGGGAACTCTGCTACAGAAAGTGTATATTAATAGCTTGCATATTTGACTGGCTGGCTGGTCTCTCATCTCAGGGGAAAGCAGAGGTTTCCTGTGTGCCCCTGCTTCGAGTGACACCGGAAGGTGGAAGTCTGGGTCACGTCTGTCACCTGTAAGTCGCCTCAGTTAACAGGAAAATGCGGAGGAGTTTCCATGGACTTAATGGAACTTGTGCTGTATCTGTGGGGTACCAAGGCCTAGTTCTACCTGCAAAACGGTAGGTGGTATCCCTGGAAATGCAAGTGCCGGGTAGCTGGAGGCAAAGTCTTACATTACACGTTCAGTTAAAGAGTCTCAGGGAATATGCATCATCTGAGCATTGTAACATACAGCAGGAACTTTGGGTCGAAGCCAAAGGGTAATATGAATTAAACCACACTTTAACCATGTACATGACTAGGATTTATATTCTTTGCTGGAGTTGAATAATACATTACTGTAGTGCCATAACTGTTGTTATATGACCTTATAAAATGTTGTGATCCTTTCAAGTGTTTATTATTAGGTTAAAAATGAAGTATTTCTTCCCAGCTATCACACTTTCATAGTTTTCCCAAGTTTGAAATTGCTTTTGGAACTTAGCCTGGAAAGAACAGTTACACTTGCATCATTTTGTATACCTAAAGTAACTCACTTTTAGGCAAATCTGCATAGCTTGCATCTATACAGCTATATAAGGATATAATAATACTAAATGTAGCATAGGATAGCTGTGGAGCGCTTTGCTTTTCTTTGCCAGCATTTCATTTAATCATGAGATACCTTCTCATGGACTGAGGACAAACTTGTAATTTCAGAGCAAAATATGAAACTTGCTTCTTTAGTTTAAGCTTCTGTTATGTGTTACTGCAGGCTAACAAAAGTAATAGGAAACAATCAATAGCTTAAAGAGTATCTCGTGTCTGCATAAGAAAAAGAGTGTGCGTCCGAGCAGTGAAGCGAAACAGAGAAGTATCAGCGCAGTCATCGTCAATCACCGTGTTATCAGGTGGGGGAGAAATGGATTCGCAAAGCCCTTGCAATGTCTCCTTCGAGATCCCAGTGCGTGTCGCTAGCCAAGCCACAAAGTTAGGTTTCTCGGTTCTCTTCTCCTGTTACAGTTATCAGCCAGGCATTTTTCCTTGCAAACCCAGAGTTTCCTTCCCAAATGTCCCGATACTGGAACTGCAGAAAGATTTATTTGTTGTAACTTCATCCCAGCAGTGTCAGCAAGCTTGTATTGTGTAAGGAGAAAAAGCAGCTCGGAGGCACCCCTATAATGTATTTTGGGCAGCATTATCTGAGAACATTATGTCGCTGCAGAGTGGGTTGTATTTATGGTATACTTGCGGGCGTAGGCTCTGACCTCCCTGAGCGTGTTTCAGTCTCTGGTGGAGCGCTGTGGTTGAACTGTAGCTTCCACGGCTGTGTTTTGTGAGGGCAATGTCCATTTCTTTTATTGAATACTGTTGTCGATTTCCAAACAGTACAGGGTACTAAAATAATTTTTAAAGTTTGTCTTAGATTCATTTAAAGAAATGGAAATTAATGCCAAGAATGATTCTGGCTCTGGCAGTTAAGAGAATGAAATGTAACGATTTTGGATGGCTCTGAGCAAAGTTCCAATAGACGACGAGCGCTCAGCGGAGTCTCAGAGGTTTCTACAGTTTCTGCAGTGTTTAGGGACGTAAAATCCTCTGCTAGCTTTGAAAATGCCCCAAATTCGGTGCAGGAAGCTGAGGTGGGGGTGTGGTTGTTCGTGTGCGTACCTGTCTGCTTCTGCAGAAGGAACTGACGCTTGGGCAAGAGGAAAATAAATTGATGAAAGATACAGCTGCACTGTCCTAGGCTGCTTCTGTAAGGGTAGGTGATAAATAACTGTTCTCAGGAGCCGCCCATGACCTGCTGCCATGAGAATATTTTCATAGCAAAAGCCAAGGCAGTTTCTGTAACAACTGGCTGGGCTGGTTGTTTTTTGAAGACCTGCCTGTTTCCTTCTGCATGTGACTCTGCTAACTGGGTTTTTTCACAAGGACTGTGATTTATAACTTTACTTTTCTTATAATTAACTTTGAGACAGCGACGGGAACTGTTCCCATGACATGCTGTTAAAACAGGACGGCTGTATCATCCGTAGGACTGTATGTCCACAGAAGGCATGCTTTTCCCATTTCTTTGGTCTCCAATGAGTTTCCCTAGCAGATACGCTGCCATGTAGACCAACTTTTCAAGCAAACATTTTCCAAAGGCAGTGAAAGGCCTAGTCTCAAAAAGCTTCCTTTAGTTACGCGCCTTCCTCGGATCATGCGGCAGCAGCACCCTGTTCTTTAAGCACTTTCACATAGGTGTCACTCGAACTGAGTGCATATTCTCTCTGCTTTTTATTAGTAGTATTTATTTATTAAGTATATGTGCTAAATACACAGTATTAAAAATAATTTTGCTTCAGCAGAAACATGATGCACTTTCTCCATTAGAATCTGAACATGGCCTTGTTTCGGTATCAGCTTGGTATGAGCTTGGTATATCCAGTTACTGGGAGCCTGGGAAAATGAACTTACACTGCAGCTCCTCTAGATAGCTAAATGAATACAAAACTTCCTAGCATTGGTTTAAAAATTCTAACAGGATCTCCTTAATATTTCACCAAACATTAAATACCTATCCAGAGGGCAAGTAATGCCCTGATGTATAACCCCCATGTAGATTTCCAAACAAGCATAATGCAAGTAATTTGATATTTCTACACCACCCTTCATGTCGTATTCTCTGGGTTTGTATGTTCTCCTGTTGTTCTTCTGTGACTCAGAGAGGAACATCAAAGTTTTTGCTAGCTGAGAAAAAGAAGTAACTTTATCATCATTATCAAATAGAGCTGCATAAGTCTCTCTGGGTAATTGCACTTACTGTAGGCGATGCCATAGTCTAAGCATGAGAAAGGGGTGCATCGGTTACTCTTCTCCTTGGTATCTTAGAGTTACCAGAGTCCCAGATGATCTTCTCGGATGAGGCTTGATTCTACTTATCTTTTTGCCTTAACTAGCCAGCTGGGAATTTGTCTTCAACTTCTAGCTGCCGTAAAATAGCTGCTGCTAATGCCAGTTATTCAGCCCTCCTCAGCCTTGCTGAAAGGGGTTTCAGAAGGTGAATTACACCTCAGCTACTTTCAGAAAGTCCATAATTTGTGTAAATTAAAAAAGCTTCCAGATGTAGGCTTGTAGGTGTCATCGGAAATTGAGGATGTAGTTTACTCTAGGATAGTTTGCTAGACGTAGTTTGCTGTAGGATGCTCGGACCTGCTTTGCGTCAAAATGGTGGTAGGGAAAGAGGGACTGTGGCTTATTCTCTAACTACTGGTACTTCTAAACCTTTATGGCTAAGTGTTTTGCAAACACAGTCCACCTTTGCCAAGAGGGGACATTTATTCCTTGTTTAGAGAAAAGGAATTAGAGGTGTTGAGACCCAGTCTCCTTACAACAGCATCTAGTTTGGGATTTGATTGCCCAGTTGGCCATCCCAGGAGGAGCTCAGCATCTCCTTCAAACGGTGAAGCTGTGGATATGCCAAAACTGAGGTGCAGAAAAGTCTTGAAAGCTTTTGAATTTAAGTCACTTAGTACACCTTAGTCTGGAAGTATGACACGGAGCCGAAGGTTGTGATCTATCCTTGCATTTCCATCCCAGCACTGACTGATCAGTGCTTCTGTCCCATCCACCTTCGCATAGGTGAGGACTGGTTGGCTGAAGGGAAATGTCTTTGCAGAAATGAACCAACAGAAGTCATGATACTCACCCTGTGGGTAGGCATGAAGTATAATTTAATTAAATAATTTCAGAATGGAGCCCCAAGTTTGTTTTAAAGGATGAACCCTTCCCCAAATATTCTCTCAAACTATTTTAAGTGTTCCCCTCACCCCAGTCACCTGGGGGCAGTGTGTTAAACACTCAGTATCCATCAGATTTGTTAGTCTTCTACTTTGAGGTAAGCTTAGTGCTAGACAGTCCCTGTCTGACAAATAAATGTCAGTGTGTCAGGCTGATTTTTCTGCGTTGCCTTAATTAATGTTGCTTCATTTTTCAGTCTTTCTTTGACTGCAGTTTTGTCAAAAGCTTATCTTACTCTTCAGCAGTAACCTGAGATGTCATTGCGTGGAATCCTGCGTTTCCCCTGATGGACACCCAAATTTTTATGCCATTAACCTTAGTTAAATTTGAGCTCAGTTGCTTCTAGCATTCACACGATGTATTCTTTTTTGACCAAAGATACCTTTGGAAGGGATGTTTGTGATTTGAGTGGTTCATCAGGCCCCACAATACCTAGTGTCCTGCGTTCTCGGGAAGAAATAGTCAGTTATGAAGCAAATGCAGGGAAGGCCGAATACCCAGCTTTAGTTAAATAGTTTGCTGTGTGCCGTTTCCCTGTTTATGGTTCAGTTTAAAGGCTCTTTTAAGTGAAATTGGATATACTACAAAGCATTGGTTTCATGTGTTTTATGTGCAGTTTAATCAGCGTGATCCAGCTGCCAGTGCAGGGGAAACTGGAGCTTGATTTTTAATTATCCCTGCTTTGCCTGAGTTAGGAATTCCCAATAGTGCTGTCTGAGAAAAGATGCCAAAAACCGCATTGTTCTTTAATTAGCTGTTGTAATTGTTTCAGTCTAATCTCCGTGATTAGCAGCAGCATTAAATACAGCAGTAAGAATAGGCCTGCCCTCTTTGTGCTGCCCTAGTAAACACAATATTCTTACTTCTGGTAAGGGACGTAATAGAAAATCAATTAGAAACCGACCAGTGTTGATTGGAAAATGATAAAGAGCAGCTACCATGAAGCGCAGATTGCTTTGTAAACTTGGTTTATAACCATGCATTTGGGATGGCTTTATTGCCCAGTTTTGGGGGAGAACACCAGAAGAACGACCTCTGTTACACAAGAAGCCGTTGGGAATCTCGAGGAGACTCCACCCCACTTGAAGCCCCATCAGAGGCATCAACATGAGCTTTGCTGTGACTGAAGTTTGTGCCTGTCCAGTTTTTAGAAGAGCGTTATTCATGCCATTTGAGCAGCTGTTCTGTCAAATACAAACAATTGCAGAATATCCCCGCAAGAAATGAGTTTTTAATCTATGGTCTTAAAAACAAAAAACAAACAAAAAACAACCCAGAAAGCCTCAAGTGGTACGTTCTGTTCTTGCAAGATACATCCCCGCACAAGCATATGCGTTAGATTTTTACGAAGATATTAGATGTTAGATTTACGAAGATAGTTAGACACTTAAATGATACAGGAAAAATACTTGGTGAGATAGAAGTATAACTCCCGTGCTTGCTTCGATGGTGTTAGAAGCCCTGCTAAGGTATGAGTTATTATCTTTAAGTGCCTAAATATCTTTGTAAATCTGGCCTTAAGTATCATTGCATGTGGGAAAAGTATGAATAAAACTCTTGGGAAATGCAGACTACAGTTAGGTCTTGCAGTTTAAAGTGACTATCTGTGAGCATAAAATGAGCTCTTGTAAAGAAGCATAGTTGTTGTAATAATGCTTGTAGTCAGACTGGAAATGTGAATGGTTTTGCTGATGCTACGTTTTTGCCAAGTAATTGCTATAACTTCTTGTGTTTTTGGTGACATCTGTCAGAGCTCTTTTGTAAGCTGATACGGCCAGGTCCTACTATGTTCAGGTGTCACCAGCAGCATGACAGCATTGGCTCGGGGTCCCCTGTCAGCATGCAGGTGCGACGCAAACGGGGAGATGTTTCACCAGGGCTTATCAGGAGAAAGTCTAGGGCTCTGTGCTCTTCGAATCAGAGCACTTGTAGGTGGCACCCTTCTTTGGGAGATGAAGGGACCGTGTCTGCCCTCAGATGCCACTGTCAGACGCGGCTGTGAGCCCAAATCTGCAATCTCACAGTGCTGGCATGGATAGAGGGACTGAAATGGTAAAATGCGGGAACAGCAGTTGCAAATTTTAAAGACTTCTTTCAAATGGCTGGAGGGGTCACCAAAGTTATCATAACGTTTTGACCACGAGCGTTTTCCTTGTTGGCAACAGAAAAACCAAAGGGAGAAGTGGAGTTGGGTCTTTGGCACCTGATCTTGCCAAGAATAGTATCTGATTGTCAGCAAACGCTCCTGAGACAGCGCCTGCCCACGCAGACGTCCACCGCTGCGCTACCGTACAGGGGCTCCGTGTGTGAACAGTGCGTGAGGAATAGGTACGACCACACGTTTTCAGTTATTTGGCTTCTGAGACCAATTCCAATGTGTCCTGTTCCTGTGTGGTTTTATATAGTTCTACTGATATGAGAGAATAAAAAATTTGTTTATGAAAAATAATGGATTAGCAGTTATAGGCCATTGTGTTGGCTCATCATGCTTTAGATGTTGAAATCGCATAGGGTTATTCAAAGCAAATAATCGGTGAGGTATGTTTCCACCCTGTTTCTCTGTATCCTTTGCAGACTTTTGAAGAATTTATTCTTGCTTGAGTCATATGAAATAAGGCAATATTACTACCGTTAGGAGATGAGAGAAAGTAGGAGGATTTGTAATTATTTAAAACAAATCTCCTGCATCTGAATCCAGAGCTTTGGACAAAAGCTAAACTAATAAGTTAAACTTCCAGAGGAGCAACCGTAATTATGAATGATCAAATGAAAGCGTAAAAGTGAGCTTAGATCTGTATCAGATTACTTTGGGTGTATCAAGATGACTTTAGCTTTCAGGTGTAGAAAGTGATCATTTTCTTGCCATTAATTTTTTTTGTTCAGTGCTTTCAGTTATCTGCAGAGTTCTGCCTCATTTTCGGAAGAGTCGGACTAACCTTCAGGCGAGAACAAGGGTTTAAATAGCATTGCAGAGAAGTCAGTCCAGGTTTACTTTGCTGCAATAGCAGAAATCCAGGTGACTTGAACCACTGAAAGAATCAGAGTTTTGTAGTTGTCCAAAGGAAATAAACTCAATTAAAGCCTGGATATATTTATTAGATATCTTAATTCGAAAATACGTTGTTCCTGCTGAGCATGAAAGATAAAAACTAACTGCACTAAAATACAATTTTAATTAAATTGTGCAAGTGTTTAATGTTATGAAGGTGGATATTACTGAAATCTGAAGCTGCCCAAACCAAAGCATGGATTAAATAGATTTGGTTTTATAGTGTTGTCTCATTCTTTCTGCCTATAACTTCTATAGGGAAAGAGAGGAGAAAGATGCCATTTTCATATGCAGTTAATCTATAATCCTCCAGTTTTTAGACATGGTTAAAAATAGACAGTTAACACAGAGGAAATAACTGTGTGTAATCCCAGTGGCCATAAAAACACGTGTAAACACATTCACTCTATTAAAAGCAGCGGTCAATAGATCTAATTTACTGCAGATTTCACTATTTGCTTTGCAGTAACAATGTTAAAATTGATCAGCTGAAGTAGGTCTATACCTGGGGAGAACTGAAAGCTAAATACTGCCCTGTAACATGATTTTCCCATACACATTTACCATCCAGGGTTTCTTGTATTTTCTTTTCACACTGGTGCAAAACCTCAGCCCGGTTTAGGAAAAACCTGTGCTAGACCTCTGTTGCGCTGGCTAGTTTTCAAGCTAAAGATAATAAGCTCCAACATGTCTGACCACTACTGCGGTCCCAGGGATGGTTTCTTAGTTAAGCTCTCCATGTACGAGGTCAAACTCCGCTGCTCACACAGTCCAGCTACCAACAGGGCTCTCGCTGTTATTACCTGTCATGTTAACGTAGGGCTTAAGAGACCTGGTAACGAAGCCGGAACCTGCTAGGTCTTGTACCACATAAATGAAGAAGGGACAGTTTCATACTCTCCAAGGAGACACTAAACAGTATCTGCTGGTTGTACTCTAGCGCTATTGACATTGGAAGCATTGAGGCAATGTAGAACTGAAAAGATTGGAGAATTAAATCGGGTTTCTCTGCAAGAAGCAGTTGTTCTTTCCATCAGTTACAGGAGGAGCCTGAACTTGGCTTTAACTAGCTGACTGGTTTCTGGTGAGGTGTAACTGTTTGGAGACTTATTAATGGTACACAAATGTAAAGCAGCTGGCCCTGGTTTTAGGAGTTCTGGAGGTAAACGCAGTGAATTTCAAAGCAGAGGAGAGAAACTGACATGACATGACGCTAAATCGGTGATCTGCTTGCAGGTGTTGGCTTTCTGGACTATATTTCTAGCGTGATTTATGACCTGGTGGCTAACAGGCATTGTGAAGCAATGATATCTTTTTACTAGCTGTGCAATCATAAGAAATGGGACTAACTGGTTTTATTTTACAGCTTTGTATACAATATATTAATATCATTTTATAGTGCAAATAAGAGAAAATGCAGACTTAATAGACTTGCAAAATATGGTTAAAATCAAGGTTCTCTGCATAAAAGCTGAGGGGAGCTTTTTTAATTAACACCTTCTGGCCAGGTTGCCTTCCTCCATTGCACAATTTGCTGATTTTACTATAAGCTGTAGTAGTTGCAGTATTTCCTCGACTTCCTGTTTCAGGGAATATCATGCAACTATCCAAAAAGTTGAGGCAGTTAGTAAGGTTAAGGCTGTTCATACCACTGGGATGAACTGAAAATGGACGAAGAGTTTCAAGGTACAGACAGCTTAGTAGCCTCAGACTTCTACAGTAGTTCCTGTACCTCAGAGGTAAGCCACAACTGCTGCTGTTCCTTTCAGTTTGGCACACTTTACAGAATTTATCTGATGAATAAAAGCCTGAAACTTCTGATATGGTTGATGATAAAGCAACAGATGTAGTTGGATTGTTATATTTTATAAATATTTAAGTCTCAGAAAGTAGATACATTATATTTTTAAGCATATTTTATATGCTTATGTGCTTTACATTTTATATACATTATATTTTAAGCATACCTTAAGCCTTCAGTATTATGGAGGTACATACATTGATTCTGTAAATTTTTATCTTGCAGAGCACTAGTAGAAACTGGATCCAAAAGTTACTCAAAAGAAATGAAATGGAGAATACACTGGATGTTATTAGGTGATCTGGACAGAGTTTTCAGTCACCAGTAGATGCTACTTGTGCATCTCCTGGAGCAAAGTTTTAAGAGAAGACCCTTGGGTATAGGGGACAGAGCTCCTAGCGGGGAGGTGAAATTACCACTGTGCTTTAATTTATTCATCTCATGTGTTCTTAGGTTCAAAGTGCTAATTTGAAACCTGACAGTCCTTGTTTCAAGGCACCAATCTTGTGGTTTCATCACTGTCCCCCTGAATAACAGAAGAAGCAAAAAAAATAACTAGTTCCTGTTGTGAAATGTTGGTCTCAGAGCTTTTGCTCCTGCAGTGCCTCACGGGCAGTTTTGGTATCTTGGTCCTTTCTGGAAGGAGAAAGAAGGGGAAAAAAAAGGGGGGAGGAGGAGATTAAAAGGGAGAAGATCCAGGAGGAGGCCACTGGCCAGGTTTATTGCTGGCAGAAATTGACTGTGCTCAAGTGGGTTTGATGGAGATACACAGATTTACGCTAGTGGGGAGCAGGATGCTGACATGCGTCAGCTCTGCTGATAAGTGCTCTCTGGTATTTGTCTAACACGCCAAGAGACACCTTGGAAAGATCTTGGACTGGTGCTGTGATACTCTCTCTCTCTCTCTCTCTATATATATTTAATATATATATAAAGCTAAGTAGTTCTAATCTCTCTCAGGCTCGACAGCTGTGCAACTAAACAGCAGAATTTAAAAGCCTGTTTTACATTTGGTATCAAATTCCTTGCAACTTCATTGCACTTACGTAATCCTGTCTTGTGGTCTTTATTAAAGAAACTGTGTTTCTGAACTGTATTTTAAGTAACTAATAGGATATAAGCACTGCCTGCATGAAGGCTGTGGAGATCCTTCTGCTGCTGCCGGTAGTGGCCCAGGGCAGCAGGCTGATTCCATGTAGGACCCCGGCGAGGAGATGCCTTCCTGCTGGAGCTTGGCAGCTGCCTCATCTCACATCTTGAAACAAGTGATACATGGTAATTGGCCGTCTAAACTTTTTGCAGCTATGTTATTTTAAGATTTTTAGTCAGCAGCAAAGCACACAAAATTTTCTGTTCTTTTCTTCTTTGGCTGCAGTGCAATTATGCCGCTGATGTGCTCATTATAATTTGTCTCCAGTAATCCATAGGGACTCCGGAGAACTCGTTCCATTAGACTGTTAAGTTCAGGCTGTACTGACTATATCAGCTAGCAGAATTTCTATTTAGAGGTAAAACTGCATTAGAATCAGAATAAACGTCTTTGAATCTGTCTCCTCCTCTTTGCCGTACACACATACATGCCTCTGGCCACGGGACTTTCTGTGGAACTGGTTAAGAAGGTAATCCTCTGTTTTTCTCTTTTAAACAGACCTTGCTTCATTTGTTGTTGAGCCATGGGCTGCCACGAGCGGAGGGTGTGGAAGGGCTGACTTCACCCGTCGCAGAGCCAGGTCCTTTCCCAGCCTGCGAACACCCCACCCCTTCCAGCACAGCGAGCTCCGCAACACCCGGCAGTCTTCTCAAATAGATGTCATTTGGCCTTAAATTGTAGCAAAGTCTGTGGGGTTCTTGCTGACAGAGTGCTCTACAGTGCTTTGTTTCAGAAGGTGCCCCAAAAGTTTGGCGTATGATGGAGGAAAGCCGCTTGCTTCAAGAGTGAACATATAATCTGAAGCGACAGAGGGTCAGGAAGCTCCCAGATGGTACCATTTCCATGTTTTATGCCCATCAGGACAGTAAGAGGGAGCAGTAAAAGTTTCACTTTTTCTTCTCTTTCTGTCAGTGACAGCTGCCAAAAAAAGAGTTGAATTAAATAAATGGAAATCAGTTGACTTAATCCCAGCATTTTTCTGGTTTAAAGTCAGAATTTTTTACCGAGTTCAGCGGAGCTGCTCTGATTGACCAGCTGAGGATTTGCCCTGACATTGGAGAGGGGTGCGTTTGGGGGTGTTTTTGTTTGTTCTTGTTTTTATTTTTTATTTTGTTTATGCAAGTGCCGAATATCGTGTGAATTTCCTAATTGTTGCAGAAACAATCAGGGGTCGCCGGGGTTTCCGCAGAAAGCGGCTAACAAGCTACTTTACTTAGAGAGCTATATTGCGAAATGATACTTTAGTGGTCTGGGATTAGCTTACTTTTCTGCAATTACACGGTGATAGTAAGGAGCCTGGTGGCTCTGAAAGCTGTGTTTGCGTATGGAGCTGGTGGGTGTGCCAGCTCCTTCTCCTCCGACAAAGCCTGCTCTGTGCCGAAGGGCCGCCGGGGCGCCGAAATCTGCCCTTCCCGCAGCTCCCCGCCTGCCTCCGTGCTGCCGCTGGCCAAAGCGGCCCTGTGCCCCTTCACAGGGCCTTTTTGTCTGCGTTTTGTCCTGAAACTCCCATGGGTTGTCCAGCAATTTCTTTGCGAGGGTGCAGGAGGAGAGGGACCGTTGCGGCCCGTGGGCACCTCGAGCAGCGGGAGCCCTTTCTGCAGGGCACGTGAAAGTTGCGTTTTTCTTTCAGCAAAGACGGCGTTCTGAACAAAACCTCCAAGCTGCGTGTATGCACGAACTCCTCGTCTCTATTCGAAACAACTAGCAGTGAGCGTCTTTTTTTTTTTTTTTAAAAGCTCAGTCCACCAGTACACCTACTGAAAGGAAATCTTTCTGTTCTCTAGTTTGCCACTAGTACTAGGAGATGTTTCTTTTAACTCTGAAAATATTACATTGATGTGCTCAGCATTTCTGTTTTGGCTATTTTATGACATACCAGCTCTTAAACTCATAAAATTCTGATTGTCCCTTTGCTTCTTTAGCTACCAGATCATGCTGGTTACTGTTTGAACTGTCTCCATCTCAGCTGATCGTTTCAGATTTGTTTCTGCTTGAAATATCAACTACAAAAATATTTTGAAACAATAGCAAAAAAAGAGGTGAGGTAAAGCTGGCAGGATGATTTAACTGGAGGACACAGAAAGAAGTTCATATGTTCTAACCTGGGTGGCCTTACTATGAAGGTTAAGCTTCTAAACTAACTGGTGGTATACAGCTCTCATTGCTCGTACCAGATTATCCTTTGTGTATATTACTTTGCAGTGTCTTTTCTTGCATTTAGTGTGGGTGAAAGACAAATGCAGAAAGTCACAGATCTTTAGAAGAAAGAGTGAACTTTGTTTTCCGGCTCATCTCTGATTCCCATATAGTAAGCCTGGAGAAAAGGTACATTAATTAGAATTTTAATGATGTCTTCCTACTGACCATAGCGATGGGATTATTTGGTTTTTGGGTTTTTTTTTTTTTTATTAAATCTATCTCTAATTATTGTTTGGGAAAACATTAAATTAGATGCTGAGAAACCGTATAAAAATTTAGTCTTATAGCTTATTTTTAAGCTATACTGCATTGTATATGCAGTAAGAAGTTAGACCCTGGGCAGAGCCAGGGAAACTGTTGCGGTGTTAAGGCACCGGGTTGCGTCTGGCTCCTCCTTGGAAGCTCCTCTTGGTGTCTCCGAGAGAGCGTCCCTTTTGGCTCTTCTTCTGTCGAGGCTGTTGTTAGGAGTGAGAACAGTTACCCATGAGTATAATTTTGATTAGTCAAACTTACTAATTGGAAGAAATAGCACATGAGCAATCTTTCCTCCTCTGGATTTTCCCACATCCCTCCTACTTAAGGAATAAGTAACAGAAAGAATATGTAAGGTAATGTAGCGCCATCATACGTGAATCTCCGTCCCAATTACACAGGTAACTTCACAGCCATGACCATCATCCTTTGTGGATATATTTATGTGAGTGAATAAAGCTCTTGGCAGTTTATAAAGGCTATTACAGGTGTCAAAAACAGAGAGTAAACAGTAGTGCTGTAGGTGAAGCGTATTAGATTGAATACCAGCAGAGAAGGTTTAGAAGTTACTGATCTCACATCAGTAATTGTCTAAAACTTCAATATGTGCTGGGATCTACTTTGGCCTTTTTTTGACTGATTTGATTAATTCTTTTTCCATATCAGGAAACTTGTTCACTTGAAAAAATCCCTGCGTGGAGTTAAAAAGCATTCTTGTGACAGCTAATTTGTTAAAAACTTGGGACCTGCAAGGGAAAAATCTGTCATTTGTTAGCTCTGAGTGAATCCTTATGCTCCTTCAAATGGTAACAGGAACTCAGAGCCGTGTGTGTGTGTATATATATATGCGTGTGTGTATATATATGTATATATTGAAAAATTTTACAGCTTGTCCAAGTTATTTGTTTATTCTTCCTGCATATCAGGCTGTACATCTCAAATGATTCACATTCTCATTTCCAAGCGAACATTTAAATAAAAAAAAATTCCTGACTGATTAAAATTCACTGAATATAGCAGTGCAGTTAGATTTTTGAATATGGCAAACAAATTGCTGCACACTTTTCTGTGCTGACCCATCCATTAAGTTTCCCGGCCTTGAAAGGCAATTTGTTTGATGCAAGAGTCCTAAAGCCTATGGAAATCAATACAGAAAGCTAAAATCAACCACAAAGAGATACTCGTTTAAAAAAGTAAAATTCTAGAATCAGTGCCCGTTGTCAGTAATGTTCTGTCGTGTCCTTGGAGACCTCAGCTCAGTACTCCGGTGTGCAGGAGGCGTTTGTGCACCGTGAGCACCATGTTCCTGCTCCGGAGAGCTGGTGGGACGGACACACAGGCGGGAGTTATGGCTGGAGGCAAGGATGGAGAAGTTACTGTGTTCCTGCCCATGTGGGTGTTGTAACAGCTACTGGGAAGTCATCAGGTGAAGATAATTGTCTTGATTAGGTATATAAATAATTGCTGGAAGATTCCTCATTTTATTGTTATTTTATGTTTAACCAATCTTAATCGTGTGCGGAAAATAAAGCGAGTTTAGGATGAGAGGCAACAGGCGGAGGCTGAAACAGAGGAAGATCTGTCTGAACATAAAGAAAAACCTTTTTTACTGTGAGGGTGACTGAGCACTGGCACAGGTTGCCCTGGGAGGCTGTGGAGTCTCCTTGCTTGGAGACATTCAAAAGCCGTCTGGACGTGGTCCTGGGCAACATGCTGTAGGTGACCCTGCTTGAGCAGGGGGGTTGGACTAGATGATCTCCAGAGGACCCTGCCAACCCCAAGTGTTCTGCGATTCAGTGAGTTCCTTATGCTGTATGTATGAGAAATACAGCATTGCATATTTCCTGCTGTTCTCCTAGAAAGGTGGAGCTATGGAAACATGCAGGCAGATCATTTGGAGGATGTGGATAGTAGCTGCTGCAAAAACCGTCACCTGGGGAGGGAGCCTGAGAAGTCGGGCAGGTGACAGCCTGAACGGAAAGTGCTCGCTGTGGCAGCCAGTCTAGCTGAGCTGCAGGCGGCAGCGAGGAGGTTTGGCATGTGGGTTACCTTCTGTAACTTCTCTGTGAGTGTGGTTTTCCAGTTTTCCAAATCACACTGAACAACAGTGCAGACCACAAGAATTTCATGATGGGTATGAGCTATTGAAAAGCTGCTTGGCCCCAATCCGTGCGTCTTTGCGTAACCAGCGTGGTGCACTTGACAAATCGTCCCTTGCTGTAGGTGAGCAGTCAGGAGAGCAGGAACTGCCAGCCGCTGTTGAGCAGTTTCTAAATGTATGGTGTCGACAATCTCAGTACAGCAGTTATATCGCTCTTATTGTAGCAACATGTATTTGCTTTACTGGTGGCTAAAAGCAGCGGTGGATCATATGGGTAGCTGCTAAGCTCTTTTGGCTTTGCTAAAGTGTCCTTTAATGATCATCTACTCAAATGTCTGACATCACAATGTCTATTAGTGGTCTATAAAATCAGTGAAACTCCAACTGTGAACTGCCAGAATTCTCTCAGAAAGGCTTCGTGATCTCACCTGAAGTTAATGCTGTTACCCGTTTCCACTTCTCTTCATACAGACTTCCATGAGCTGTTTGTTTAACGTGTCTACATTTTATGTAGAATGGCTTATAAGCATAAATGAGATTTTTGTTTAGATTTTCTAGCAAGGGAACGTTGGTTAGTGGAGTTCTATTCTGATGTGTGGGACGCCTTAAATGGGAAGCCTTTTGCCCATAACGCTGACATTTAAAGCAAGCCATAGGCAGCATACTTCGGAGAGAGGGGGTTAATTCTGAGGATTCCAAGCCGGGCCAGGAAGGTATTTTATTTTTTGGGGTGGAAATTATTTATTGCTTGTGTTAATACTGAAATGTCCAGTATTTCAGTGCAGATGTGTGTTTATGGGGTGTTTGGATGAAAGATGCTGTGTAAGCACTAGACGCTTGCTGCATTTTAGCTAAAGCTGGCCACAGGCTGCAGCAAGAATTCACAGATAAATCATCCTTGTTTTCTTGCTTTGCTGAATCTGCAAATTGAATTTGTTGCCTCCTTTTTGCTTTGGATGAGCTGTAGTTTTCCTGTGGAAAATGCATGCAGCTTTCCTTGTAAGTGTGAGCATCAGATCTGCCTCAGTGTTGGACGCAGATGAAAAGAGGAATGCCTTTATTTAAATCTTTCTCACCTATCACCATTGGTTTCGAATTCTAATAATACAATAAGTCAGTGCTATTTAATTAAATACATACTACTTCATGACATGCCACAGGCCTCGTTCGGGACTGGCTTGTATCAGTGTCCGCTGCAGTCTCCCGCTGCCTGACGGAAACCCATTCTGGCTAGAACTGATCGCGGGGGAAATCTGTGCAAACAGCCTCGTAGAGCCACTGCCCACGCTTGCAAATTGCATGAATCTGGGCTGGTAACCAGCTATTATCAAGCTCTAATGTATTTATTTTATTTGCTATTTTATGCACATATTAGTGTTAGCAGAATGAATGTCTGCTGTGTGATAGTTACAGCTATCCTCACTTCAAAATGATGATAGTAGAAAAAGCCCTAGCTTCCTTGAGAGCCCAGGCTTTCTCAGCAGTCATGAGTCAGCTGCTTGCATGAATTGTGTGAACGCGTGAGGGTAAGCAAATGCGATGATTTGTGCTTTATTCCTTAACCTTTTCTGAATAAGCAGCAGGAATTGCCTCTCTGCATCTTAGCACCTAAAATTTCATTGAGGCATAAAAAAACCCCCTTTGCAAACTTTGTGATTTTCAGATGTTGTGTTCCAGCGCTAGGGAAGTGCCACATCAGCAGCTTTATCTGTTGCCGTTAAAAACAGACAATAACATTTTTACATTTTAACTGATGTTTGAATATCCAGCTTCCTTCAACTGGATCAAGAAAGAGGATACTGAAGAAAGAGGGGTTTTCCTTCCAGCCACTCCTTTGCTTATTTTGTTATAAGCCTTGTGCTTCTCAGGAGAGGTTGCAAGTTTGTGAGATTGCAGTGAAGACACGCAGCCTTCTCCCCAGCTTTGTTAAAAAGCTGTTTGATACTGAAGTTGTTTGGTATTTGAGAAAGCATCAGGAAATGTGTTTTGTGCTTTGCATGATAATGACATCTGCTATGTTTAATTCTGTCTTCAGCCTATATATTATATTGCAGGATAAGTGTTATAAATATTTCTGTTTTATGTGCATCTTCGTAGAGACTGGAATGGTACTTTAGAAGTAGGTGGAAGGCCTCCAGGGTCAATACCAGCCCACTTGAGGGGGTAAGGATTCAAGAGGGATTGAGACTATTTGTGGAGATGGGAAATGGAAATTATTGGGAAGCAGGAAGGTGCCCCATACCTTACGGCGTGAGGTGAACGCACGGGGCAGCTTGGCCCTCCACTGCCCCGAGGCCGTGGGAGCCCTACGCCCCAGACCAGGGAGGTGCCGGTTACCTAGGGCAGGTACCACGTCTCCTGGCCGAGAGCATTTGTTCCCATCAGGACAGACAGAGATATGCAGGGCGTTGGAAAGCCTGAGAAGTCGGAGAAGGAACAAGGAGTCCATTTTTGCTTGTTTTTTCCGCTTGCGTGTGCCAGACTGGAGAAGGGATTGCTGCTGCTATGGGATCATAAATACCTGTTAACACTAGCAATTCTTTTATCGCTGTAGCTCTCCGGCTCTGCAATGCCATCACATACAAGACTTATCAATTAACTTGGGTTTAGGATGTTATCTTAGTCGTTCCATTGACTTCCATTTGATTTAGCCTCCCCTACCTGCATACCACCGTTGAGGTGTAACAACACTTCACCTGCTCTTCACGTCAAAGGTAAGGAGTCTGCGTCCTGTGGACAAATACAGCCTACACGTTAATTCCATCTGGCGTTTAGCCTCATGGCTTAAGGCTGTGTTTATCAGGCAGGGACTGAGGTATATCATATTACATTGCAGCCCATGTAGGGGCAGCCTCAGCAAGGCAGGGGCTCCCGTGCTGGCTTAGACCTTGTCGGCGGGGGGTAGTCTTGATGCTGGCTCCAGCAAAGTCTTGATGCAGGTTGGAGGGTCACTTTGAGAAAGAAGAGAGAAGATACTGAATTTTGAGCTCAAGAGTTAGGGAGAAATCTGGAAGTTTTGCTTGAGGGCCCTTATTGTTAACAAAGAACTAGAAAATACTTCTGTTTTGGGAAATCCCAGTATGCTTGTGGGTGTATTTGTTCAGACAGTCCTGTGGCGCAGACTGCAGAGTGGCTCCAGGTGCTGCCGCAGAAGCGTTAATTCACGCCAGTGGCCTTGGTGCTCGCGCGCTGCTGAGCTGGAAACTGGTGGTGTTGGCCTCTGCTCTGCTCTTGTCCTGCCACTAGCCTCCGGTAGACACTTCAGGAGTCTGCAAGGCTGCAAAGTTTTGGAGACTTTGTCTGCTGTCCCCAGAGAGCTGGGGGGTCAGGAAGCCTGGCTCGGCCTGACAGCGCTTCACGGGACTTGGCGGCTGTCAGAAGTGCAGGCAGCGTCTGAGCCGTGGCTATTTCTGCGTTCCCTTATCTGTTGAGAAGAGGAAGCGTTTTGTTCCTCGTCTGACAGGTCTGCGGGTCTGCCAAGGTGGGAACCTGAGCGCGAGCGACAGCCAGACAAAAGGGGAACTATTGAACGCCGGAGCAGAACCAGGAAGATGTGACAAGATTAAAAGCAAAGCACGCAAGGTCCCAAGCAGTAGGGTTCAAGGCTGGGACAGAAGTTATAGTTGGAAGGAAACTTTGAGGACTGAATAAGCATTAAATAGACTTTCTCCAAGATTCATTTCTTTAAACTGTATTTGTCTGTTTTATCTAGAAAATTAATCTTTACGATGTTTCTGAAACTCCTCATCCTTTCTCATTGCTTACACCGTGCACATTCTGATGAATGTATGTAGCTTCTGTTACCTATGCATTTACAATTGCATTTTCTAAAGTTTGCTTTCCACTTTCTCTCTCTCGTCTGTTTTTTGTAAAGTGCTCTGGATCTCAGTGGCTGGGCCCTTCCTTTAACGCTTCTGAAAGGTGACTGTCCATGCTCGTGTCAGAGCTTGGAGTTGGCCCAAAATTAGTTACAATTGAAGGGTTTTTTTTCCCCCCCCTCCCTGTAGCCCCCTTTTGTAAATCACTTCTGTTTTTATATGTTTTGCCATTAAATCTGCTTGGCCCTTTTTGTGTTGTCAAGAATTGGAATCTTTAGCCTCTGGCAATTGTGCTTACTCTTCAGTCAGTTTTTTTTTTTAATTAAAAAAAAAAAAAAAACGTGGGGAGGAACTGACAGAATCCCCCAGACACCTGAGAGTGAATGTGCCGTCGTCTCTGGCAGAGCTAGGCTGAACAGTCTCTTGTTGACTTACTCGTGATCCAGAATTGCGCTCTGAACAAGGGGACGTTACACCTTATTTTCAGAATTCCTGGGAAAATTTAGCCTTAGGAAAAGTACTCCTAGACAGTGTCTGGCATGGGATTTTCAAAATCTGGAATATTGTTGTTTCATTCTTATTATTTCAATATTCCTTTTGTTTTATATTCTTTGCTGTGAAAAGTGACAGTTATTTTACATGCTGGAAAACCTGCATGATTGGTCCCAGTTCAATGTCTGCAGGAGGAAATTAAGATTACACTACGCGCACAGTAATGATGAAGTTCCTGTGGCTTTTTAATGACATAATTTGCTTTAAATGCAAAGATGCTGTGTTGGTGAACAAGAGCACTACAGTAAATTCTAATGATCATGATCAGATCATATTTGTAATAATATAATCTGTAATTAAAAACTGCTGCTTTATAATAGCAATTAAAACAATCCATGAATAATTAAATGCTGCTTCTTAAAGACTTTTTTGCACATAATGAATGTCAGATTTCTAATCAAGAGGACTGGTGTTAAACAATTTCCTGCAAATACTTGTTAACAAATTTTGTCCTGGCAGATTGTTGTCTCTCAGTTTGCATGCTTGGCTCTGCCCCTTCCCTGCTTGTGGAGCTGTATACCTGGCTTTTCAGTTCTTGTTTTAATGGGTATACCATTTCCTTGCTCGGAGTGATTGGATTTTTATCAGACTTCATGAATGTTTTTTGTGTTGGGTTAGAATCGCTTCAGTTCACCATTGCACACCCCCCGCCCCCAATGCTTAGTAGAAGAGCAGAAGAAATGAATATGCTTTTCTACTTTTGTTGTGCCCACTTCCAGCTCATTGGGCTTCCAATACTGCCGTGTTAATATAGCCTTGTTCCTGCCAACAATGGGCGCATGAGAGGTCTGTGCTGCTGGTGAATCCCATGTTCTGGGGAGATGCTCCCTGTTGAGCAGCCTTGCTTCCTGACCGCTGGGATGTCACCTTTGTGCACTTACATGCCCAGTGGCAAATCCAGGAGCCCAGTCTGTCTCGCAGGGAGACACAGGGTGATACTGGAAGTTCACAGCCTCCAGGATTTTCTTCCTCATCCAGTTCAGATTGGAAGGCATGTGGTAAGTTAAAAAAAAAAAAAAAAAGAGGACTTTGAAAACCTGAAGGAGAGGGAGATAGGAGACCCCATCTAGAGGTGGGAACCTTTGAGACCTGTGACCCCCGTGAGGTTCCTGATGGAGTTTGTCACCTCTGAGTTGTCGTTTTTCTCGTTTTCAAAGTCATTGGAGGTGGTCCTTTTTGAGGCCACTCAAACAAACCCCTTTCTATGAGATCTTTATAGCAGGTGGGTGACTAAGTTATTCTTGTCCGATCTCTCCTTCAGCCCTTGTGCGCTTGTCAGCATAAATCTAAGTGCCTCCTCCTTCAGCCAACTGAATCCTTTAAAAAATTCTTTGAGATATTAAGTGAAGGGTAGTGTCCTCGGGTGCTTTTTTCATTTCCCTGCCAGGCAGCTGGGAGGATTTCAAAATAAGAAGAGGGACTGGCGGCACAACGCCTGGCAGCTCTGAATATTCAGTATTCAGAGTTGTTATGGACAAAGCCAAAGTTTTGGAGGCAATGTTTTGTGTACCTGAGGCATTAAGAGATGATGTGGAGTTAAGCGCCTGAACACCTTTCAAATTGAGCCTCCCAAACTCCCTTCTGTTTTCTCACAGGTAATGACTCTTCCTGGAGCGTGCGTGCCAGGAGGTCTCTCTGAGATGACTTTCAGTGAGTTTCCAGGTGATTCCTGTGCAGGGAACCATCTGGCCCCTGGAATTTATCTACTTGCCAGCTAGGAAGAAGGCATGAGAGAGAAGCACACCAAAATTAAAAAACCTCAGTGAATAATCAGTCCTTTAACACTTTGCTTAATAATGTAAATGTGTTGCCTGATATCAAAGAAATAAGTGTGCGACCTACAGGATTCTCGGGTGACAGTTCCATAGCTATCAAAAGAGCTCAGCTAATCTTTATAGGAGAGAGTAGGCTTAATGGGAATGCGCTACTTGCTTGGAAAACACAGAACAAGCCAGTGGCATTGTTTCAGAGATGTGCTCCAGCAGTGAGAGCTCGTGAGTCAGAAACTTGGTCATTGGCTTTTCCCCTCAGAAAACGAAGGCTGACCTTGGGGATGCTGATAATACCCGGGCTCGTTGGGCTGATAGGGCACTTGAAATTGTCAGTGCACTGTGAGCCTCTGTTCTTCACTGAAGTCATAAGTCATTTCTATTCCTCTGGGTTAAGGGCAGGTGCTGCTTGCTGGCGTGGTTTAAGTATCTTCATTTTTAATCATAGATGTTGTTAGGAGTACGCAGTTACTTTGTGAATGTGCTCTAGTGGCACTAATGACTGGTGGTGGGTAACTTTGCACCGTTTTGATATTTGCATTCGATGCAAATGATTAAAAATGCTTGCTCTGGTGTAGCTTCTCCCACCTTCAGATTTAGGTATCGTGAATAGCCCGGGACATCCCGAATACACGCTCGCAGTTCCCATACGCAGGTGGGAATGACCTCTGGATCTTTCCCAAAAGCCTAGCATAGGCAGCAGTGTAGAGAGTTGGCAAAAATCAGGTAAGAAAGTGCAGGAGAATCACTGACTACAACTACAGCATCTTTACGTAGGTGGAAATATGAGATAAGGTGAGGAAATTACTTGCAGCAAGAATACATCTCGTACTAGGTGTAAAGGTGAGCTGGTTTATTAGCTTCTTTGAGTTTTACCCATTTTGTCCCTCCCCGTTGTTTTTGTGTCCAGCTGTCCACACAGCTTACACGAGCATAACGACAGGAACTAGCACGCAATGACAGCGGTGAAAGTGTTTTTGGGCAGTACAAACCCTGGTGCAGGGCATGAGGGCGGACAAGGAATGCCAAGACTCGTTCTTTAGCAAGACTCTAATCCGTTATCATCCTATTTTGTTGGTGATTCATTGCTAAGAACTTTGTCATTTTGGATACTCCTGGGGGTTCCTTCCGTTTGATAGCTGTGCTTAGGCCTTCAGAAATTTCTGTGCCAGCCAATTCTTGAAACCTCTTTTGAAATGCCTGGAAATATGTTATAAAAAATATTGATTCCTTACAGGAGATTGCATTAAAATAGGGACATTGCATAGAATAATTAGCATTGCAAACAGTTAGATATCACAATATAGTTGAAAACATGTACTTAATGAGTTTTTTTGTATTCTATCTAGGTATGTTTGGTGGCAGTAAGGAACACTTGAGCTTAAAAAATAAAAAATAATAAAAAAAGAAACCAAAACCTGTTTTACCAGAGCAGTTGCTTCTTGTGATTTAAAAAACTGCCCATGGTTAGCATCTTGGAAGATGCTAAGGACTGATATACAGTGCTTGGCCACCCGTAGAAGTGTGGTGCTTCCAGGGCATTGCTGAGAGAGTCAGCAGACGTTGGCTGTTGGGCTCTATCCACCGCTAGTGAGCCGTGCACGTGCAGCCATTTCTGATGCAGGTTGCTGGAGCTTTGGCTGTGGTTCGTAGCTCGTGATACAGATTTGGGCCAAGTTCAGTCACTGAGCCACCAGTGAAGACTATTATGAGTCTTCTGAGGAGCAGCAACGGTCTAGATTTGCAGGCGCACTATATGGATTGCCAGCAGTGAAAGTCTGAATTTCTTCTGTTGACTTTTACAGGGGGATCAGCATTTCACCTTTGGCCTGTGAAACCAGCATTAAGTTAATGCACTTAAATATGAGAACAGTGTTGTTAGCGGAGCTGTCTGGGCAGAACACTTGTAGTTATAGCTGTTGTGCAATGTTGTGTTTGTCCTTCCCACTGTCAGCGGACAGCTGGTGGCAGATAAGGCCATGGGGATTTCTGTGTCCGTGGGGAAATTTGGCCAAGTATCACAAAGTTATTTACAAACAGGGAGGGAAAAAATTCAAGATGCTCTTTTTTTTTTTTTTATCGCTTTTATAAAATCAGCACAAACCACTTGCTTACTGGAATCAGCCCAGCCCATGCATTGGGTCAAAGAGTTAAGAATGATAATAATCTTACTGCTTTTTCCAAGGCATTCATTATATTAGAGATTTCAATGTCGAGAGAAAATGTTGCCTAATAGATTCCTATGTCTGCTCTTTTTGAATTTCCTTGAGCAACTTTAGGAACCAGTAATAATCTGTGTACATCCGAATAGGCTTTCAGAGTCTTACTTTTGGAGGAACATAAAATTTCTCTGAGCATAAATTGCGAGTCTGGGCCACAGGCAGGGCGTACCGTCGTGTCTCCTTGATCAAGGCTCTTGCTATTGTAAAAGAGAGTGGATGAGCTGAACTAAGGCAGCTAGTTTTCAGCTTCCATCATGTGCAAAACATACCTCTTCGCAGCGCTCTTTGCAGGAGGCTTCTGCTTGGATCGGATTTGTTCAGATTTGCTTGACTAACATAATTTGATGCTAATAAAGAATAAGAAAGGGCCATGATTCTGGATCTGCTGACAATAATAAGTAGACTTGGCTTTATAAGCGATAGCAACCTAGAGCTTGTTTTCTTACCGGGAGCTTTTTTTATCACGAGCGCTGATCGCTGATATTACCACCCCCAGACCTGCGATGTGGCGCCTGCTGAGAAAGCTGATTTCTGGCTGTTTGTTTCTTTTGTGGCAGGATTTTTCGTCGTCGTTTTTTCCCCCCTCCTTCCTGTTTGCCGCTGAGCACGCTGCACGGCCGCATTGATACACGCCAGCCAGCGTGCTGCCGGGCAAAGGCTCCCGAGCATCGCTCGCGGGCGGCCGCCCCGGCCCCGGCGTGGGGCACGGGGAGGCAGGGGAGGCAAAGCGGGAGTTTAGGGTGATGGCTACTTGTCTGTCTCGTCTCTCCAGCTTCGGCAGCCCCTTTGGCGCTGCGGGAACCTCGCGAAAGGCCGGCGGAGCGTTGGCAGGCGCCGCGGGGGCTGCTCCCCGGCGGGCGGCGTGAACCCTCCTTCCAGCCCCTGCGTTAGAAACTGCTGGCTTGAACTTTGTCATGCTGATAGCTCCATTAGGATAATTTCTGGCGGTGTCCCCATCTTTGTGGTTTATGGATCCTAGATAAGGTTTTAGAGACATTTTTGTCATCTCAAACCTTTAAAAATATTACTCTTCTGGAGCATTATTATGATGTTGGTAAACATGTATTGTCATAGAAGTCCGGTGTCACTTTTGTTAATAATTGAATTGCTTGGTATAGGAAAAACACTAAGAGGTATTACACATCTATTTTGGCAGATAGCACATGTGCCATATTATGTATAGCATCGTACTATCACTGCTAATGAAACTGTGCTCCAGTAGTCAGAAAATTTTCAAGTGTTTCTTTTTGAAAAGAATATTGCAGTAGCAAATACACTGATGTTGCTGTAGATTAGAAAACACGCTAGTAAAAGAGAGATCTCCCATGTGTAAGAGTAAATCCTGTCCTGCACTTGAATATAAAAACGGAGCTGGAACTGTGATTCAAATTCCCGTCGGCCACGTGAGTTTACAGAGTGAAAGTGCCACTGAATTGGTGGGGTCGCTAGCAGCTTTTCACTGTGAACAGAGGACTGCCTGAGATGTCTTTGCCTTTTGCTGTGTTACAGGGCTAGGTGGGAGGTGATGAATTCTGCAAAATCAAGAAAAAAATCCATTTGATCAAAAAGAATGGCTTCTTTGAAAACCAAGAGTAGTAACTTAATTCTGCAGCTTATGGTACCCATTTAATTCCAGCTGAGTGGAAATAACACCCCCCTTCTGTATCGGTAGCAGTATATTTCCACTTGTTCTGGACCAATAGTGATGCTGTAGAATAAGATTGATCAAAATCCCAGCTTAATTTGATAAAATTTGGACAATTCCTGTTCACAGACCCAAATTTAAAGTGATCAGATTTTTAATTTGCATTATTAATACATTATAATCGACATTATTTTGCTGCCTCAGAGTAGAGAGCTATGAGGAAGATGTAAACAGAATTTCTTGATAGATAAGATCAGTTTTTCATTGCTTGATCGGATTCTCTTGCATAGTGTTAAATCTCCTCTGCAAATGAAATACTGGCTAATTTAGAATAGGAGCCTGGTCCAACAGAGCTTTAGGTGTGCAAATTAACGAGGCTGCTCCGATTGGTGCTGCTGAAGCTCCTCGCGTGATTTTCCACTTATTGTGTAGATGATGTCTGAGAGCATATCTTGTGCAGAGCTGCTAATGCTCATGGTGCACGCACACACGCACGCACACACGCACGCACGCACACACGCACGCACGCACGCTCTCCTCTGCTGCTGACTGAGCAGGTGAGCGACTTTACATCACAGCCAAGAGTTCCTGTAGAGGCTCTAGAAGAAAGTTTTGATCAAATATTTTGTGAGCACCTATTTACTCCTTTACTATTGCTGGAACAGCAGGTTGATGCCTGTGAGAAGGAGAGGAGAGTCTTGAACAAGTTGCCAGAGATGTAGGATGTTCACAGCGGATATGGAGTGGGGTTTTGGGGTAGGAGACCCAAAACAGCTCTTGGTTCATTGTAACCAAGCAGCAACTTTGGTTCTTTGAGTATTTAAAAATGGTAAATCACGGATGTGGGGAGTTAGAATGGCAAATATGTAAAACAACATATTAATATAAACGTGTGTGTGTGTGTGAGCGTTAGAAGTCATTTAACCCTCAGTTAAAAATACATCTCTGCTGTAGTGCCGTGGACTCTGTTGGGCTTACGTGGAAGAGGATTTGGGCCCTGTAACACAATAGGGTCATAACATCTCCGAATGAGGACTGGGCACGAACGCTAAAACGTGCCCTGCAGTTAGGAAGGCTCCTAGCGGAGGGGCTGTGCAGCCTTCTGGAGTCAAGGACTGCGGCAGCCTACTACTCACACTAATGTATTCTGCCATGGCACAGTCATCTCTACCTGGCCCTGGCCCTGCAAAGACATCAAACACGCTGCCAGGAAAGTGTGAATAGTCACATTGCAAACTGGGACATGGTTGCAAATTTGTTGCATGCAAGAAGTAATTGAACTATGTGGCCACCACGCGTGTAAAAGCACTCTTAGGACTTGAATTTCCCCATGCTTTCAGAATAGGCTGATAATGCTTCCTTAACATCCCTGGGGAAAAGCTCATTTTAGATCACAGGAAAAACTGCAGATAATAAATAAACATTTGGCATAGTTGCAAGGCAAGTGATTGCCCTTAGAAGGGAATATTTTTATGATGCACTAACATAATGATGGCAGTTAAGACCATGGAGTATACTGTGCCTTGAGTTTTCTACATGATATAGTCTATGAATAGTGTCTAGCTTAGTTAATATTATACTGTGCTGTTGATCCAGTTCTGTCAGTTAAGGATGTGCATATATAGGGAGATGACTGTAGCCTCAGCGTGGAGTGATTCCTTGTTTCTGACAAGTTATAAGTGTGAAGTCGTGGAAATATGACCGTCATTAAATGCAGTGTAATTACAAATTACTGTTTTGACAGCACTGTGCTTACAGCATGAGTGAAAGGCTCTTACGTGGTTAAAGAAAGTAGGGCACAATGCAGTATTGTTTGTCACTCAAACGTAGTCAGTATGCTTAACACAGTACAGAAAAAAAAATTTGGCCTGCAAAATTAATATCTGTACAAGTCAGTGGAGAACAGTTTCCTGGAAAACATTTTGATGGCTTTTCCTTAAGTGTGTGTTCTGCATTATCTTTATTGGAGCCAGTAATGACAAGTTTTTGTACTTAAGCTGCATCTTTCTTCAGCGTCAGGGATCTGTATTCTCCTAATTCTTTTAACCCAAAATCTCCCTGTGTTCTGTTCTGCTGTCAAAACTATGCTCATCTGCAGAGCTCTTAATATTCATTAAGAACAAAGAATTCAGTAATACATAATCAGTCCTTTACTGGAGAAAAGTCCCAGAGCGAGTGTTCAGGAAGGCCAAAGTGTTAGGAGCGGAGCGACGAAGGCCGGTGGCGCGAGGCGGCGAGACAGAAAGCAGGAGGCGCGCGTAGGCGCGCGGCTGAAGATGATCCGTCATGGTAAAACTGAATCATCCTCAAATTCTGTGCTTCAGCTCAGCCAGCAATGACAACTCTGAGACAGGAATAGCTCAGTAAAATTATCTTGCCTCTGTTATGCAAATGACCACAATAATATCCTCTGGCCTTTGCGGCTCTTATTTTATCAATGTAACTTAGTGAACACTGCAAGACTCTATATTTTCAAATGCTAGTCTGTATCTATGAAGAAAACTCCCTTTTGTCGTTGGTCTGGAAAGCCACCTTACCTGTGTCCAGGAGGAGGCCTTCCATGCTTAGTCTTAGTACCTGAGCCTTTGGCTTATGCAAAAAAGGCAACTGGTTAAGTCGCCTGCCAGCGTTGGTTGGCGTACAGCCGTCAGCCTGCAGGGCCCAGCGGGATGAGCTTTGCTCGCCTGCCGGCGCCCCGCCACTAGCACGCTTATTCAGGCGGTCGCCGCCAGTCGCACCGGGAACGAGGGGAAACGCGGAGGCCTTTCGTTCCTGAACGCTGTTTTTCCCCGAGAGATTGAATTATTGCGGTACTGGGCAGGTGAAAAAAGATTTGAACGGCTTTGTTTCTTTTAGTGCAGTTCATATTAATAGGCTTGGCTTCTCGTGCGTGTCATGTTGTAATTCTGATTTAACAACATCTATCAGTAGATCACTGCAGGGTCTTTAATGATTATAGTTGCTGAAGCGGATAGTATGAGACTATTAAAAAAGCTCCAATTACTTCCCATTTATTTGTGTTGTTTTTTCCCTCCGAGAAACAAAATGTAATCCTGAAGTTCATTATTATTCTTCACATTGTATTTATCTAAATAGATTTTCTACCTAATTAAGACTGAATATGTTTTTGCTAAACTGACTGTATTTTACGAAGATTTTTTTATTTGTATGTGCGAGGGTCTTTGGTTCCTACCATCCATATTCTAATTACGCTTAATTTCTATAGCTGTCAGAGATCCTCTTATGTATCTCAGCAGTTCACCGTGGGCTGCTCGAGATTGTTTAGACTTGAGCTGGAATAGGCCTGCAGATGAGTATAGTTGGCATCTAGTTAATAGCGAGTCATCAGGAAGCAATTTCAAGTCTTTACTATGGCTTTTAAAGATATAAAACTTATATTGGCTGAATTATAGATTAAAGGAATATAGAGCAAAGCAAAGGAGTTCAGTTCAAATGAGTCATGTTGTTTGTTATGGGTTGGGTGACTGAGGGGAGGGGTTAAAAGAGCAAAACAAAACACCCTTTCAGGGAGTTCAGGATTAATAAACTGGTTGGCTGATAGTGGTTATTCAGTGTGGTTATCATGTTCGTATTCTGCAGACATTCAAATGACTGAGCTTTACTCATATAAATATTTTATGTTTTATTTATTATATGCAATTATACAAATGATTTCTCTCTGGGGCACCCTTGTCAATTAATTAAGCACTACAATTTAGTAATAATTAAAAACAGAGAACATCACATTTTCCTTTCAGTATTAGAATAACCATCTGTAAGAACAAATATCTGAATATACCACTCTTGCTGGTACCCTCTTAGCTCATATCTCACTTCCAAAAAAAAAAAAAAAAAAGAAAAAAGTCATGCTCAGCAACCTCAGTCCTTCTTAAATATCTGCTGAAATACCTTGGGGCTGGCCTGAGAAGTCAACAGATTCAGGCTAATTCACCCCAAATGGAGGAGTGAATTTCAGAGACTCCCGGCTGCTGCTTGGCAGTGGAAGGAGTTTCTCCTATGAGAGCTGCCAGCTGCAGCCATGCAAACTAAGCAGGACCGTCCACGTGGACATTTGGGAAAACTGTGATTGACTAATGGGTTTTCCACCAGCTGAAAGTAGGTGAGTGACACGGTGTAAGGTATTGGCCGTGAGGATGCGACGGCGTGAGGCCAAGGCGCGGAGCCGCGTAGAGCAACGTCGCGGACACCAGCATTGCACTGTCCTGGGTGCTGAGGGCCTGAGTAAACCATACTGTCAGGATGGAAAATAACACGAGCAGTCATACACCTGGTAAAACATCACAGGGCATTAGTGCCTGTTGCTTTTGCCCTGTGCAAAACCATGGACTGCTTCAGCTGCTGCTTGAAGGCCCTAGTTGAGGACCACAAAGCAATAGACACTCTAGTAATACAAAAAAGTCGCTTGAATTACCTTTTCCTTGATAAAGTGCTGACTTCTTACTAAGATCCTTCATATCTGAACTCTTCATTGGAGTGATTATATGATCCACCTTCTCTTGAGTAGAAGCTGTAAAGAAAAAAAAACCCAGAATTTTTCTCCGCTTCCCCAGAAGCCCTGTTTTGTAGTGTCAGACTAGTCCGTCCCCACCTATTTCCTAAGTTTGCAGTGAATTCTATTAAAAGATGTGGCTACACAGAAACAAGTCTAGGAGGCTTGAAAATACTAGTAAATATTCCAAGACAGTTTCTCAAAGTGAATGGTCTTTTGAGGGGTTGTTGACCCCTGGAGCAATGGGTCTTGTCATACCAAGGGGAGTTCTCACACCTGCACTGAGGCAAAACCTGAAGTGCGCTCCAAATTCAGAGGTGGGAACCATTGAAAAAAAAATAATAATAAAAAAAGGTATATAAGCCTGCTTTTGTATTCAGTTAATGCTCATGTTACTGTTGATGAAGTTGCTTAGGAAGGACTGTTGCCAAAAACGAGGGCTGCGTGCATCAGTCTAGAGCCTGGTAATGAGATACCAAAGGTCAGCTGTAGGGAAACAGGGTCTATAACTTGGGAGCATTTACTGGTTATGAATCAAGTCCTATTACGTGGTGAATAAGGCTGACTAGTTTATGGTGTCTTCCAGGCCTTCTGTGTGATTACCGTTTTTCCTGAAAAGTTTAAATTTGCAGAAAACAACACTGTTATTTTTAAAATATGGATAAACTACGGATATGTGCTTTCACAGTCTGTCTAGTAATATTCAGCACTTTTTAATAACCAGTTGAACATTGGAAATGACTTTTAATAGAAAAGGACTGTTCATTCAGTTGATGTGTGAAGCTGGAGGAAATGTGAAAATCTGTTTCCTCTCTTGAGGGGTGCAATATTGTTTTAATTTCAGAGTAATTTAAATTAGGAAGTCGCACATTAGCAAGAAACGGAAGAATTGTTTTGCAGAGAGCATCCAGAATTTTGAAGCTCTTTTCTTTCTATTTCAAAATAGACTGTTTTTCCTTACTGCAACAATGTTAGGCATGTACAATGAAGAAAATATATAATTTCTGCCAATGATATTTTTACAATGTTGCTTGCAGTGATTGAAGATAAAATTTTGGAACACACCACTTAATTTGATTTGTAAAAAAGCAGCAAAATTTGGGAAGGAAGGGGAAAATAGTTCTTCAGGCAATCACTTTCCAGTGCAGGTGTTGCAATGCAGAGTCCCTCGTGTTGCTGCGCTTTGTCCCCTTCCATCTGGGGCAGCAGCCTCCGTTACGCTGCAGCCCTGCCTTGCAAGTCTAACACAACAGTTTTGAGCCATCAGTGCCTGTTAAGTGTTAGCACTGAATCCTGCAGGACTTGTGCTTTTCCAAGTATCAGAATCTCCCTTTGCATACAATAGATCACTTTTTCTCATACACTTTTTATATAGCAAAAAACTATATTTGATAGCATTGCGTCTTTCATCTTTACAGCTTTCAAGTTCAAATTCAATATATTTGTATTTTCACCTTTTGTATCTCCCCCTTTAATGTTAGGCATAAAGTGACTTTCTCATGTCTTAAACCAGTGACAGTTATTAAAGTACAATGTACTTATTACAGCAAAATAGAAAAACACATGAAAAAAGCCAACTACGTTAACATCTGCTCTTTTCTCCGTCTGCTCCCTTTGGCTGTGCTCCTGTCCCAACCTGCCAAAAGTACTAGTTTTCCAAGGGTCTTGTGGCATAGCAACCATTTCTTCAACCAAAGTTCACAATTTCTTGCTCGTTTTGCCCAAGTTGCAGGTGGTGTCCGCGTTCCTGCTGTTGCAAAACAGCTTCAGACAGAGGAATGTTTGTTTGCTAATCATCTGAAGCGTGTGGATGTGATGAGACGGGCAAAATTACGATGAGTGCTAGACCCAGCGTTGACTGTATCATGGCAGACTCCTACCCCAACTGGAGAGCTGTTGTAGGTTTTGTCCTACAGTGGAGGAGAAGATGCTTTCTTGTTCTTGGACCCTCATAGCAGAGGGGTGGAACTGGAGGCCAGTTCCTATGGTTTCTCTAGGAAACAGCTACTGGGGCTGGCTTTGGGGTGCTCCTTCTTTTGCCACTCTGTAGCTGCCCATGAACAGGTGGTCCAAAGAAGTTTATTTGCCAAAATTTAGTCTTTAATGTTGTGTTAACTCTCAAAGCCTCATTGCTCTCCTTGCTTTGGGTTGTCTGGTCTAGCACGCACGTATCATTTGGACAAGGTAACGAAGCTTGCTGAGATGGTGTAAAATATTTAGAGAACTGCTGAGTTAGGCTCTTGGGAAGACGACCTATGGTAGTCAGCATTTCTAGTAGGAACTCGCAAACAAATTGTTGGGCTAGACAACAAAGTCTCAACAGCTGTCATCTGTACTGACAACATGGACCAAATCATGGCAGGTGTGTTTTCCTGTGTCCAATAAATGTGTCCATTAGGAATATTGCAGAGGAAACTAAAATAAATCTCTACCGTTGCTGCTGTTCGCAGTCCGTGCTGGCCCGGCAGAGGGAGCCACGCATGCGATGCAACCTTCGCCGCGCTCATGTTGCACCTCTTCAGGGTTTTACAGAATCTGTAAGGACTGGAGGGTTACAGCTCTCAAATGCTCAAAGGTCAGAGCACACAAGGAAGGATTTAATCCAAGAGCAGCCCCTGCTTGTAGTGATGCCATCCGCTGACTTCTCTAGCAACCGGAAGGTATCGTTATTGAATAATTAACTAGCAGGAACTTGATACAGGAATCTTGCAATGGATAACTGTTCCGGAGATGGGAGCGTTTTCTTATTGGGCAGAAAAGCTCTGCACCATGAAATGAACACCTTGCAAAGATAAATGCAAGTTCTTGCTGCGTGCCTTTGTCGTTAGGATTTTCTTTAATTTTCTTTACCAAGTCTCTACAGAAGGAGCCATCTAGCAGCACTATACTTTCACAGAATTACAACAGATGATCCCAGGGCAGCCTTTAACTGCATGTGGGATGGGCTCTCCCATTTGTACTGGGAATTGTGAGACAGCACCTCAGCTGTCCGAGGTCTGCATGACCTTGCAGTCATCAGAACTTGCATCCTCCAGCTCAGAGTTGGGCCTCTGATGTTGGTATCGCTACTGATTTATATGCACATTAGATTATCTCTTTGAAAGCAGACTTGAAATGGGTCTAGGGTTGGCTTTTTGCTAATTGCAAAAATTAACATTCAGACTGCCTACTCCCGGCTGTTGGCTGTGGCACTTCTTCCATTCACAGTCTGAAATGATCTGAGCTAATTCCCAATGGCTTTATATAGCATAGTCTAGTCTTACAACTGGATGTCTTGTGGAGAACATGCTGGTTTATTGAAGTTTTGTGTTCATGACACTGGAGCCATGGTGCTCCTCTTGCTGTCTTTAGCGCACAGGCTCCAGAAGCATAACTGGAAGATTAAGTTAGAATTTGTGTTGCCTCATTTTTCTAAGTTGGGCAAACCCAAGTGCACATTCATGTTTGAACATACTTGACTTAGTTGTGAATGTGTGTGATAGGCAGGTAAAAAATGTGTGGTCACACATAGCCAGTCACTTGGAGGTGTGCAAACTCCCTGGGGTTTGGAGGCACTGGTGTGTGCTATACTGGCAAAGCCTTTGAGAGTGTTAACGGGCTCTCATTAAAATCCATTTGTCAGTAGAGGTAGCCATAGAGTTCTTCCCAGTTCCATATATTTGTGCCATAAGTGGCAGCTGCTGTTTGCCTTTGTCATAGATTTCAGCATCGATTTATTCCACGGTCTTCTCAATGGACCTCAAAGGTTCTGCATCACTGTCCCCACAGAAACCCAGGCTTTCTCTCTGACATAGCCAGGACTTTGAATTTAACCAAGTTTACAACACTTGTGCCTCAGACTTACTATAGAAATAGTGGCTAATATGCTTATACTATATATCTGTCATACATCTTACGTGATAGCTTTTTTAATAAAGCACACTGCTGAAGATGGAGACGGAGAATTAAAAGTCATGCATTCAGCAACAAGCAGAATTTGGAGCTGAATTTACTCTTCCGTTATGTGCAACAGCTCTGAGTTTAAAATGCTGTTTTTTTATTGATGTTATATTGTTATTTTTAGCATCAATGGAAATCAGGATGTAATTGGCAATGATCTCATGCACACTCCTGGGGACAGAATGTTCTTTCCCAGTTTGGGAGTATTTTGCTATTTACTCGCTATTGCTGAATTGCCATACACACATGCATGGAAGAGGCCCCACAGCCATGAAAACTGGCCCGGCAGGGTTCTTGCCATGGAGGACTTGGCTGTTAACCTCTCTGTGTATCTTTTGGGGACCAGTTAAAATGAGGAAAGAAAATACCTGTTTGTGGAAATCCTTCTTTTAGGCCTATGTTCAGAGATGGACATCCACGTTGTGTCAGACCTTAGCTTTGAAGTTTAGTGCTGCATTTGCTACTGGGAAGTGATAAAAGCTCTCCAAAAGTTTCCTTATAAAGGCTATAAACAGAATTTACTTTTAAAATATAGAAAAAATACTTTGACCTTATTCTGCTCTTTTCTGCAAAAGTGGAAAGGCTTTCGCTGGCCGTGGGAGCAGGAGTGGGTCTTTTCTCTGCAGAGCTATGGACGCTGCAATTTTAGCTGTTCAATTTAGCTGCTTTGTCCCTGGAAGGAAGCAATGTCATTCCAGCCTTGCAGGAGGAGAACATCTAGGATCACACAGCAGGGACGTTTGGCCAGAAACGTAATGGAGCCACACGTCCAGTGTAGAGGCTGTTGGGTGGCATGTCTGGTGTTCAAGACCGGTAATAATGAGTAATTTTTATAGGGTAGCCCTCTGAAATGAGTGGGCTTTGGATAGAGCCTCTTCAGATTTTCACGGTGACTTCTTTGTGCATTCTATGAATGAGGTTAGGACTGTACAACACAGTACCAGGGTTAGTTGTGGGTGTTGAAAATACTGCTTTAATCTTCAACTCTAGATAAATGCAGGCTATATTAATAGGTTTTCTGCTTCTAATTTCTCTTCAGATTTCTGGTATAATTTTCAAATTTTTCATTGTATTTAATGTAGCTTGCAAGAGTAGAGATAAGAAGGTAGTGCTGACAGCTGGACAAAAGTTGAGAAAGATGACTTGCTCAATAGTGTGCCCATGGACATACATCCATGGTACTATCAGAGTGGGAAATTGTGGGATCAGGACGGTGGCTCTCTGGGATGACTTTTTGTCCTGACTTCAAAGTCTTAAAGAGGTCCCTGGCACATAAAGTTAGCAATTAACCCAGCACTGTAAAAACCGCAGAGCAAATGAAATCTATCTCCATACAGCCAACTTAAGGCCACATATGCTGCTGTTGTTTGTACCTGTGGACTTTACAAATGAGCACAATTTATCATTAGCAGATGCTAGTGCTCTCATCCTGAGTGCTGAGCTTAATTTCTCCTGTATTGCAAATTGTTTAAGTTCTGCTGTCATATATGGCTCCTATCTTGAAATCATTATGCAGTCAAAATAACTCTTGACTTTAGTGAAAGTTGGCGAGAAGCAGAAATGCAGGATTATTTATTCCAGGTGAGTGGAAGAGTCTGGCGGTGTGGCATTTACCACTCGCCTCTGACAGAGGGATGGGATCACTGGACTCCTGCGAGGCTGGAATTTGACTATCTGTCCAACTTAGTATTTGTTGGACGCCCTTTTATTTTTCAATGTATACGTATAGCTTTGGCTTGGTACAGTTGTGCTGCAGAGCTGTGCTTTATTTTTAGTCCTCGCTCCTCCAAAGCAGACATCTCTATGGACATTTAATGTCCTCCACGGTAATGAGCTTGTGTGGTGTTCCCTATCCCTCCTGGCAGTGAGGAGTTAATGCAGAGCTTAGTTTCATATCAGTCTTTTGAAGCATTTCAGATACGTTTGTCTTTTCCAATTCCAGAACATAGCCTGGAAAAGCATTTCCCGGAGGGGGAAAGCACTTGAAGGGGGAAAGTAGTTAAGAGGGGAAACATACACCAGGAAAGCTTTTGTTGACTTTGCTTTTTTCTCTTGAGGTTTCATCACAGCTTTCTGCGAGGATCTGAGAGCGTGAATAGGTTAAGCACAGGGGAACACAAGGCTTAAAAGCTCCCAGCTGGGAGCTGCGTCGGGCGCAGTGGCTTCGCCCGGCCGCCAGCCCCGGCTGCATCCGCGTGGGTTGTGGTACAGGGAGCAGCCGCCCCGACTGAGCCCGCGTAGGAGGGTTGACAGAGAAACAGACCCCACGGTGTCTTTCCCAGCGCCACCCAGGCTTCCCAAACCCCAGCAAGGTTTGGATGGGGTGGGAGGTAAAGCCTGGAGCAGCGCTGGGCTTTCCCCAGGACAGTGCCGTGCTTGTAAGTGTTGGTTTAGGGCAAATTCTAATTTGCAGGGGAAAAAATTATTGCAAAGACAAAAAACAGTGAAAATCTTCTCTCTCCTGTTTTCTCCTTTATCATCATGCCATTTGCTGTAGAGATTAGATTCCTTTTTAATGTAAAATGTTAGGAGGGTTGAGGATTTTTTTTTTAACTTAAAATCATTTAGCAAGAGTCAGACAGTGAGAGGGAACGTTGCCAAGATATACAGAAATATCCTATTGCAGCATTGCCTTTAGAGACCTTGGAAAGACTTTAATGAAAAAGACAGATTTTTTCGCATCGTTGCATCTAGGTATTTTGGCCCTAAGTATTGCATGATGGAATGTTCCAATTACAGACAAAAAGTGCTTTAAACTATATTAAAGATGAAACCTAACCATGGGGATGCTTTGGATTACTGCAAAGTGGTCTCCCAGTAGCACTCCTGCACGCTGCTGTTGTGGAAATGGCAGCAAAAAAAATGTTCTCGTTTGCTCTTCCATGTCCTCCTTCATATTTCACATGCTTAAATTGTTAAAGTTTAAGGACTACATGTAGAGAATAAATCAGGCTGTGTGGGGGACATAGCGTTTATTTTACTGGAATTGAGAGCATCTTGGTTGCCTCTTGTATTTTGGTGTCATATGATCAGGGGAGGAAACAAAAATAATATTTAATTGTTGTCACATTTATCCGTGGTGCCACGGCAGATATCTCTCTGTGCTCCTGCCTGTGTTAGAAGGCTGGCTAGCACTTATTGCCAGTAAAAAAGTGAACAGTATGTAGGTGCTCACATGTAATCACAGAGGGTTCAGTCTGATCCTGCTCAATCTGTGCAATTTATGTGTGTGTATATATATTTGTATTTTATGTGTGTGTATATATATATATATATATATACACACACACACACATATATATATGGAACTGTGAATATGCTATTCATTAAACTCATCTCAAAAAGGCAGAATGCATTTGCAGTCATCCTTACTCCTTACGGAGTGTGCTCCTCTTGTCTACGTGGCTGCATGTACTAGACGCAGCTAGACTTGCCCTCCGCTGGTAGTTCCAATCCAAGACTGGACTCCATGGAAAATTCTTGTTTGGTCTGGAAATAGTAAATGTCATTTCCTGAAATGGGCTTGGGGTTTATTGATTCCCTTCCCACCACCGTGCAGTCCGTATCACAGAACTGCTCTTGCTATTCGTTTGTTTGAATTTGCTTTACCTATGCCCATAGTTGAGCTAGAGCAAAGGACATTTTGTATTTAATTATTTGAGGAGGGGAAAAAAGGGAACTCCAGCAACAGCTGAGAGGAAATGTAACAGCAGGACAATTAGAGTCGCGGAGGCGCTGCGCATATACAAATCCAAGATCATCATACAAAGTACATTAAAATAAAGCAAGTCAAAATGTACAACTGGCAGAACTAAGCTAAGATTTTGGAGTTGTTTGAGAACAGAGGAAACCTGCCAACTAGCAAACGTAGGAAATAAGTGCCTATTACTCAGAGTAGCGACACCTTGATACAGATGTTTTCTCTGTTTACAGATAAACTTTACCTTTGTCTTGCTCTTGGTGTGGTTTGCTCCTGGGCTTGGGGGAGGTGGCAGCTTGGGGAGGGAGGTCTTTTCTTCTTTCTGTGAGCGTATAGTGGAGATACCAGCTAAGCAAAGGGAGCTGAGCTGTGAAAAGAATGAATTTTGTTTTGGTTTGGTCGTAAACAGAACCGAGGGCTGTCTTGAAACTGACTCTCTTGTTTTGTTTGCTCCCTCACTGAAATGAAAAATGCCAATTTTTTCTCCTTTAAAAAGACAAAAAATGAATTTGATTTCATGTGCACTTTCCACCATGAAAAATTAGGAAGATACTTTTTTTTAGAAGACGTGGTTCCTCCAAAATCAAACTATTTGGTTTGAAAAATGTTTGAAATTTTTGAGAAAAAGGCTCTACACGCGCCTCTGTGCCGGATAGCTGCAGCTGCTGGCTGGCTGCGAATATTCATGGAGAGACAATCACTGTAGTACTCACAGAGCCGCATCTTCTAATGAATAAACTAGTCAAAGATTTCTCATTGCTAAGCTGCAGAGGTCAAAGTGATGCTGCCTCCCTGCATGACCTTGCGTAAGTCATTATCGCAGTCTCTTTGGTCTGTGAAATATGACTACTAAGGTAGTCACAGAAGAGGTGTGAGAAACAATTAGCTAGTGTTTGTAAAATGTTTTCAATATGAAATACGATTCATAGGTGCTGAGGATTGCTGCTATCGCTCATCGTTAGGGGATGCCATCGTTTGACAAGCTCTGATTTTGGTTATTGGAAGTATTCGTGAGTGGACAGAAAACAAAAAAGATCCACAAAAAGTCTGTCAGTACTTATAACTAACTCAGGTGTTTTGATAACAATTCCCCATTGTCTTCATCAGCTGCTGGTCACTTTAATAAATGTTAATATTGTCCCTTCCCTAGGTCTAAAAAATTTGTCCCCTGCTAGGCTGAGGACTAGCTCCGATGGTAGAGGGAAGCCGGCTCCGCCTTGCCGATGGCAGGCCGTCAGGCCGGGCCCATCTCGTTCTTCATTACACATGTCCCTGCCTCGCACTCTGTTCCCATCTTTCACAATGTTCCTAGAGCGCATTGGGTGGTTCTCTGCTGTTTCTAGGACCGCTGGGATATTCCTTCTTTTTATTTTCTGCCTCTTTCCTGTTAATATGTTCATTCAATTTGTTAATCACCTTGCTGGCGAGGAGAGGTTTTCAAAGAAACGACGTGTAGGCAGGTCTCCCTAGCGTTTGAGAGAAGTCCAATGCTTTACTATTCTGATGCTTTCTGAAAACTAATTCTGCCCTTTCATTTGTGATTTCTTTCATGTCTGTCCAATGCCCATGAGAGTTTGATCAGCTCATGCTGATCAGCAAAAATTTATTCAAGGTAACCGCCTGGCTGGAAGTACTAATGAAGGGCACGGTTCAGCATAACCCGACTGAAGTCTCTGCTGCTGCTGGAGGAGGACGTGCTGCCCTCCTCCCCCTGCGCTCTCCCAGACCTCCTGTTTCCTGGGACTGGTGTTTCTGCAGCCACGCAGTTGCCTTGGCCAGAGTGCCCCCAGCACAAAGCGTGTCTTTCACAGAATCACAGACTGGTTGGCAGGGTCCTCTGGAAATCATCTAGTCCAACCCCCCCTGCTCAAGCAGGGTCACCTAGAGCAGATTGCCCAGAGCACGTTCGTCGGCTTTTGAATATCTCTAAGGATACAACGTTTGTCTGCCCTGCACGCTCCAGCTATGGCAGCCCTCGGTCACAAATTTGGGGTGATTTCAATGCTTCTTGGGGCAGGGAACATTTGATTGTAAGATGAAACTTCTGCTTTTTTGTGGGTTCTTTACAGAAGTGCCATGGGGCTCTTCGCTGGCACCAGTGGAGCCGTGAGGAGTTCAGTGTTTCTGTTGCGCAGCAGATCTAACATGAGCAGAAGGACCCATGTGTGAGTGTGGTTATTGTCTGCTGCCCACCAGGCTTGTTAATCTCCTGAGAAGGGCTGTGCGAATGTTGCAATAAATAATTGGGAGGAAGAAGGGAAACTGCCGGTGTGAAGGGAAAACATCATATATTTACTGAATTTTGTTTCTGAAAAGTAGCCTCTGAGGGCTTGGTAGATATTATGATCAGCAAGTGCAGTCAGTAAGAAATATCCGAGTAAGGATGGTAAATGTTGTTAGCTGGCTGGCAGGCATATTAATGTGGAAAAATCAAAACGTAGTACTCAGGCCTAAACTGGTTTCTGAAAGGGTCGGGAGACCCCACTGTACGGTTGTCCAGGCCCATTGCGTCTCTCTCGCCCCTTTGGCTCTGAATCATCAGGTATCGGCCAGGGCTGGAGGCCAGACCCCGGACGGGACAGACAAACGGCCTGGCCTGGCCTGACAGAGCTTTTGTCCCTCTGTCTGCAGAAACTCAGCACACAAAAGCAGACCGTGGGGGCATTCGGATAAATCACGTAAATGTGTCTCTTTTACAGGCACAGCGGTTCTTTCTGAGTTTAATAAATGTATCTTGGAGATGATTCAGTTCTTGAGAGAAAGGTAGTAGAAGAGCAGCAGGCCAGAGCCGACTTTCGCCCCAGGAGCCGGGGAGGGCCCAGCTGGGGGGGGACCCAGAACCTGCTCCCTCAGCAGCCACGAGCATGAACTGGGTTTGTTGGGTGACCCTGGCACTGAAGCTTATACCAGGCGCAGATCGATAGAAAAGGCACTTGCTGACTCCAGTGTCTTGACCGTTTGGACCCATTTTACCTTCTCCAGCGATCACTGCTGCACTGAGACAGGGCCCATTGTAACAGGTGGAGGGTGGTGAAATTATGACACAAAGCGTTATTTGTGGCAGACATTTTAGGTCTCTTCCCTTTTTTTGGTATATTTAAAATGTTACAACTGTTATGACCTGCGTATTTATCGAAGCACGCGCAGCATGGGGAAGGGGAAGGGGGTGGCAGAGCACTGGCTGCCGGAGCTTGGCCTGGACCTTCCTAAGCTCCTGGGGAGCGCGAGCATCCGTGGCTGCACTTGCCCTCATGCGGCTCGCTGGGCATTTCTACACCCCGATTGCTCGCTGCCTGCGTTGCTGCAATGGTTCAGCCGCAGGCAGATGCATCTCTAAACTTGTATTATCTTATAAACGTGAAGATAAAAAATCCAAAATAGCAAGAGTTCAATTTGTAGCTATTTTACTTCACTGAAAGAAAACTTAGCCTGTAAAGTCCAGTGGTGCTTTTTATATAGGAATGGGGCAGCTTTTGGAGAACTTACTTAGGAACACCAAACTTTTCCACGCCTTGCATTAATAATAGAAATATTGAAGAACCTGGTGTTGCTGCATTGAAATCAGTGTCAGTTTTGCCATTAATTTCAATGCTGTCAGGGTAAACTCTCCAGTTAATAATTACTCACAAACCTGAGTAAAACTTCCCTATTCAGCTCTGTGTGAGAGCTGGATCTGAGAACGAGTGTCAAACCCAGCATCGTTGATGGAGGGGGTTGCATGGGGTGGTTGCCTGCACTGACTCTGGCAGCTTAGAAGGCCTTTTCCAGCCCCAGCTTCCTCTTATGAACCCTAATGTGTGTTTTCTGAATACCTTGGATTGTAGTTGATTTATGTTTTCATGTAAGAAATACTTGTAATGCGTGGGATATGACTACTTTTAGTAAGATGAATATAATTTTTTTCCCCATTTGTAGGACGGCTATTTTTCCCACCGACCGAAAGAGAAAATGCGAACAGACAGCAATAATGAAAATTCAGTCCCCAAGGACTTTGAAAATATTGATAACAGTAACTTTGCTCCCAGGACTCAGAGGCAAAAACACCAGTCTGAGCTGGTGAAAAAACCCATTAGCAAGCAGAAGGAGCACTTGAGAAAGAAACTGGAAGAGGAAAAGGTGAAAGAGAACTCACTATTGGGGAAGAACTCAAATGAAGTGGTGCAATTCAGTGATCATCCTGGAAAAAACAGTAGCAACAACAATCTGAAGGAGATTCACAGGTCTCCCAGACAGCATCATTTCAAAAAAAATGGAAACAGCTCCCCTGAACTGAGATATGACCAACCACCAAGGTGCGAGATAACTGGCAAAGAGGCAATCTCAGCCATGTCCCGGTCTAAGTCTAAGCAGTGTCGACAGGAGATTGCAGAGATATATTGTCAGCACAAGCATGGGAAGCTGATGCCGGAAAAGGTGACACGTTTCTGTGCCCTGGAGGGTAAGTTGCTAGATGCTGAAGAAGAAACGATGTACTGTCTTGGGAGAAGGATTGTATATAATTGTAATAGTCTCCTGATGACAAAAATTAACTGTATTGCAGGAATTTATAATGTATTTTTCTAGTCTGTGAAAACCGGGTCACGTCTGAAAGTGTTTTAAAAGGGGATTATGGGGGTATCACAGGATCCTTGGTAGAGTCCTACTGAACGTTCTTCACGCTTTTCTTCCAATAGGTTTTTATTGCATGACTTTATCTAGCTGTTCTGCTGCTGCTTCTATTTCTTTTAGACAGCAGTGGCAGTTCTTAATCTACAGACACAGAGAAGCGTAATACAGGTGCATATCCTGTTATTCCATGCGGGAGTTTGATGCTTTTTGGGGTGAAGAAACAGCCACAGTGAATTTTGGTGCCTTCTGCTAACCAATAAATGAGTAACATTGCTGTTCTCCATATGGCCATTTCTTATGTTTCTACAGCATCTGGCGCAATGTAGTTGTAGCTAATAATCAGGGCCACTAAGTGTTTTGACAACAGAGATGATTTTCAGAAGTATATAACACTTTTTTTTTCTAAAAGCATGAAAAAAATCCAGTTTTGTGGCTCACTTCTGGTTTTAATGTTCCTCAATCAGCAAAAGTAATTTCCAAAATTACAATTGTAGAGAGTCAGTTCCCACTCATAGCCTAAGCCAAGCTTTGATTTGTTGCTTTTGGTTTCTCTGTGCCGTCCGATACGTGAGGTACCTCACAGTCGTGCTTTTGGTTTGCATCTGTGTGATGATGTTACGTCAGGAAGAGTGCTTCATATGCCACATTTAGTTGTAAGCTTCCCCTATAGTAAAGTGCTTTTTCTTTTAACCATTGTTCAATTGATCAAAGTAGGCATTGATCAAGAAGCAGGTTTATCTGCAGGAGTACTCGTTTGTACGGCAGTTCTCTGCCCAGCGCTTCAGCCCACATGTGTAAGGAAGCGTTTGTGTTGTCTTTGCTGGATGTGCAGAGGGGCTTTTACAAACCGAAGAGGACAGATCCTATGCTGAGATGGTGCAATAAAGAGGTGAGCCACGGGGATTAGGGAATGTTTAGCTTCTTTCATTAGGAATATTTAGTTGCATCCTGGAACCCTCATGGTCTGCCTGTTTATTGCACTGCCTCAAAGCAGCGGTCACTATTGAATGGATCCAGTGTGGGACCGAGAGAAGAGGAAGATCCGTGTTACTCTTGCCTAAATTAGAAGGCTGAACTCCATAGAGAGTCGATGGAAAAAGGAAGGTGCTCAGAGGTTGCTTCCGAACAAGAGCATCCCTCTCTGACAAGAGGCTTGGGCTTTTAATTTAGAGGCTGTGTATTACCATGGCGAGTGGTGTGAGCAGCCCATTTCTCACCCTCGTGCATCTGTGACTTTGTTTTTCTATTGTGTCTCTTTTGGTGATTTTCTTCCTTTCTTATGATGATAATACTCAAAGTCATTAAATGAGGTGGCCCAAAATTGGAAATCAAAGAATTAACAGGGCAGGTAGACGGTTTGGGGCTCTGTGGAAGCAGAGAGAAGGCAGAACAAGTCAAAGGGAAGACAAAAACAGAGCAGCAGAGACGAAATCGGACATCAGTGATAGGCTGAACATCGTTAGTACCCTCTGGTGCTCCTGAGACTCCATTGGGGTGCCATGGGTGAAAGCCACTTTTACAAGCCATAGCCTGGGTATCCTCCCCTCTTCTTTAACGGCAGGAAATTCAGTTCTGGTCCTGTGAGAAAGTTGATGCAGATGCGGTCCGACGCTGTGTAGGACCAAGGACATGTCTTAATGTCATCAATGCTAGATACCTTATGTAGGGTAAACGAATCATGTATACACGTATGCAAGCGATATCCTGGAGAGAGCTGAAAGATGTGTTGTCGTTTGTGTGGGCACACATTTCAGCTGTGTGCAATTTTGCACACACCTAAGATTTTATCACCTGCCCGGTAATCTCTCTCTCCAGGTGACTTTCCAGTAAAATCAGTGGTTTTAAACAACTACCATGCTTAACAACAGACTTTTCTCAATAATTATTTCTCACTTCTTATTTTAAACAGAGACTTGCTCTCATATGCCCTGCAGTCAGGATAGCATGTAGTCTTAGAACTAAGAAAATCTTCTCTTTATAGAAGTGTCACCTTTTAACACTTAAAGCATCCCAGCATGTGTTTAAATTGCATAATGGTTAAAAGAAAAAAAAATCCTTTATGATACAATATAGTAAAAGGCCCAGGAAAACTGCGAGCTACCAACATGACTACAGAAATGCAGAAGTTGTCTGACATGGTTTTATTTTAAAATACATGTGAATTTAGTAGCAACTGATGAATTATCGACATCCACCATATAAAAATATTAAGCATAAAAAGTCTATTGCTACAAGTTTTCAGATTAGCAGAGCCGCTCCTGGAGTTTCGTTTAGATTTTTATTTTAGGCAGTGATGCTTGTTTAAAAAGAATAATTTGGGAATATCTTAACCTAACCAGATGGATCCTTGTGGATAATGTTGACTTTTCTTTGCCTCAAGGTTAATTCCTCCTACCCGTGCTGACAGCTAAAGTTAATTTGTTCAGCAGCCAGATTTTCCTGGCGGGAAAATCCTGTGCACCCTGTGCTAGATACAGGCTTGCTCTAGAGCAGATCTGGGAGTTTTGCTCTGGGGAAGTGGTAAAGCAGCAGCCTGTGGACTGACACGGGAGTGGCTTACGCAGGAGGTGCCCATGCACAAGCATATTGGGATGTCCAAGCTCCCAAGGAGATCTGGGCTCTGAAGTCACCTTCTGTGACTTTGTGTGCGTACAGGGCTATGTAGGACACAGACATGTAGGAACCACAAAAGTGAAGGTGTTCAGTAGGTTTCAGTACATTCTGCGTGACTGGTCCTAGTTCAGCTGTTAATCTTTCTTCATTTTTAGATATAATTTGGTAGCTCCCTTATATTATACAGCCCCGTTTAAGATATGTAGCCTCAGTTTAACTGTGCCATGGTCTGGGATAGCACTGGGTTGCCTCCTGCTCATCGCAGAACGCATGTACTGATGGTGCTCCATCCCTCGCCAAAGATGTCTTCATCAAGTCCAGGTGTCTCTTAAAGGAGTTAAGCTTAATCAGCAAGTGTTTGAAGTACTGACTCTCAGCTTTTGGGAGGAAAGACACCTCATTGGCAGGATTGCTGGTTAGGGGGAGGGTCTGTATAGACTTCTGACCAATTTATGCATCAAGAATGCTGTGTGTTTGTCAGCAAAAGTCAGCCATCCAGGGGCTCTGAGTGCAAGTGTTTAGCATGCAAGTGCTATTCCTTTCAGTTTGATTTGAAAAAAGGTTTCCTGTTTGTTTTCAGCAGAGCTGTGAAGTTTAAATATTTATGCATTGGAGAAGCACATTCATCCATTATCCCAGTGTATAAACATGTCCCCAGTGCCATGGTTTCCATTGAGATGTCATCCAGCATTTAATCCCCTTGGATCCAGTCTTCGCTTTTCAAAGCCACGAAGTTGCTAAGTGTAGCCATCAATCATGGACATGACTCCTTCCAGCTGGATTGTCATAAATGTTAAGTGATACATTCATTTGAGTGGTTGTCAACAGGAACAGGATCTTATGAGTTCTTTCTTTTTAAGTATTTTATTATTTCCAAAGGGAAGAGGCAAAGAAAGTAACTGTCTTCAGAGTATAAAACAAAGGATTGTTAAAACCAACAGTACCATGTTTGCTACCTGTCTGAAATGAAGGCATTGTTTCTATGAGAACGGGAGTAGACAGGCTGCAGTCCCCTAAGGATGCTGCAGAGAGTAAGCACCGCTGAAGCTGAAAATAGGACATGGGAGCTTACCAGGTACGTGAGTTGCAAAGCATGTGTGAGCCGGCCTTGAAGACAGGGCACCAACACTGGTTGGTATTGAGGGCTTTAGGGGCAGTCTTTCTTACTCAAAGTCATGGCTGAGGTCAGGGCAACAGGCAGCTTCCAAGTCATTCTGGACTTTGAAGAGAGTATTTGGGATTTATAGGAGTGTATTTTGAGGGGATTTTTTAAGAGTAAGAATGCAGTGAATGAAGGCAAGGGGAAGAAGGAGGTTCAGGGCAAGATTAGATGAGGAAAGGGCAAATCCAGTACGGCACAGGTCGTTTTGAGGAGGCCATCCTAAATGTTCAGTTCTCTTCAGGGTAAGTGGCATGTGGTTGTGAGTGGAACAAAGCAGTAGACCTTGCTGAGGCTGTCTCCTATCTGGTCCCATATAGGCCACAGGCTACTTCCCTTGGTGTGCCAGAGATGCACTTCTGCTCACCAAAGCTGTTGGTGGGCTTGGACCAGCTGTCTCCTTTCTCTTCCTTGGTCACCTCTGTACGTGGCCCTCCTCTAGGTCAGGTGTTCTGGAAAGCAGCAGATATTTAAATGCAAATTATTGGCTCTAAAAGAAATTTCACTCTGTACTGAGATGAACTCTCCTCTGTGACAAGGCACAACTGATCTGACCTGTGCTACACTACCCTCCGCCCCTGCCCCGAACATCCCGTATAAGCATGGGAAGAGTACATTTAGGATGGTCACCATCACTCTGACTACTGAGATCACTGCTCAGCTTGTTGGTCTAGACAGTATGCTGTCACTTATGCGACTCCACATAGGCACATGCATGTTAAAGTTGTGTCTTTCACTTGCAGATTCTCCTTCTGCAAAGAAGGATGTGCAGCTTCTGACCCAGTGGCTGCGTTCAGCCCCTGCATTCCCAGGTTTTCATTCCCGTGTGGATCGGGGCAGTTGGCAGTTCGAAGTCTCTTGACCTGAAAGTTTGCCGGATGCGCAGCCCGGCTCCTCCTTAGTCACTGGCACCAGGCCCGTGAGTCATCCCAGGCATGCTGCCAAATGGTATCTAAATCACTCACACTCTGGACCGACTTCTCCGGGCTGCCATATCCCCCAGGAAGGCTCTGGTCTAATCCTTATCATTAATTACCAAACTGGGTTTATGCTTGACCCAGATCTGTGGCCCTGGAGACACCAAAATATAACAGTTTTTTTGAGGACTCTTCTAACACGTAGTTGTGCCTGAAGAAAACCACACAGAAAAGCAGAGAGCCTCAAGTGAACCTGATTTATTTTGCTTTGGCTCTTCTGTTGTCTTGTCTTTATTTATAAATCAAACAGGTTTTCTACTACCTTCATCCCTATGGGATAAACTCAGCTCATAAATAAAGTAGAAAAATAATCAAGCTACGCTGCTTACATGTCATTCATCAGCACTGAAAGAGCTCCTTGCAGATTAGACTGCTTTCTCCCTGGTTTCTTACTGATGGTGATGCTGCGCTGTCACACCAGAGCAAGAGATTTGAGTCTCCCGTAGGCTGCTGAGGAGAGCATGTTCCAGTTTGTTTTAGAAAGCACAGCCGCCTTTTGGTTTTCAAACTGAGAGAAAAGGGCTCTAGAGCTCTGTTTACTGAATAATACACACGGGTAATAGCAATCTGTGTGTCTGTAATGTTTGTATCTGAGTACTTCAAAGCACTCAACAGAAAGAGGTATGATGTGCAGGAAGAGAGAGGATAAGCCAAATACTTCTGGGCTGGAGCAGAGCAGTGCCTCAAAGCGTGGAAATGAGACAATCCTCTAAATAGTTTTAAAATAATGGGAGCTGTAGCGAAGCAAATACAGAATGTCACCCTCTGAATATGTGTGTGTGTGACTCTTATGAACGCGGTGACAAATAAATCTATGGCTTTGTTTAGCTTTCACAATTTTGACAGTGCACTCCTGGTTTCATTGGATTTGCTCTAAATGCTGAAGATATTGGACCTGTAATTTGTCTTTTCTTCCTGGTTTCAGGATTTCTGCTTACATTGACTGCGTCTTCTCTTCTATACCTTTAATCTGTTAGCCAGGGTGACAAAAGGGCTGTGGTGAGCTATGTATACTCTGCCTAAGAAGCATGTAGGAGCCGTTGCACATGCAGACGAGACGTTTTAATTTGCTGCACCACATGACTCTGGTTGCAGTAAATTTACTGTGAGTAGACTAATTGCAAAATAACCCTAATTGAATAGTTATCAATGAACAACACCCTGTGTAACAAAACCATGTACAATTAGTAGCGTTTAAGCTGTGCATTGTTGTTCTGTAGAATGCTAAGATGTAATTACACCATGTACCGTGTCTGTTCTGGAAACTCTGTTTCCAGCACTTTTTTCTTTCTAAAGTGCACTTCTTTCTTTCTGAAAAACAGTTTCTAGTTACATTTTAGGCTAAATGAGTTTATGAAATAGTCTGAATCTCCTCTCCCCGTACGTGTGTGTGATGGAGAACCAATTTAGTAAAATTAGTGAAGCTGTGGCACTGTAAAGAGAAAAATGAGATCCCAGGAAAAATGTGTGGTGCTAGTGATTCTCAGAATAGCTTTTATTTTAGCCACATATGCAAATTTTGACAGTTAAAATATGATTGAGTAAAGAAAAGATGACTTTATTGTTTGGACTGAAGATAGGTCCTCTACGTCATCGCGTGGATGGGACCTGGAGGTTTATCTTTGTGTTGAAAACCCATGCAGATACTGGGAGCCATGGTGCACACGAACTCCCTTTGCCTGACGGATTTGCAGGCGGAGACGTTGTGCGACGGGGCCGCCTGTGTTTCTGCTGGGCACCTGGCGCTCACCGCTCGTTTGAAGGGAGCGACGATGCTGCCAAACCACCTCACCCTGCTCACAGCTGAAATGTTCCCAGGGAAGAGGGCCCAATAAATGAATTACCCTCAGAAACTAGATCAGCCAGCAGGTCAGAAACTGGACATCTTTTTTCATGGAAGGAAGATCTGCATACATCCTGCAAGGAGAAGGGAGCTGGCATTGCCAGAAATGTCCTTGTAGCATCCCGAAATGGGGCAGGATTGTTTTGCCATCTTCCTGTACCCGTCGCCAGAGAGGCAGCCGCAGCGTTTCGAGGAGAGGAGATGTGCGCTTGTGGCAGTGTAGGGGGGAAGGATTCTTCCCACGAAAGGAAAGCCTCCACTCTGCCATCAGTCTTGTGTCGTTTCAGCTTTTGTTTTATGAGAAAAAAAATCAGAAGGGGAAATCATGGGTAACTATTGAGTATCTGGACCAATTAAACCTTCCGTCTAAATACAGACAATTCCTGGGACATCTGCAAGCGCAGAAGTGGGGGAGTGAGAGCAGACCGAGGTCCCACCGTTGCCCACGTGGTGCTGCTGCTCTCCAGCCCCCTGTGGCTTTGGCGCTGCAGAGTTTGTCTCTCTGACGGGCCAGGACAGCAAACAGGAGGAAAAACATCTTGGCAAATTGCGTCTTAAGGAAGTACTCAGAGCAACACACAAAGCAAAAAAGGGAGGGCAGAAAGAGGCTGAAAAATGTATGGTCAGCAACCCTAGTTCCCACCAAACCAGTATTTTAGTAAAATGCTATCGTGTTATTGAGCGCTCGAGGGGGAGCAAGTGTGGGAGAGGACAATGACTAAGTGTGTCCTAACTATAACCTTCCAGGGAAAAGAGCATGAGGGTAGCAGAAGCTTAGTGAATATTTTGATAAAGATTACTGTGGATGTACAGAGATGAAAGACAAACGCTTGAGTGATTACTAATGCTCCTCTATGATCCTGAAACATGGGTGGACAGAGGGGAAAAAACAAGAAGTCAGATGTAACAACAACTAGAGAAAAATGGTTGGTACAGCAGTATGAGCTGGTAGGGTTTGAAAACAGGCTGCCCTGTGGGAAAATTTGAGCCGTACTGGCAACATATTGATTTTCACATAAAATGGGTGTTGGGCCTCTGGAGTGGACTCACTATAGTGATGTTAGTGGGCAGACCTTTAAATGGAAATATAGCATCTTAATTCTCCTATTTTTGTTCAGTGCTAAGCAAGAAGCTTTGCCATGTAAAGGCACAGCAGGACTGAACTAATCTTGAATTACGGTTGGAAGAGCAACCTTAACGTTATAGCCTTTCCTAGTTTGACTTTGCAACCATAACAAAGAGTATCATTGGTATGTACTAGGTATAAAGAGGTAACACCAACTTTTCCATTTGCACTTAATTTTAGGCACCAAGGACCTGAGGAGATTGCTGGGGGGGTGACTTGCCAGAAATTCAGCCCTGCCTTTCTAACCGTTTCACTTCTCTGAGTAGTGGGAAAGTAAGAGGGTGTTTTTGCAGGAATCCATATTTTCTGTATATTATTTTGAGAACAGGGAGGAGCATTGCATCCCAGAAATCCCACGCTAACTGTGGCTCAAGGGAGCGACAGTTTGTTTTGAGTCAGTGGCGTGGACTGCGTTTCTTTTAAAAGAATTATGGGGAAAAGGAAAGTCTTGACATTTAATTTCCTCCTTCTGGGCTAGGGAAAAGAATTTTCCTCTTTGTGGCTTCTTGAAACTCATGCCGTAACTATTTACAGAGTTTGCTGCAGGATTAGGAAATAAAGGTAGTGTACCCCCTTTCAGACAGGTTTCTGAAAGGGTACATTTATTTGATGTATTTCAGGAGTCACTGGGCTTTGTGAGACCGGCAGTTGTTTTGTAATGACTTCCCTTGGAAATGAGGAAGAAGTTGTTTAAGGGAACCAGTCTCAATTAAAATGCCGTGTCTAGGCATGAAGCCAATCTGACAGGAGGTTAATACCATTTTAAGACTCCAAACCTTATTTAGCTGTTTCTTTCTCAAGTATTTCTTACACAGAATATAATTTTAAAACATCAGTCTTTTTTCACCCCAAGTAGTCATGACATATATACAGAAAGTGAATGACAAGCATCTGTAGCTGAGTAACCTTGGAAAAGATTTTGAAATTGCTCAACGTGTATTTAGTCTTCCAAATAAAAGCTCATGTTTGATAGCTGGAGAGGGTATTAAAAGTGAATAGGCTGATTCCCCTCTCTCACTGTTTTAATATCCTTGAAATGTCACTGATTAATCATCTGGTGGTGTCAAAGAAGTTATTCCTGATTGAAACCTTTATAAGGAAGAACAGAATACTCCTACCTCCCAGTATATCTTCTTTTGTCACTATCAGGCTTAGTTTAATACACATTAAACTATGAAGGATTCTATTTACAGTGTTACTAACAAATTGTTCCTGGCAAGATCTTGGTTAAAGTACTGATGGAAAAATCAATGGCAAAAGTCCATCATTTTCTTTCTCTCATTTTCTCATCAGCCTCCAGGGAGGCCAGAGAATTTTTCTGTCTCTTCTCCTAGAGCTAGTTGAAGCCAGATCATAACAGCCATTTTTTTTAATGTTAGGCGCTTTCCCATCAGTTCTCTTCCGGTGGATGTCACCATGATAATGGTGGAATTTTTAAGCCAACAAATAGAATTATACTGCAGGAGGATCATTGTTGTTTAACTCGAACTCTGTGATTTGTTGAAAATAATTTGAGTACTGATTGCATGTGCTTTAAAATAATACAATTCATAGGATTTGTTTGGCAGGACTTAATCACTTGTTCCCTTTAAAACAGGATTTTCTCCACTTTGCTCTTCTGATGGCACCACAAATGGTTCTGCTGGCAGTGCTGCTGGGCTAATTTTGGCCATATTCCAATGGCCATGTTCCCCCACCACATCACCTTCTGTTACGCTCTTACAACTCTTGTGGGAGTTAAAAGGTTTACAGAAAGACCATTCTACCTTTTAAAGATCTGCCCTGCCTAGACTGATGATGAGAGCGGGTAGATGTGTAGAAAAGGGTTGCCAGCGGATGTTACATATTAAGCTTGTCAGGAAGCCTATAAAGACTTGATTCAGACCTGGGTCGAGTTTGCTATTCATCCTTACAGCCTATTCACTGTATCTCACACAGGCCTGTGTTTTGTAGGGAACATGTGATTCTCCAGGCAATAAAACTTCAACTTGTACATTTTTATTAAAGGCACTATGGATGCCACCTTACAGTTATGCCAGGAGTTCAAAAACAAGCCTGTGTCCTCATGAATCAAAACCCTTTATTTAGATACCAATATCTTGAGTTTACTTTGTTCCCTAAAGAATCACTATCATGGGAAATAGAAATTCTTGTAGAAGGTCTCCTTTCTGACCTCTGTCATACTGATGTGTTTGTCACTAGCTTTTGAGGTCTGAAAATGGAGCCTTTGTGATACCGTAAAGATACCAAACCATTTTTGTATAGACCAACTCTAAGCCCATCTACAGAGCTCATCTTCCATTTTCTTCCTAATTCTTGCAGTTGCAAGTGTGCAGTTGTTCACATTAATGACCAGTTGTCCTTGAGACATGCTTGTCTTCAACACTTGTAGGTGCTGTCAGAGAACACCATGAAACAAAGCTGTATGTCAGACTGCTTTTTCTAAAAATCTAATTGTGAATCGTGCTACTGAGTTGAAGTTCAAGACAGCCCTTCGTGTAACTAGAATATGATTGCTTTTATCATTCTCTTTGTTGCATGGTGAAAGCTTTTGTTTTATGAAGGCTTTCTTGCCCAAACTAACAAAATGTTTTCTTGTAGTCTTGATTCATTCATATAACTCATTAAAACTTTTAAGAGAAACATTTTGCCAGTGAGAATACACCTTTGTTTGTAACTAGCTGTAAACCAGAGCTCAAGCAGTCTCACTGCTTGCTCTTCTGTGTTTTTAATTGGAAATGAAGGTTTCTCTCTAGCCGATGGATATTATCAAACAGTGGGGTATTTTAAACCATGCTAAGACTGAAAGCTGAAGTATTATAGTATAGTATAGTATTATAGAGCTTGACAGTAGCATGACTAACTAGAACCATATATTTCCATGTCCTCCATCTGTTTGTGGACTGTGATTCATTCTGGGTAATTTACTGAATAGTAGGGAGGAAAAGGGAATTTTAAAAGAGAAATATACTGCAATATAAGTTTTACCGATTTGTACTTTCTCTCCTCTATGGGACCTAAATCTAGGGGCTCTGAAAGAATTACACTAACTAAATTTCTGTACCTTTAAGTCTCTAAATATCTTTGAAGACCTAGCTCAAAGTCATTCTCTATGTCTGAGAGAGTAAGTCATGGTCTTTGATTAGTTATTCAAAAATATTTTAAGGAATGCTTCTTTACAAAAAGGAAAATTGGGCAGGAGAACCAAGCTTGGCTCAGTTGCCCACCTTATCCCAGCAAGCAACTGGCTAAATGAGGGGCAAGACCATAATGCACGCTGAGTTTGCCAAGCCACGGGAGAGGGAGGCTGTGTGGAGCTGATGAGTAATTTTGAACAATTTGTAATTTTCTGCCAGGAGATGAAGGCAAACCCAAGAGTCCCGTGAAATAGTAAAAGCAAAGTGGGCCAGAAGTTTAACTGATGTATATCACACTAGCTTTGGTGACCTCATTTAAAAAATATCTTTTTTCAGTAACTAAAACCTGCTCCAGTATTTTTTCTCTCCCTGTAACGTAGGAAAGATAACACGTTTTCTCATGAATCTCAGGGTTTTTTTTTTTCTAAGTCTCACTGTCAAGTCTCCACTCCTTCGACAGGTGTCTACAACACACAGATTCACTGGCATCATTTTGACTGCAGATTGCTTTACTTATCTAAAATTTCAGGTGGCAATAAGAATAACACATCTCAGAAAGAGACTTTTATTTAAGAGTTGTTGATTTTTACTGGCTTGATGTTCATTAGCTAATGTCTGAACAAAGAGTACTTTATCTAACAAAGGGCAGGACCTCTGACTGCTCAAATGTCAAAAGTTTCAACCTCCAATTATAAGTTTGCCAACCAATGTTGGCTTCATTCCATGAACCCCTCAAGGCAGAGCTCACTTTTATTTTTTATATTAGGATTTCTTCAAAAGTTTAAGTGAGTAAAGTACCCAAATCCTTTGCATTTCTGGGAAAATTCCAACTGCTGTGTTTAGGTATCCAATGGGATATGATGAGACATCCCCTGGTGATTTCTGTTGGCATTGGATCAAGCAGTTAATGAATTGATCTTAATAACGTTTATGAGTGCCCCTTAAAATCTCTCGATGCACCTCTATTTGTAATTTTAAGATTGCCAAGGACAAAGACGCAGTTTTGCTCCAAGCAAGCAAAGATCAAGAAGAGAAGAGGTATTCAAGGCTGGAGATATATCTCTTACTTGTCACTGGAAGTTTATGGTCCTAAGCAAAGTGTATCTATTCAGTATTTTGGGAGCAAGAACAGTTTCGTGGCAGTTCTGATTTTGGAAACGTTCTACCAGCAGAGCTTTGAGAAGCCAGCAGGGGAAACATTTCTGTCAGGCTCCCAGGAAACACTGTGAGGAGACTTCAGACATCTCTGACATTTTTTCACTCAGTGAAAAAAAACCGCTATCCAAACTTATCCACTATATGGATCTCCTTGATGACAAATTCAGTTAGAATCATCTTCATCCTTTACTCTGGGAAGGGAGGAATTAACACACAGGTTCCCACATTCTCATTTCTCTGTCATTTATAGCCATATGTATATATAGTTGGTAAACATGGAGATGGGATCATCCCTGCATCTTAACGTTTCTTTTTTGTCAGTAAAGACTGCAAAAGTTAGGGAAGAAATCAGAGGAAGATTAGAGAGCCCCGGTGCAAGCTTGCAATGGCTCAGAGAATGATACTGGAATCCATCCAAGCAGAAATCTCATTTGAGGGGGAAGGGAAACATGATTCTCCAGTTGTCCCTATGAAGAAAGAATATATTTTTCAAAGTCTACTTATTAGATTATCACCTGGGGATGTGATTACTGACAGAAATCATTAGAGAGCTCCTGACTAAAGAGTGACAGCAAGATTTTGCTCCATTGTGGCGTATCATAAAAACAAGCATATAAGCGCTCAAAAGTAAGCACCAGACTAGCGCTACGGAGACTTAGGTTGCATTCCTGGATACAGCCCAGGTTTGTTCGGACACCTTGGACGATTCATGCCATCTCTCTCAAGTACAGACCAGGTGTAAAAAGGCGCTTAACTCCTTTGCAAATATATGCAGATGGTGCACACGGCATTACTGTTGTTATCTTGATATTTAAGTAGATTTTAAGACCTGCTTATCAAAAGACATGGAAATGATTTTGTATTAAAATAATAGTAATCTTTTCTGAGTCTTCTAAAAGAGTTTGAAAGCTTAACCTGAACAGAAGTCTCTTTAAGGAAGAGACCGATAACAGCGTTTCTGTGAAGGCACTTAATGTGAGCTCTCAAATCGATAGTTCTGCCACTGAACCCCCGAGGTTTCATGGGGGTGACGGCAGGCAAGGGAGCCTGGGCAGCCTTGAGTTAATTCAGTGACTCGTCGTTGGCAGCGGTTCTTCAGCTTTGCACCACAGCTTTGCCCAAATATGAAACCAGAGCGGAGGTTTTTCTACAACATTTCCCCTCCATTTTTATCGGTCTGGTTCTGCAGCTTCAGTGTGTTGCAGCGACTCACTAGCGATGGCTGTTGATTGCAAGATGTGCAAACTTCTTTGGTGTATCCCTTGATTACTTTTGCATTAGAGACCTGGGAGAAGCACAATAGTAGCTTTCTCTCTTGATTCAGTAGCTATTAACTTGTCTGATATTTACGTACCAAAACAAATCCATCTCCTGGGTTTCAGAAAGGCAAGATGTAGCTTTGTTTTTGATTACCATATATTTCTAAGACTGCTGTGCTGTATTTGGTTTCCATAGTAAATTTCCTGAGGTAAAATGACAAAACAATAATTTTTCATTATGAATCAGCTATCCATGAAAGATTTGATTTAGGTCTAAATTTATTGCCTTATGGAATTGAAGCCAGTATTTAACATAACGTCAGCTATCTTGAAATTAGAAAATTTTAATGGCTATGCAGTTTTATTCAATGATGAAGTTATTTCAGTTGTGTAGTATATGTCTAGGCAATTTAATGTGTGGAGCCTTGAGAAGAAAATTGGATAAACATGGAAAACGGTGATTGATTGGTGGAAGGTTGCAATAATATCTGCCTTGATATACCCTTTAATGTTAAATTATTTATCTAATGTAATCTCCTGCACTTTTAGAAGTCTTGACGTTGGCATTAAATTGATGTTTAAATCTCCATAGTCAGAAAGGCCTCATAACTCAAACTGATAAATATCTTCTAACATATCGGGAGGAATAATGATCCATCTTAATATCTAAGAGTAGGAAAGATATTATTCTTTATATTTGCTGTGAATCCCTGTAGAAGGGTTAAGCCATAAACTAGAAGAATTAAGATTAGGAGACAGAAAGAAATATTAGAAAGAAAAAGTGAAGTAGTAATTTGTCTTGGGAATTGAGCGCAAATGTTATTTGCCTTGAAAGGTGAGTAAAAATTCTCATTGTGGCTGAGCAGAATCGGATTAGGTTGTGTTCACATGTGGACTGGCCTGCGAAGGGGCCCGCACATCCTTCCAGAGGGCTGCCGGCTTGCTCCTTCCTGGAGAAGAGAAGGGCCGCAAATATTCCGGCTGCCAAGATGCATCAAGCATATGCTGCAGATAATTAAGCTGACTTTTGATTGATTGGTATTTAGAGTATAGGAAATAAATGGCAGATAGCTGGCATATAAACACACAGCCCTGGAAGAGCTGGAAACAAGTCCACAGGATGGCACTGGGAGGTGGCCCTCAGAGATCATGGATAAGATCGACCCCATGCAAATGGTCATCAAAATAACCATACGTACCATGCAAGCCTTATCTAGAGTTTACCTAGCTACGGACATTATAATTTTGTATTACATTGTCCAGAAAACATAGCGAGGGCCTGGGCTGTCTCTGTAGAAGGCAGATGATGGAATCAGTAAGCACAGCTGAAGCTGCCCTTTTTCTGTCTGTGTACCAGTTGAAACACTAGAAAGAAATATTACGCACAGTCAATCAGAAAAAAATACAATTCTTGTGGAGGCAGTAGCTAAACCTAATGAAGACTCAGGAGCAGAGGATCAGTGTAGTATGTGCAGCAACCAGACATGAAGAGCAAGTGGCCTGTACTGCTTTGACAAATGGTCCGTGGGACCCTGTAGGGAAACCATTCCCGATACTCAGAAGAAAAATCCAGCAAGAGACTCTCATAAATGGAAAGCGCAGCCTCCTTTCTGATATTTGCTGTCAGCTGAAGATTCAGGAACTCAGTCATGGATTTTAAATGAGGAGATGTTCTTGAATTCATTGAATATTAGAAGGCTTATTTTTTGAGGTGGAGATGGAAAAAATTATCCAACAGACAGACAGGATCTCCAAGTGAGTTGTCATCTCCAAGAATTGCAAATTTCTTTCAACCTATATGTGAAACTGTCCAGCTGAAATAGCACAAAACTGCCCCAGTAAAGCTTCAAAACTTAGTGATTTTGTCCAAAGTTAAAACAAAACATGAAAACCTGGCATCTCCCCCGAATACATTATAAGGCTGTTGAAACATATTTTATCATTTGCATAAATCTTGAATAGAAAGAATTGAGATTTGACAATTTTCTCTTCATTATCTTAGCCGAGAACTGAAGATGATAATTCTTAGCTGGCCTAAATTGGTGTAGCTTCATTTGGATAAACCAGTGAACCTAACTGACACTGCAGCTTTTCTAAAATGCCGTCCTGTTCCTTTTTAACAGTGCGGAGGCAAAATGCAGAAAATCTTACATGTCTTCAGATTAATTGGATTGAGCTAGAATGAGAATTGCGTGATGCTACACAGTAGGTGCTTAGCATCCCTAGAACGTCAGGCTTCAAAGAGCAGTTACCTCAGTCAGCAGGTCAGGCTCCCTGCGTCCTAAGCTTATTGCTTTGAACACGCAAACATACTTTTATGATTCATAATCATCTATAGAGAAAGTTAACTGATACTTAAAAAGCTCTGTTGGGAAGACTCAGTAGTTATTAATTAATAATGCATCAGTACAGCAAAAAAAAAAAAAAAAGGCAGGTAAAGATGCAGTTGGAAGTATTGGCTAGGTGTCTGCTTCCTTCACAATTGTATTTGTCTCTCTCATTTCCCAAGGGTTAGTTCATCAGTGTGGATTTGCTCTAGGGTTTTTCTGGCTCCTTATATGCCAGGCAGTCTCTTTATAAAATACTGAATGATGCATGAATATAGCCGTTAATTAAAAGTATATCTAAATGAGTCTAATACAAAAAGCACATTCGCACGTGGGTAGGTTAAGAGCTATAAACTGACTCTTGAAATGAATTCAGTGCAAGAAACCTGTCAAGGACTCACAAGAACGTGAATTGAACACTCAATAACATCTTTGAAATGCAGAAAATTTAAGGTAAAGAACTATAAAAAGGAAAAAAAACACTTTTGAACTGCTATTACGTATTTACTAAAGGGAATTAGTAATGGGAGTATATAGCTTAGCTAACTAATGAGGTTCATAGACGATGGTGTCTCCACTGTATTGCAGCGCCAGCGAGGATTAACTCCATGAAAATCAGCATAGACCTAGTGCAAGTCGAATTAGAGTCAGACTAAGTGACTGCTACTTATTTTGAAGAGAAAGTTGATATGAACTATTTGGAGATTTACTATACCCGCTGCTGGCCGTCAAAGGTACACCTCCGTCCCAGCGGGGCAGTGCGGTGCTTGGTGTAGGCTAAGCAATGAATTTTCTCCCCCTTCCTCAGAGCTGAACTCTATTTAGCAATATTTTGTTACATTTTACTTTCATGTTGATTACCGCATTTGTGCTGCATCTTATTTTTGTGTGGTAATTGGTAGTCTAGAAAACTTACTTGGTGTGCAAGATTAATATTAGTTCCTGCTGTCATGCTGATAATGAATTAGCTTCTTGGACTCTGTCATATGTTCTCAGCAGGCGCATATGTAATTAAAATGAACACACATTGGGTTTCATATTAACACTCAAATCTGCCTATGGCAAAAGGTCTGTGTTCCTTTGGGATCGTATACTAGGGCAATGTAATTGTAATGTTAGGTATCATTGTTGGTTTTAAATATTTCTTTATTTAGCATATTAACCCTTTCCATACACCTGACTTTTGCATTTAAGCCAAATATTTGAAGAGTGAATTTTATTATAACAAAAGGGCTGCCAACGCAACAGGCATCCTATTTCGGATGTTGACTTTTAACTCTGTGAAACTTGTTCTGTTGAACACTAAGCGTTTGGTGTCATAATACATTGAATTGTTTTACTTAAAATAGTTACTTCGGACCTGGAAGTTTTTTACATTGAGATGGTACTTGCTGTAAAAGTTAAAGTCATAGTAGTAAGCAAACTGATTTTTATGGTGGTTTTCTTTTGGTATTTGAAAAGAATATTCTGAAACGTTCTAAAAGATTTCCTGCTAAGGAGAGACATTTTCAGTCCTGAGTACTGTCTTACGGGTATATTTTTGCTGGGTTTCTTTTTTTAACATTGAAGTTTGGTGGTAATGTTAAAAACTTCTTTCAACTAATGATAACGTGAAAAAGACTTTGTCCCGACTCTAGAAATAAATACTCAGACTGATTAGATAGGAAGACAATTGAACTATGCTTTTTAAAATGAGGTTACAGCAAAAACAGCTGAGTTGTAAAATGTGGCATGGGCAGAATCCACTAAAGAATCATGACTTTGCCTGGGGAAAAATAAGAAAGTTATATACCACTGAAAACTCTTCTAAGCACACTCCGCGGCCACTTTGTCGTTATTTTTAACCGCGTTAATTAGACCTACAATCTTTGAGTGCTTCGAGTGCGTGTGGCAGGACCAAAGCTCTCCGGTTGGTAGGGGACGGTTTTCAGAGGGAGGGTGTTCCCGAGACATGGGGAAAAGGATGCTCAGAAACGAGCTAGTTTTACCGTGGGCCAGTGTCTTGCTGTCTGACAGAGGAAAGGAGGGGAGAAAGGTGTCAGGACATATACGCACTTCTGCTTTAAGTAATAACATGTTAGGGGTGAGTTGGAAGAGATTCTTGATAATTCTCTTATTGTCAAAATAAAGATACTGGAAAAGAAAAGATATTTCAACGAAATTGTAGTTCTGTCATGTTTGATTTTTTTCCGTGAAAGCATGGGATTGTTAAGGAAGCTCCAAGTTAAGCTGCATGTATATAGATCAAGACTTGCTAGGAGCAGAGACGTGAGCAAACTGAGCGGAGTGTGGCTCAGACCTGCTAATTCTCTTTTGATACCAATTTTGCACTGTTGATTTTCCATTGATTTCAGATGGGTGACTCCTGCTTCGTGGCGGGCGATGGACCGAAATGAATTCAGCAGATGAACTAAAATGAGTTAGGTTCCTACTATTTGTTAACTTATTGCTGGCCTTAAAAGATAATGTCTCTCCTTAAAATTAAAATCCTTCCTTTTTTTTAAATAGCTTTTAAGCTATAAGAACTTCTTGATAGCCCATAGCCAGCCAGAAGTGTTTGAGGCAGCAGCAAGCAGTGCCTGCAGTTGGAGCCCTTGGTAATTCCTCGTTCTTTGGTGCTGTGCTTTCCACTCATCTGTACTGTGGGACGGAGGCGATGATTCTTGCTGTCCCCCCCCTTGCAGATGCAGCACCTCTTGGTGCCTTTTCCCTGTCGCTCTTGCCCCCTTTCCCCTTCTTGCTAAGGACGTTCGAAGTATTAACTGCTAGAAGGACTGGCTTCCCTTCACCTGTAGGCTGGTTTACGTGCTGCCGTTGAGGTGCTGCGCGCTCGGGGGCTGTGGAGCACTTCCCCGCAGAGCTGGCGTAGCTTGAACCAGCCGACGGCCAGGGAGTCTTGCAGTTGTTACTGCTCTGCTCTGCCAATATTTCGTATTTTCCCTGGTCTCTTTTTTAAATAAACATATCGTTTTACAGGCTGTGAGATGTTTCTTGTGTTTCACACTTTTTCATCTCCTAAATTAGTTTTGCTTAGCAGTTTTGCCGCCAGTTGGTGATTTTTCAGTCCCAGTTTACCATAAAAGCTGAGCTGTGAATGAATTGTTTAGTTTGAGCTCCTCACTGGGGCCCCATTCTCTTAGAGGAGGGGGAACTGCATTACAGCTGAGCGCAAACTTTTTTTTTTAAGCCTGCTGTTGTTAAAAGGTGGTCAGATAGGTTGTGTATAAGCAATTAGGAGGCAGGGAAAAAGAGTTATATTGGAAGCCAATACTCCTGAATTGCATCTGGAGCTTCAAAGCAGCAATTTTTAGCACTCGCTTTACCCAATTTAAATGCATAACTACTTGGACTTGTGCCTGTTCCATACTATGCAGTGCTGGATATGAAAGCTATTCCTAGAGATTCACGCTAACAGATTGTGCTTACTCCTGCCAAACTCTCCAAATTCAGCGGTGTGGGCTGCAGTTTCAGTCCTGCAAGCTCTGCGCGAGCAGAACCGCCGCGAAGCCTGTGCCAGGACACACGCAGCCGTGTCAGAAACCCAACGTCCGTCCCACCTGCAGGCGGTGGCCAGTGGCTCCGGTGGGCTGTGGTGTGCACTGATGTTGAGGCAATGCCTCTGATGGCTAACGTGAAGTGGGCAGCTCCAAAACATGAAGGCATCCTTGAACGTACCCAGAGGTACACAGCTAAAATAATTTTAGAAATAGTACTCCCTAGTATTCTTGCTCTTAAAAAAGGTCAGCATTAATGTTTTTGTTTTAAACGCTGTGCAGCCCTTCATCGTTTGCAGTTCAGAATGGACTCTTCTCCAAGTTATTGCCTGAGCAGCTGCTCGGCATTGAAGGACATCCTAGCCTTGTTAATTGGTGGGAAATTTATAAATCAGGTTTATACATTATGGTACCATTGTTGCAAGAGTATATTTCACATACAAACTCACCCCAGTTGCTTTTAGCAGGAACCAATAACTTATTTAGTCAATAAAATGACATTTTCTGCCTGTTGTTTTTTTAAAGCAAACTGCTATGTCTAGTAAAATACAGAAAAATCATTTTATTTTGCTTCTGTTGAACATTTTCCTTTGCTGGCAATTTACTTTTCCGTTGTTTTCCTCTGATGAGATGGTAATGAGCTGCTCTTATGCTGTGATGGAGTAATAGAGTAAAAGTGCTTTATCACAGCAACAAGAGTACACTTTTTCTCTCTATTCTTTGCCCATAAACGTAAGTGTGAACATACATCCTTGTGAAAAACAATCCAAATAATTTTATATGAGAACGTTGAAGAAGTCAGGCTAAGATAAGAGCTGGTAGTGGTTTGCTGCTTGCTTGTGAGTGACTTGTTGAATGAGGGATTGTTTCCGCATTGGTCCAAAGGGATGAAACCTCAGTAGGGTTGTAAGGACATTCTCCCTATCCACCTGCTAAGACTTTAGTGCACTTGTTACCAATGTGTCTAAGTAACTGCTATTCAGATGTAAAATATGGAGTTAAAACTGTGCGTTTCTCATGCATATTTAATTACATATGTTTACAAATGTGAGAGATTTTAGTATCTAGAAGCCATCTTCCGTATGACGAGTTTCTGAAGTTGCTGGGAATATGCACCATGTGTTACGGCACGCACGTTTGCTGGTATCTCAGTGTAGGTAATTCGGGGCAATGTGCTGTGGGGCAAGTTGCTGTTTATTTGCAAAGGAGGGTGGAGAGCACGTGGCGGTGAGGAAGCCGAGAAGGCATTTCACTGCTGCCTTGTAAACGGGCGTTTCGCTTGTGCAGAACAGATCACAATGAAGCGTAGCATTTACGATATGATTTTCAAGGCAACCTAATTGGATTAGAGGGATTGTATTAAAGATCCATTGACTATGAAATGTTTAGGATTATTGCTCAACAATTTTCTTCTTAAACCATCTTCACTAATCCCCCTTGATCGACAACAGCTTCTGGAGAGAATTCCCATCAGGAGCAAGGCACAGCACTGCCTGTCCCGTTTCCAGCAAAGGCGCCTTGGCTCCTGGGACCCAGCGGACATGCTGAAGTCCTCAGTCCTCTGGTAGCTTGTATGACTTCAAAATTTTGTTTTAGGTTGATCCAGAGCACTCGTTGTCACTAGTGTTTGGGTCCTCCAGAAATGCACATATTTCCCTCTTGGGCATTCTCCATGTGAACAGGCGATTTTGCAACACCAGGGTGGTCTGCGCATGAATTAACACCCATCTCTTTCTCCTGTACTTTAACCTGTGGGGATATGATAAAATATAGCTGAAGTAATGTGGTACCATTCATTATTCAAATGTTATTGTAACTTAGCATACCATATGAGTAATCTTTTGAAGTCTGCCAAAAGAACCAGTGTTAATTGCTTACAGCAGAATGTATTTGCGGTTGGTAATGTCACAACATAATTATATTCCATTTCTCTGTCTGACAAGTAGTATACTAAAAGAAAATTGGTCCTCTTTTTCTTCTGTGTAGAGTAGAATTATTCACACTACCCTTCAAGTACTGCTCATGGTAGCAAGTTTTTTTGAAGTACGAGAACTAATCAATGATAAAATAATTCATATGTTACTATTCAGACAGGCAAATAAAAGAGAGCACTTCATACAGAGAGCATACAGTAGACAAGGTAAGGTTTTGTACTTCTTTAGAAATTTAAATTGTACAGAATCAGTTGATTTAATGCACATAATACAGCAAAATGATTGTATAGATGAATGCCAATATTAAAGGCCCAGATCTCTGAAAACTATTTAGCCTGCTAATTCCTGTCTAATGGTTCCCATTCGGTTAGCTTCTGCTCATCAGAAGGACTTGGTCACCTATGTAGCCTTTAAAGGGTTGGTGACAAGCTGAGGAGTTTTAAGCAAGAAAAGTGGAAGCGTAGGCGTCTCGTGAGGAAGGGTAGGAGTCGACTGGATGGAGCCGTGTGACCAGTAGAGCTGGGACCAGCACTGCCAGCGCTGGAGCCAAAGGCACCCTGTCTTCCCGACTGTGCTGACCAGAGGTAACAAGAAATCACAGGTTCCACGGGGAAAAATCGACAGAAGTAGAATGGCTGCACTTTTGCAACTTTCTTGCTTATGAAGAGGCTTGCTTTGGGTGATTTGGGAAAACTATTGCTCACTAATATCCTTTTTGAGAAGAGATGTTTGAGAATTATTTATCAGCACACACGCTGAAAAAATTATACTCTGAATGCAGAAATTGCATTTGTTTACTTGGGAAGCCAGTCTTTAAAGTGTATGATTTTAGTTTAAATATCTTAATTCTAAGGTTTTTTTTTTTTTATCTTAATCCGCTATTTCATAGGATGTGTGTATATATGTGTGTGTATGTATATATGTACGTGTATGTATTTATGGTACACGGATCTGATGTATCATGCATCCTTTATTACTACAATATGAGATTCTTAAAAGTACTCAGCTTTGTCCCAGGTCTGCAGCTTTTGAAGTCCTTAAAGCTTAACTCAAATGGGGGCAGAATTAGCAAAGCCTGAAAGCTTTGGCATATATCTGCCTACACATGTGCTAAATAGCACATATAATAATAATAGTCTTTGGTCTTTTTTACAAGCCTGTTACAAAATTTCCGTTAATTTTACTTGCAGTGCGAGTAACGTCAGCTAAAACGTAAGTCTAAACTTTTACAACGTATTACAACGCATGGACACGTGGAACCGGTTTGCAAGTTTATTTTAGCTTCTGTAGATTTCACTTATCTTTGTTCTCACTAATTAATGAGACTTTTTTTAAACTAGCAGTGTAAAACAGCAGGAAGGATCTTCATTTTTTTTCTGCCTGTTCCCAACATTGTGTTCACGTCTGTCTTGGGCACAGAGTAAAGGCAGACCCTGTCCTTCAAAATCTGATTCCAAAAAAAGGAGGCATATGTAATGGGAATCTCAAAGGAAGGATTAATTTGGATTTAGCAGACCAGATCCTCATATGGTATGAATTAACTTGGTCCTGCTGATTTCAGTGAAGTTACTCCGGCCGTGTACCACCTGATTAAGATGATTAACTGTTCATTTCTTACCAATATCTGGGGAAAAGATACTTTAGATGGGCCTTGAAAGATGACAGCACAGTACAACAAAATGGGAAGACATTGATTATCCAGATGACAAACATGCTTTTATCTACCTATTCATTTCTTAGTAATCTCAGCAGTACGCAAATATTTCCTGGGAGGCCATGTGAAGCAGAGACTATTTTAAGTATGTAATTGCTTATGTTTTTGCTCCTTATTGATTATTTGTGCTGGGAGCATGACAGGAGGAGATGGAGTAAAGGTTATGGGTGTAGCAAGTGTCATATACACTGCAAAACAGCAAAACGGGCACTGGAATCAATAAAGGCTATTTTCAAATGCTAATTTGAGGCTCGAGCCCTGATAAGGCTATATTTCTACTATGCTTGGGATTTGTTATGGTGCTGTTGTTACTTTCTTGTTTAATGTGTGTCTTGAGTGCTCTGCAGTAACTGGTTAGCTTTCAACATCTTATTTTGCTTGGAGGGTTAACCTTGCCAGTGATTCGAGGCAGAAGAGAGAGGAGAAAGCCTGAACTAAAATTAGGACATTTTCTATATTTTCTGTTTGTCCTGCACAAGAGTTGTAAAAGCACCTCGAGCAGAGAGAAGGAATGAAAGGCTTTGGTGTCGGAAGGAGCTGGCTCTGAGACCCATTGCTGGGTTTGACACGAGTGCCTGGGAACCTGTCGCTGGTGCCTGACCTGGGAGGGTCATCTCCGTCTGCAGCAGACGCCTCCTCCGGTGTGTAATTCACACTACCTAGATCAGCGGACTACTTGCTGTCTAATTTAGGTGCCCTTAGGGCAAACTGCAGGACCCAGGAGCACCTCTGGGCTTCTCTGGTCCTCGTGCACATCCCAAGCCACTGCTGTATTTTACCGCTTAATGCGAGTGTGGTCCTTGCTGTTGCCGTTCTGTTGGGGAAACGTGAGGACAGGAGCAAAAGGGAGCTTTGTCGTGCTCTGGCCAGTTACGCATCTACGAGCATAGCTTGGCTAACCCTCTGAAGGGCCCTTCTCTCTCCACGAACCGTGGAGGGCTAGTGTGGTAAATGTGGCACTGGAATTGAGTTGCTGGACTGGGCAGGGTGAGTGTCGCCGTGTCGCTGGCGCGAGCAGCGGGGAGCCGGCAGCGGGCTGATGTGCCGTATCGCAGGAGCTGCAGTGCTGTCAGTGTGGCCGTGGCTGAACGCACAAAACACAAACAGCGGATGAGGTTTTATAACGGCCTTTTTGTTTGTGTCATCAATTTTCTCTTGGCAGGGGGGCAGCTCTTAGCTCATGAAAAATTCCTGTTCGCCTCAGTTTTGGACTGTTGTAAGGAGCCTCCTTAGCAGCCATCAGCGTTGGGTGAGATATCCAAACAACTGCTGCCTCCCAGCCCTTTCGCTCTGCTTTTCTCCTTCTGTGACCCCGCTCCGTCGGGGTGAGCGCCGCGTCTCCCCTCAGTAACCTCGGCTGCGCGGGGGCCGGCCAGGCCCGGCCCGAGGGAGGTGTCCACCGTGTGGAGGGCTCCTGAGCCTGGAGGGTGGCCCCACGTTTTAAGGAAACCTTTGTGCTGTATTTTTAGTCCATAAAAGACAATGCTACTTTTTTATTTCGTGTCTGGTCACAGAACTGGCACGTTCAGGAGTTCTTCCTGGTTTTGGTGCTTAACAGGTTGATTTCCCCAGGTTCCCACAGTCGCGAACGGGAAGAGAGGCAAGTCCCTCCAGGGTGGGGTATAACCCCCCGAGCTGGGGGTGTAGTCCAGAGAGCTCAGCCAGAAAACGGAGCCGCCCGAAGGCTGGGTGAGGTGAATGCCTCTTTCACTTGAGCGTTTTCTTAGGGCAGTAATGAGCAATTCAGGTACCTGTGTAGATAGCGGTCTTTCTTTTCTTTGCAGTTTCCAAGGCTGCAAAGGTCCCATTTCAGAGCGGTTGCCGCGAATGAGGATATTGGTTCCACCCAGCTGAGAGCGCTCGATTGGGTATGGTAGCGTTGAAAAGAGGGTGCTCCTCCCAAGTGCTAAGGCCAGACTAGGGTGTGAGGTGCGAGATGGAGGAGTAGCCTTTGTCTGCAAGGAACAGCCATTGTTCGACTGCCTTACACTGTCCTTCTGAAGTCCAGTGATGTAGTGTCAAAACAAACTAATGATCCTTTAAAAAGTATTTAGTATTTACTGTACTAATGCTGATCACGATGAACTAATTGGCTGTTAATTGTTACAATAAATATTATTATTAGAAAAGTTATTCTAATTCAGTGTTAATTAATTGACTGTTGCTTTCAAGTGTTATTTATTTATTCATGAGAGTCAGTGGGAAAAGGGAGAAAAGGCTTGGTTAACACACTCTGGCAAAGCAACAAATAATTGAGATTTGTCTCCCAGGAACGCTACAATTTTCATAATTAGAATTGTCAGAAAAGCAAGCTTGTTATTAAGATTATTGACCTGCCTAGATAGTTATCATAGTAAATTAAGTTTAGTGTGTGTTGCAAGCGCAGTATACCAGTGTCTGATAATTAGATCGTCCTTTGTAAAACATAAAAATGGTTTCAGTAAGTACTTGAGACTGACTGCAAGGCAAAGCAAAGTTTGAAATATGGCAAAATGCTTCATAACCACATGCTATTTGCTTTTGTTTGAAATCTAGGATAAAAATGTATTGTCCCGGTACGTATGTTCAGAATTCAAAGTTCTGTACTGAGATGCATTTTGCAGAGTCGTGTGTCATTCCAAAAGCTTTCATGGAGTTTGTGATTCAAAAGGTAGAAATCTTTGTTCTCAAGGTTCTTAGAGTTGTTCATTTACAACAGATCCTTCAAATTGTCTGCAAAATGTCCACTGAGCTTTCTGGTGCAGAGTATCTTTTTGTGTTTGCTTAACGGACAACACCTACATTGCTGGGACAAGAGTTGAATGAGTCTTTGGAGTGATACTTGCAACGCAAATGTTAAATAACTATAACAGAAGGATAAGAAAACAGAGAGAGAAGTGTATCAAATTCCAAAATGGAAAACCATCATTATTTTCCTTGGGAAAACATAGAAACAGTTTATCTTCTTTTGAGCCCACTGTGAATATGAAACACTTCTATACACATCCTCTATCTTCCCCCCTTCCTTCTTTCACACGCATTTTATCCTCTTGTTCATAGAAAAGGAAGAAATCCTTCTGTCCTGGGGTTACAGTGAAACTCAAGCCCGACCTGTCACTACAGGGGTTTTCCCCTTATTATACTGAAATTCTACAGGAATACAAAACTACTTAACAGTTCACAGATTCGCTGCATAGAAACTTTCGGGTAATCTCCTCAAATGAGTAGTCCAGCCGTAGGGCGGTGACTCTGCTCCTCTGACCGCCCTGTGTTTCTCCTGTCATCCCCTGCAATGATTAAAGCAGACTCCAGTGCCACGTCAGCAGCCCCCTGTTCCAAGCCAGGGCTTCTGCTCGACGTGGAGGAATTTCCTTAATGTTAAATGCGCTAGTCATTGAGCACTCGTAAATTGTATCTCGCTGCTTCCCACCTACCTTGCATTGATGTTTTGCTTATGGGTTGCTTGATCATAGGAAGTTGCAGAAGGTCATAAATTGCCTCTGTAATTCATGGTAGAGTCTGTGAATAAAAAATATGCTAGAGCAGTGTTGTTGAGATAAAACATTACTGCAAAAAAATGAATATCCACTCTTCAATAGTATCTATCATAATTTCTGAAATTTTATCCAAAGTGCTCAGTATGAACTCACAGATAAAAGGATGGGGAGCAGCAATTTTAAGAGAATCTACAGAACCTAACCAGTAACATTTCATTTTGCAAACCGTAAGCATTCCTCACAAATCCCTGTGCCCTAGAGACAGCTGCACAGAAGATTTGCTCAGCTGATTTCACCTCTTTTGCTTTGCTGAGTGAGATAAAACCCACAAAGAAAAGCCACGCTTTCACCCATTCACCTTAGTTATCTTCATCAAGGACTTGACTTACTTTGCTGGAGGTGAAATGTGGCCCTTGTGTGAATGTGCTTGTTCCAGGTTGCCTGTGCAGGTGTCAGTTCCCGGAGGTGCTAAGTCTTACCAGCTCATGCTGATTCTTAGAGGTGCAGGAGAGCTGGTGACCACCTCTCAAAGAACACAACGTGTCTCCAGTCCCTAGCACTGTTATCTGGCCTTTTAGTTGTCAGTGTAAAAATGCATCAAAATTGTACATATTGTTCAGCCCTCTTTGTAGTGAAAACCATTTTTTTGGCAGAGGACAGATTTTTTTTACCCAAGTAAGATGGAAAATTTATAATATTTTTTTATTTGACCATTTCTAAAGAACCCTATTCTAGAAGCACTTTGTGGTTATCAGAAGGAACCTGTGGGCCTTTTACATTAAAAAAATCAATGCTCACCTGAAATCTTCCATTTTTCCAATAAAAACATCTACCAGGGCCACCATGGAAACAAAGCATGATTTCCTAGCCTGGAGATGAGAACAGACATCCTAAGGCTGGGATTAATGTTGTTAGAGATGGTTTTCTAGGTTCTGGTATAGGAAAGATTGCTCTTTCATCTAAGTATGATTAACACACGCTGTGTTTCAGGAGGTACCTTGGTTGTGCAAGCTGTGTTAACTGCAGAATAGTGCAGGCAGGCAGAACATCCCCTCTGGAGCCTGATGCCAAATGAGGCACTTTCTGTAATGGATCGTTGCGTCTTAATTCCTGAAAGAGAGGATGCTCTTACCTAAACCCAGAAAAATTCTGCTATTATCAAGCCCTCGACGAAAACTTCTCATCAGAGCCTCATGGCACACCAATATGTTGGCAGGAAGCTCTGTTTTATTTTGCGTGCCTCCAACTACTCTGGTGATAGCTCTGTTACAAAAACTGGATTATCTAATGAGGGAATGTATAATTTTTATTTTTGTCTCCATTTGAATAAGGCAAAACTGTTTTCACTCTAACCTAGATGGAAAACATTTTTGGACAAAAGCTAAGCTTGGAAGTTTTCAACCTGCTGGGCTATTATGAGTTGCGAGCAATTTCAAAGAAGGAATTTATAGTGGAAATTGGAGTTTTGCACCTACGGCTGGGCCAGCTACCGCTGCGGGAGTACTGCTGAAGTGAGTGGGGCTACTCGCTTGAGTTTAAGCAAGGAGTGCATATTTCTCTTTGGTCTCTTTGGTGCAGTTATGACTAGTGCTCCAGCTACAATGGTGGAGTATCTGATTTAATTTCTGAATGTACTAACCATAAATAGTGTGCAGAACCACACAGCAATAACTCTTCTGGCGTCCTCTGTCAATTGACCCTTGGCATCAAAGCACAATACACAGGCTACAGCTGTGTTCAGAAAAGTTAGCAGCAGCATCCAGGTATCTTTGTGCAGAGGTCCTGTATTGAATAGACAAGATAATACCAGTTGAGAATAGAAATCAATGGATTAATTTCCAAACACTAATATGGCTCACAACATTCATTAAAAGATTGTTTTGTGCTGCTAGAGAAGCCCGAGGATATTGTTAATTAGCAATAGAAGTAAAAGATTAGCAGATGAGTTCTGCGTGATGTTGGTGGGTGAGTCAGTGTTATGTAACACCATAACAAATATGGAAACGATTACGCTATGTTTATTATTCAGGCGCTTAGTAATGCTGCTGTAGCTGAGGCTTAAACCCTCAATTATGAGTACTGATTTCTCTGGGGTTTATAAAGGCCATTTGAAATTGCAGTAGAACTAAGATTCTCTTGTTGCATGCAAAAATAGGTATGTGCTTTCTTCCTAACACTGGTGTAAACTGTGTTACACTTTGGGTAGGAAGCCAGAAATGCAAATTCATTTTTGCCAAGTATATGGCAAAAATGTTTATATGTTTATGTTTCATATGTTTATGAAAGGCATTTGGTCACAGTGCAAAATGCCACTTTTTGGTTTCAGTGTACCATAACAAAGTCAATACATTTTGCAAGACCTAAAAAATATGTTTTTAAGATCCATGTGAGCACTGTCACTTTTGTTGAATGCTCCATATTGCAGTTTCTCTGAAGTAAGACAGCGTTAGAAGTCGCTTTTCTATCCACTGTTGCTAGTACGTAATGAAACTGTGAACTTTCAGAAGGTTACAGACAGCTACTAATTCTGACCAGAGCTACTGGTTTAAGTGTGCCCCACGGGAGTAATGAGAGCAAGTCCTTTTGCTCCTCCTGATCACTCCTGCGTGTGGAACTGATCCCAAGTCTATTTCCCCAACTAGAGCTATACTCCCAAGATATAACTGTAACGTAGTATTCTTAAGGGTTTTTCTTTTACCTTGCGTTAACATCATGGGCACTTTATTGCATTTTCTAAAATATCGATCTGCATAAGACATCATAGAAGAAGGGAATTCCCTGAATCCCTAAGAACATTCATTCTGCAGGCAAGGCATGCACCAACCAGGCTTAGAGAGTGGAGAAAAAATCTGGAGTTTTACATGCTCAGAGGAACTTCTGGTAGGTGCGATCATATTCAGCTCCCTGCACTGTAATTGAGACAGTGCCATAAACAATCGGGAGTAGAAAAAGAAAATGGGAATTCAGTGTTGGCTTGATCCATTTTTCTTGGAAAGACAGAAGATTACACATGGGGAGGTGGCCAGTGGTGGTAATATTCATTGTTGGGAATAGCACGAGCGGAGCAAACTGCTGCTGAGTCCATGGGCGAGGAGGAGGAGAGAGAACGGAGAGGTGGGACCACTGTATAGGGCTGGGTGGCACCAGGGAGAGAAGACAGATCTTGCCAACTGCTTTTCGTCAGGCTGAAGTGACCAAGAGTGGAGGCCAGTGGAAATGGTATCCCGTGTGAGCTGTGTGGCAGACCGCAATATAATGATAGCGCTGAAGTAGCTATCAAATGCAAGTACTGCTTTAAAAACCAGTTAGATTTTTATCACCACCATATGGTATGTTGTTAATTGAAAAGCATCTGATGTGTCTTTTATGTCCTACAGCCTAACACCCAGAAGGGGACGCACTCCTACGTGATACGCAGATAATTAGCGTGGAGGCCTTACCAGATGGGAAGGACTTTGGTATGCACTTGCAGGAGAGGTCTCATGTAAGGGCAATGGTTAGGGCTAGTCTAATCCTGATATGGTTTACACAACTCTGCCTTTAACACTTGAAAATGAAGTCCTACTGTACCTTATAGTAAAAAGATTGAAGTTTATGTTTCCTGCCAATTTCAGCTCATTTGCAAACCAGCGTGGTTCGTTACGAGTGGAGCAGTCTGCTAAATAGAGGGTGCTAATGAACCAGAGAATAAAAATAGGGGCGTAATAGGATCCAGCAGCCGCAGCCGTTTTTCTGACATGTGGAAAAAATATAACATTCCTACCTGTATGAAATTCCAGGCAGCCAAGAAAAGGATTGGATTAAAGAGGCTATAACAGTATGCAGATAGAGAATGGTACTATAAAAACCTGAATTTAAAAGGGAAACAAGGAAGAAATACATGGAAAAAGAGGCTAGAGTAGGAAAATCACAAAGAAGGAAATAAGTCACTACAAGAATTTATTACAGAAACCTGATAATGTGATGTGTCATTTCAGATGAAAATTTGGCAGGATTTTGTTCTCAGTAATTGTTAGATAAGTGACAGTGTGGGTATTGAAAGCGAGTTAGTTTAAAATAAAATCCCCACAGTACGGCTGTTTTAAAATTCCTCTCACCTTTTATATGTCATTGTAGAAAGCCACTAATTTCAGAAAAGAGTTATCCAAAAATGTAATAAAAACCACTAAAAATACTTCAGTCTGTCAACGAGACATCGTCAGCTTGAAATCAAAGCAGTTTAAAGGAAAAATTGTTTGTTTTTGCAATTGCAATTGCATATTCTATTTCACAATCACTTCCTGTCCCTGTTGCTGTGCAAAAGACCTGGACAAACACATGAGGAGTGATCACCTGAGGAGTGATCACCTGTGTGGGAGAAAACATGAAGCTGAGGATATGCCCGTGTCCACAATAACAAACTTTATTTCTTCTATCATATTCAGTTTAAGTTTTTTCTTTTAATGCTGTTCATCCAAGTCTTACAGTGTTAGTGATGGATGAATCTTTAAAGAAATGCCATTTAAGTTGTTGGTGTCCCTTTGAAGAGCGACTCAAGGTGCCAGGAGTTTCCTGATGGGCAGCCTTAATATGACTGCAGGCACTGGAATAGTGTTACGCTAATGGGCAGCGCTACTAGAGAGAGATGTTCTCTGGGGGTCCGCTGGGAGAAGAAGGCCTTACCACGGACCACTAGTAGGCTTTCTCATGTTCATTGTCTAAGGACTGCGTTCCTGGGCAGACGCGTGGCTGCATGCTAGCCTTTATATAGCCCAGCAAAGAGCCGTATTCCAGGGACTGGGTACAGCTCTTACACGTACAGCTCTTCTGGACCTCTCGGGTAGGAAGGACAAATTTTTACCCAAAGCAAGCCCACCAGGGAGATGGGTCACTTGCACTGCTAAAGAGAAGGAACATAACGGAGGGTTATGGGAGATGTTGAAACTACCTTTTTCCATGGTGTGCTGCTACTGTTGGAGCAAGCTACATCTCCTGTGGTTATTTTAAAAAGAATATTTAAATTACCTATGGAAAAATGGCATTTCAGTGCAATTAAGAGGATCAGGTTGTTCAGGTAATCTGAGATTGTACTCTGCAAACTTCTAATTGGTCTGTGTTTTGGATTCATGCTGTTCCATTTAAAAAGGACAAAATGCAACAGCAAGGATTAAGAGGCAGCTTTTTTTGTATGTCCAAGTTTTGTTTTGTAATTAATATGCATAAAAATAGAAAACTTTTGCTATTGTTTACTTCTATCAACATGTATTTCCAGTTTGCAAAAACTGAAAAAAGCATCTTTCCCTCTGAGTTACTCTCTTTTCACGCTTGGCAAACATCTGCTTTCTTGCTCCTTATAGCAAATCAAACAGAAATTAACATACTTGAGGATAACTTCAGCAGATGTTTTGAAAGGTGCAATGAGCCTCATGGCTATTCCTGTACTGTCTGGCCACTGTGCCCAAGTGCAGCCTCAAGTTCATCACAAGATCTACCTGGAACCTACTGCATCCACCGTACGTGCAGAGCTAGTCTTGAGCTGGTGTGTACATGCCGGCGGGAAAAGGGGGAGGCATCGCATGGAGGCACTCTTTGGATTGCAGCAGCTAGATGTGACTTATCCAAAACAGTCGTGAACGTTCATAAGAAGAAATGGCAGATTCACGTCAAGTTGAAATGATGGTGACTGAGCTAGAAGCTCCTCAGTGTTTCACGCTCCAGGCAGCAGCAGTAATGCTTAGCTCAAAGGTGTTTTCAGAAGCTTAATTTTGTAAAAGTAGTAGCCAGCAGTGGTATTCAGAAATTCACCCAAATGGAAGAGAAGTGAGGGGCATGGGGAAAGCTTTATTACCATGTGACACAATTATTTCGTGCGGATGTCATCCTTCCTTTAGTTGTCCCTGCATCTCTGAGATACCTGCAGCAACTGTCCCCTTCCCAGCCTGGTCCAGGTCTTGGACCTACTGTGCGAATTAGAAGTGTGCTGCTGAGAGGGTGAGATGTCCCTGGGCTTCGCTGGCTGTTAGCAGATCGATCTGCTTTTCATACTTCCAAGTTTACTGAGGGCCTTTGACATTCTGGTTGGTTGTGGGACTCCTAACCTCTAATAGTATGAGTATCTGCCCTGGACCTGCTAAATTGCATCAATTAATGTCTAACTCCCTTTGGTGTTTAATTGGCTCACCGAGCTTTTCTTGGGAAGGTAGGAAGAAACCCAGCCTTTCCAGTGGAGAGGAAAAAACTTCTTATTCTGGAGGAAAAAAGGTGAGTAGCATAGTGTCTGCAAAGCAGTATAGACCCCAATTTTGCCATGTTTCTGAGAGGGCAGAGGGAGAAGCAACTTTCCAGCGAAGCAGGTTAACACTCTGTCCCTCGGTGGCTGCAATGGGTGTGCTGCCTGTCTGCGTGCGTCCGTTCAGACCAGGAAGGGTTCGTGTGCCTCGTCGTTCCTCCAGCCCAGGAGCGCAGGGTGTGCAAGGGCTGGGGAGTCGCTGTGCTGCTGTCGGCGAGACCACGCTCCTCGCTGGCTGAGGGGGTTTAGTGAGCTGGGACTGTGCCTGTGCACCAAGTCGGAAGCATCCTGTTTGGCCAAGAGATTGTGGAGGCACAGAAGCAGTTGTGTTAGTGGTCTCTCACAAGGTTGTAGCTTTGCGGATAGTTCCTTGTTTTGCTTACATTCAGAATTTCAAGTTCTTCCTAAACCATTTTTGCCGAGAGAAGTCCTCACAAGATCAGAGGATTGAAGAGGTTATTTAACGGAAAAATGAGAGTGTCAGCTTTTGGATAAAGGGATATTTTTCTTCCATCCTGTTCGGGTGTTTGAGTTGAAGAGATGCTACACAAAAACAAAACAAAGCACTTTACATTCTTCAGTAAAAATGTCCCTCCAGCTCTTCAGTTAATCAGTACATCCTGTCATAACCTTAAACTGTAGTATTTTCTTTAGAAAATGGAGAACAGAAATTCTTGTGTTAAAATAAAAGTGAAAATAAATTATAAATAGGATTGTAAGGCTCCCTGTCATGCCTGAAGAAGCAAAGATGTGCAAGTTGCCCTTTAAATGTTCCAGGATATGTCTGCTATTACAAATAGATGCTATCAGTCAAGATAATAAGCCAAATCCTTGGCTACTGTTAAGTTACAGAGTCTCTCCCACTTTTCAGCAGAGCTATTCCAATCGCAGGAATGAGGATCTTTTGATAAAACAAGGCTTTTTTTTTTTTTCTTTTTTTGCAAGAGGGCAGGTGGGGAGAAACTGGCCTTGGAATTTTTTGCATGCTTTGAAACTTTGAGGTGATTTCTCTGGAGATGCAAATGTGCGTAGTTTGGTAGAGCCTGGTCTGATTCAGTTAATGATCATAAGCATTTGAGTACTTCTCCATGCTAATACCTGCTGGCGCAGGTGCAGCACGCCGGCAGGGCAGTGCCGGGGAAGCTGGCACGGTTGCTGCCTATGTGTTTGGGAGCGTGCGCTTTCGCTGAAGGGTGGAGTGGGGTCTCCGTGGCCTGCGGTCTGGCACCTTTTGTGAGCTCTCGCTGCAATTAGAAATTGTTTGAAAAACAAGTCTAAGTGAAATGTGTCCTGCGGTCTGCATCGCTGCTCTGCAGATATGCTCAGAGATGTCCTATGTTTTGTTTCTGAACAGGAAAAGCCAACAACAACGTGCAGTGGGACGAGGACTCTGTGGAGTACATGCCAGCCAACCCTGTCAGGATCGCGTTTGTCTTGGTGGTTCATGGCAGAGCTTCTCGGCAGCTCCAACGCATGTTTAAAGCTATTTACCATAAAGATCATTTTTATTACATTCATGTTGACAAGGTAATATATCACTGGTTATAAATTGCCTGTCTTGCCATCTGTCAGTCTACCCATCTTTGTCATCTTCTCTTTACCTCTGCTGCTTACAGTCCAGATCACTTTTTGTTCCTCCATCTGTTACACATTTGGAGCCTCTTTTTTTTTTCCTGTTATCTGCCCTATGTAACAGCCTTTATTTCTCCTTATATGTTTTGCTAGTATCTGTCTATGTCTGTCTGTTGTACATTTAGTAACAGTATATGGTAAGTTGATGTAGGCTGACAGATGTGGCCTGCTGGATGGGGAGCTGAACTGAGGTGCCTTGGACTAATGGCTTTACCTTCCCACTGTAAAATGGGGTAGTAACTAGTCAGCTCCATTAATAAGGCCCTTTGGAATCTACTGATGACAAATGATAAATAAGAGTTAATCACAGCGATTAGTGATTACTGTAGTAATAAAAAAAGAATAGAACAGAGGGGGCTGTGCACACTTCGAAATTAAAAGTTAGCAAAAGAAGGTTGTGCACCTTTGCAAGCTAGGGCAGAGCAATGGAAAAGCTCAGTTAGGTGGTCCTTTGGACCCCCCATCCCCTTCAGAGCCCTCTGCCTACTGGAGGTAGGATGGACTCCAGGTTGCAATGAACTGATATGGAAATGGCAGTATTCAAGAAGTAGAGCTGGATTGTGAATACAAGGAGGGACAATTCTGGACAGAGTAACTTGAATGTATTACTTCTTTTTTCCCCTCCCACAAAGCGATCCAATTACTTACACCGGCAAGTGCTCCAGTTTGCCAGTCAGTACCCAAATGTGAGAGTCACTTCTTGGAGAATGGCAACTATCTGGGGAGGAGCAAGTCTTCTGTCCACCTACCTGCAGAGCATGAGGGACTTAATGGAGATGAATGACTGGCCATGGGATTTCTTCATTAACCTCAGTGCTGCCGACTACCCAATCAGGTATGATGAGTATATTAAGAATGTACACGTTTTGCTCTGAAATGATATAAGGGACAACGAGTCTGTGCTGTGCTGCAAGAAGTTGAGAGCAGAGTTTCTTCTGTCTTAGGGCAGAAGACTCCTCTTGGTGAGGCTAGTGTCTCATATGCACACTTTTGCCATAGAAACAATGGCTAAGCTTGACTGTACCTTGTGCCTCTACGCAGCTTGCCTAGGAGGGTCTGTGGCTGCGAGCAGGTCAGGGGCACTGATTCTTCACTTTACTGAAGAAGTAGGTGCTGCTCTGTTGAGTTATTTCCAGCATGGGGCATCTGCCAGAGGGGCAGAATAAAGTTACAGTAAGTATTGCAGCTAAGCAAACAAACCCCAGGCATGGAGAGACTCCTCCTTCACAGTGGTTTGATTTGATGCCTCAAAAAATGTTGAAGACGTGAGTATGGATTCAATGAAAATAATTTTTCCTTGTCCTTTTTCTGGTACTTCTTCGGCAGAAGATAATGATAGCAGAAGTGACAAATAAGTTGCTAGGAGTTGATTATATCTTCAACACCAGCCGTTGCCTGAATATCCTTATTCAGACGGCATCAGGCAAAGAACTTTGCACGTCACCACCTGACAAGGCTTATGATTTTAAGTGAAATTATATTCTTTCTGGATTTACATAACGCAGACTCCACAGCTGCGTTCAGTAAGGTTTACTACATTATGTAAAAGCAGATAGTCCTTAAAAAAAAAAAAATTCCAAGTGTGGTTAAACTGTTGCTTTTAGGCTATAGGAGTTATCAAGAAGAGGAAAAGAGGAAATTCTCCTCGTGACTTCTATTTCGCTGTATGTTAAAAGGAATTGAGAAAAAGGGAAATAACTTTATTGGCTAATTGTCCAATGAGTGAAGGCATAATTTGCTTTCAATACTAATAGAAAAAACAGAATTTTAGATGCTTTCATTGCCTTTTGCTGATTAGATTTCCATAAGAGCTCTCTCAAATTATGGGCCCCTTCCTGGAGTTGCTATTCCCACTGAAGTGAAAATTCAAATCAACGTGAATTTTTGCCTTGGGAAGGATTTTGTGAGAACTGATGAAAGGCTTTATGGCTGGTCCCCATCTCTAAGCAGTGCCAGAGAAATGCAGCACATTTTGAGGAGAAAAATGAGGGAAGATCACAAGAGTCAGAGAGGTTACATTGATATTACAATATAGGGGGTTGAATTAAGAACTCCCGATTTTTCATGTTGCATCTGATTCAGACACTTTCAGTGTCCAGCAGGAAGTGACTTAAAAGTGTTAACGTAGTATCTGTGGTTGTAAAAGAGGGTCCTTAGTAATCTGTGTATCTTGTTGAGTTTTGGGAAAAGCTAGTTTGTGATTTTCTATAATTCATTTTCCCCTGTGCGGAATGTTTTGCTGCTGATAAACAGCAGAGTGATACACGGCCAAAAAGGAAAAGATGGGTGATGTGAATTTGAATCAAGGAAGATTAATTCTAGAGGTGTGTGAAGAGTAAGTGGCTGGAATGCCTGCTGGGTGAGGGGAGTATAAACACATCATGTTCCAGTGGATGTGTCCCGTTGTCTGTCTGTGGGGTCGAGACTCTTCCCTAAACACCTTCCTGTAATGCTGAGGCTGTGACCCCATGGAGTACATTTAACTGCAGGGCCAAGTGGGATTAGTCACTGATAGACATAGCCATAAGTAATCACAGGTTTTCTTGAGGAGACTGTAATCAACTCTGCATTAAGGGCTTCTTTGTAATAATTCTGTGGTATCTTAAAATCACTGAAACTCTATAAACAAGTGCCGTTCAACTGGGAAAATTTCAGTCGTTTGTTTCTTTATGGTGGAAAACCTTGAAAGACGTGCTGCTTCTTTGCGCCTCATCTCCAAATTGCAGGGTGGGCTCTTGACAGCTGGGCAGTCATCCGACACGTGCACTTCCCCTTCTGTCCAAATATGCTATTACCAGGACTGAGGAAAATATGCTTCCCCTCAACATGGTGCATTTCAGCAAAAAATAGAAGCCTTTTTTTGATGCTGCAACTTTAATGGCATTGACTTATAGGTACGGTTAAATTTTTTGAATATATAACGTTACAGCTATAAACCCCATAAAATGTTATCTCATCAAAAATATATATGAGTCAATTTTGGTTTCGTAGTGGAGTTGCTCTAAATTAATATTCTTTATGATCTTTGGGAAGGCATTACCTTTCTGCATGCTGCATAGAGAGCTGATTGTTTTTCCAGGAAATAGTAAATAGGGTATTTGGGGCTTTTTTTTCTTCTTTCAGACATCATGCCCTGATTTGTCAGATAATGCGCTAGAGGCAGTTTACACTTCTCGCGCTGGTTAGTCATATTGCAGTGTTTTTTGCTAGGTTTCCTTGCATAAGAACATATGAATTTTGTGGATTAATAGTTTTTATCCAGTACTGCTTCACATTAAGCTTTCACTTCCCATCTGCCATTCCATCTGTAACATGGAAACCTTTACTGCTTCTCTTCTGATGATAAAAACTAATCCAGCCTTATAAGTCAGAAAAACACATTCAGTATGTGGGGTTAATACTGCTATGATGAAGCCCAAATCTGTCTAGAGAGTAGTCTGGTATATTCACAGGCTACATTATGATTACTAGGAGCCCTTCATTCCTCAGAAGAAACCTCCAGAAGCAGATGTCAAGGACTGTACTACTCAAGGTAGAATAAAAGGTTAGAACTGTTCATTTTGAGAGGGAAACAGTTCAAATGCATAAAATAAAGCATAGGGCACCTAAGAAAATTCAGGGACCACTATTGTTATCCTCATGCCTTAATGTTTAGTTTGTGAAGCCTTGGTGGAGTCTTGTCCTTTTGATCTAGCACCTAGCACAAAAGCGATCCTAATCCCTGTGCTTCTAGGTGTTACTGCGGCATAAATCACTGCTAACAAACACAGTCCGGACATAAAGAACCCTCTAACAAAATTCTATATTTTCCTTTGGTTGGGAGGCCATATAGGTCATTTGCTGGCCTAAGGGAAATGATTTGGTGCCTCATCCGTCCCTTGAGTCCGTGGGCCCCTTCAGCCATCGCACTTTCTCCATAGGAAAGTGAGGGATGGCATGGCTAAGATAGACTCTGCAAATGACGCTTGGGGTGAGGGTTTCTGTTACTTCTGCTCCTTTTGCTCTAAGGCTGTGTATAGAAAGAGAGCACATGCCTTCAGGGCTATCAGGGTATCTCTCACAATCATTACATTCATAAAGAAATGAAAAAAAAATCTTCCTTTTCCTCAGCTTTTTAAATTTTCCTGGCACGGTTTTAAGTCTTCTTTTGACAGTCTCTTTCAGAACTCTGTGGGAAAGATGTCTTACTGATGTCTTTAACCTCTTATTTTACAGGGATATCTTTTTGCATTATTTATTGTCTCTGACAAACAGCATCAGGTAGTCAACCTTATGTTCAGGGACTGAAATTTCACTCCCAACAAGGTGAACTAGGGTAGAGCATCTATTGATGTTGAATGTTTAATGTGCAGTGCAGGAGTCCTTGGATAATGTGGCAGGTGAAGTGTTGCGCCACTTAAATTAAGAAGTTTAATGAGATCATTTAACAGTGAATGTCATGTCAGTGCTTACCTGGCCACAAAGCTTGTATAAAGAATAAACGTAATGAAACATTTGAACTATTTATAATTTACACTAAATCACTGAGTCTCAATCACCAAAGGGATCACCAAATGTAATTGCCAGCTAATGCTTGGTCTTTAATAAAGGTCAAGCCAAATTATTAGCAGAGGCTTGGGGAGTACTTCACAATTCTAAGAAGGTAGAGTGGCTTCTTAATGGAGTCAGGAACGCAGATACTACTAGATTTTCAATTATGAGCAATCAGGTATAACAAATGAACTGAAAAGAAACCCAGTGAAACAACTACTTTTTTTTTTTTAAACTAGTTGGCACTATGCAGATCAGTTCGTTTTAGAATAAAGATTACATATCCATATCTTCCACAAGAGTCCAAGCCTTCATTTTGAAGACTCAGTCAAATGAGACACTTTCAATAGAGTGTTTGGTCTGGAACTGGAATGAAATTTGTGTTAAAAGACAGACTGTGTCTGGGGAAGGGTGGTACCAACTCCAGAGAGCAAATGGAGTGATCTGACTGGGGCTGGGACTTGCAGCAGCGGTTGCCAAAGTTGATGCAATTTGCAGAGAGGATCTTTGTCATTCAGAATCACACTCATTAATTAAGAAGAATTAGGTGACAGAGACTGGCTGAATGGGAACGTTCATCTAAAGATTTAAATGCACCTTAGAAACTTGAAGGATGCCCTATGGAAGTAGGTGAGCCTTTTTCTCAGGTAGGTATTTCCAGTCCAGTCAACCAGTCGGCAGCGGACAGGGCAGTCTGGCTCCTGGACCTGTTTTCTGTCCAACAGATCACACTCGTGACTGCTTTGGAGAGTTGTTAGCAAAGATAACTTCCCAAAATAAACAGTTTTATTTGAACTCCTGCCAAATGTAAATGTAGTAGACAGCCTAGCAGTGATACAACTGTCCTTTCACTCACCTACCTTCGTCGAGGCTTTCATCTCTAATAACCTACGTGACTGTGTCATATACTGGTGCTGTGCCAGGCACCAGGAACCACTTTCTTTGCATATCAAAAAAGGAAACTGAACACCAAATGGCTGTGAAGAAAAGTCTTTATTTAAAATTCTTCTCTCTAAGCAGCTGGATGGAGAGGAGTGTTGATAAATTCATAACGAAAGTGATGACTTCTGGACAAGGTCCTGGGACACTGGGCAGAAGATTGTTTGCCAGGAGTGGAAAGGAGGGCATGGAGGGAATGGGTCTTTTGTTTTTCAGGTCTGTTGGCAGATGAAAATAATTATCACTATAAGGTTTTAGAAGGAATTTCAGCCTTGAGAAACATGTTTCATCACTCTTTGGAGTTATTTTTCAGATCTCAAATCTATATGGGAGATTAGCAATTTCCTTGTTTCAGTCACTGGCCCAGATGGATCCTTTGCGAAACATGGGAGACTACCACGCTGTATAAACTGTATCGGAGATGGTTTTTGCTCTGTCAGCCAAATTTACTGTGACCTGCTCAGATTTCACCTTGGCACTTGTGCAAATGACAGAACCTTTGAAGCAGATCATGGGGCGAATAAAGTGGGAGAATGCAGTTCTCAGTGAGTGAGTAATCCTGACTCCCAGCTGTCCAGCTAGCTTTTACAAAAGTGCTCAGCTTTTCAGAAAGCTTGAAATGCAATACTTAAAACACAATCTCTTCCTGGAACGGAAATAAAGAAAAAATTAGATCTTACACAGAGCACTCTAGCCTTGTGAGAAATGTCTGAGACCCAACAAGGCTTTCTTCATGGTTGCAAAACTAAAAATCCTGAAGCCAGCAGCAACCAGGGTTGGTGGAGCCGGGTAACAGCGATAGGATCAGCAGAAGTACTGTCTCGGAAAGCAGTTGCCGTGTCTGTCTCTCCCAACTTATCATTTTGACTTAAGGTAGTTTAACAATTCTTTGTGTCTCACCCATCCTGTTAATAGTTAAGCTGTCGCTAGGCATGAAGTTCTGTATAAAGGATACTGATTTTCCAGTACTGATTTCTACCTTATGCTCCTAACAAAGCCACCCTTTGCAATATGCCTCTGAAATCCAGGCCTTGCCCCTGGAGTAATGAATCAGGCACTGGGAAATAATACAGCGGTTTTTAAAGTGCGCTTTCAAACGTTACGCTGAGCTGAAGCACTGATAAATCGTATCTATATATCTAGATGGGAGTACAGAGCAGGTAGCTTTGGCAGTGCAACATCTGTTAAGATGCCAGTGCCTGAGGTTTTTATCGCAGTATTGTAGCTGACGTTATGTGCAGTTTTGTTTGTTCAGAATATCTTTATCTGGTGAGCCAGACGTCGATCCTCTCTTAATGCTTCACAGGCAATCTTTTCTCATGTCCAAAAAGGAACTTTATCTGTGTTTTGCTTAAATCTGCATTCTCTTACAATTTCAAATGTGTTCCTTTCTTAAATTCTTCAAATAACTTCTCCTCTTTTCTTTACTCACTTCATCAGTACATTTGTTTGAGAATTATATATATTTTCTAAGGTTATCTTTTGGGTCTGCTGTCCTAATTTTCTGTTCTACTGTTGAATTATCTAGTGGTTGGCAAAGCAATGTTTTTGCACATGCTGTTCACAAAGGGTGGGATGAAATGTTGAAATTATTGCGGCATACAAATTTTATTTACATCTGGTGTTAACATAATATTTTCTTCAACCTGGCAAACGTTAGTGCTGGGAGACCCACCCTTTCTTTGTACAGCCACAGCAGCTGAGATTGTTGTTTTCTCTCCACCTCTCCTCCTGGGTTTAAGGCTATTAAACAGCTTTTGCTTTTTAGAGAGCTGTAACAGCCACAGCTCTTAGGAGCTTTATGGATACTTAGCACTTCTGAAATGTTCTCCATGGCAGCCTCAGTCTGGCAACAAAAATGTGCACCCCAAATTGGCGACTGGTTTGGCTATCCAGGCATCTCCACAGTGCATACAGATTAAAGATGTATCAATAAAGCACATTTTTCAAATAGCAGCATTACTCAAAGTGCCCTTGTACTTGGCAGTACGTTATTGCGCTGATTACAGTGCTAAGCATTGAGCCCTTCATCTCATCCTATGCGAATTGAAGCATCTGAGCCAGCGCCTGGGACCACGCAGAGGCCAGGGCTGACAGATGAAAGCCCCAGATGCCAGGCTTTGCAGCTCAACGGCACTGCGGCATCTGGGTGCTCGCCGGGCTTCCTGGCTGGTAGCTCTTTCTCTCCAATCTTGGCTCTGGGGCTGCTCACTGGGAGGTTCTTCAGTGAAGAGCCAAAGGGTTTTCATCTGTTTGCAGTTTGCCTTCTGGATGTGCTTTATTTTTTACTTATTTATGACTGAGAAAAAATGCAATCTCATAAAGGAGAATTAAATGCAAGCCTTCGCTGGATACCATTCAGCCTTACCTATGAACAGTAATAATACAAATGTAGTGCTAATGTGCAGCATTGGTTCCCATGCAACACAGTTAAATCTTTTGTCTTCAGGATGCTAGAATGATATATAAAACACTCTAGTATTTTTGTAAGGATAACTGATCTGTTGGGGCTGAGCAAGGTCTTGAGTTGTATGAGAGATCTTGCAGGCTCAGCTATTTCCTTCATAGCTTCAGGGCTATTTCTGAAAGCCGTATTTCACTTAGAAGCTGTCTCTGTGGAGAAGTAGTCTGGGGTAACCAAGTCACAAAAAGGGTTCTTAGTGCAGAATAGCTATAGCACTTTAAATCTGCATTTAGCTTATTTCCCAGGAGCTGCCCAATACTAGGAAGCCTTCTCAGTGATACTCCGCTTCTCTTTGTATTCCTGGCCAAAAGCTTGGGTGAAGTTTGACAGTGTAACTGGAAGTCAATCACCAGGGAATTCCCGGGTACAGTTCCTCCCCTCCTGCGTGCTGTACTGCTGCTGTCCCTCGAGTGGCCTTTATTCCCTGTCTTTAATGGGTCAAAGGTGGGTCAAAGAAGCTGCAGAGAAACAGGTCTTTGTGGTGTTTACCTGTCTTTTGTGAGCAGAAGCCCTTTAATCTCTCCTTCAGCTGCTTTTTAGAAAGTTCAGTAAAATCATTATCAAACTCAGAAAGCTGAAACTGCTTGAAAGAGGGAAACATTCCTATTATAGCACTGCATTTTAAACATGCTCTGCCTTTGTGACCCTACCGAATTCTCTCAGGAAATTAAAAATCTCTTGAAATTGCCATTAAGACACTTTTTATTAAGAATTCAGGATGCCACTTACAATAAAACAGCTGCAAAATAATATCTGGTAGAAGTTCTAAGTGAAGATGGAATAACAGCGTATACTATTATACCTTTCCCAAGTCACCCTTAATAGTTCCCAACCAAAAGGCAATTAAAAAGTGAGCAAAACTGTTGTCCCGGCTCAGTCTTTTGGTGGTGATATTGAAGTAGAAAGGAGAGGAAGAGATGAACTCCTTCACCAAACGAGACAGGACTAGAGGTGGACTAGTGAGTTGAGTGGTGTTCAGTGTTAAAGATTTTTGATCTAATTTATATGTACATGTGGGTCTTGTTTTAATATTAATGACATTATACACTTTGACATTTTTAATACTGGATCACTACGGATGAATGAGCTGAAGGGCTGAATTGAATGAAGTGCCTTAAAACCCCAAAACAGAATTAAAGCTACTTTGGAAAAACAGATGTATTTTAAAAAGAGAAAAGCTGTTTTGTATAAGTAAAATGTGATACTAACCCGCCACGGTTAGAGCACAAGGGTGGCAGCAGCATCCAGTTTCAGCTGCCTGTTCCCTGGACTCGGATCCAGCAGGAGCTCCTGGTTGCACAGAAGCCCGTGTGAGTTAAGAAAAACCAGCTGGCTGCATGCCGTTTCCCACTCCTTGCAGTTTTGGGGGAAAGCTGATATGAAATACTTTATTGACTTGTACAGCAGCTTTCAGCATTCCTCGGCCTGCCTGCTGCTGTCATTCAGTGCGGGTCCCTCAGATGACACAGGGTCCACGGCCTGCCGTGAGCTGGGCAGTGGGCAAGGGGAGATTGCAGGATAGGGGCCGGCAGCACGTGGCAGAGGTCTTCCAGGGCACTTTCCTACAAGGGTGCTGCTGATGAGATGCTTTGCCTTCACTCTCTCCCCAGGGAGCAAACCCCACCTCATCAGTCTATAAAAGCAGAGGGGCCTTAGCTCAGCTCTCACATCTCTGTAGATCAAGAGTGATATCCAGGTGGATATACAGTGCTACAGAGCTTGGGTGAATCTGAGGAGAGTAGTGTCTGCAGAACTGAGATGTGTGGCACTTCTGTGCATGCTAAAGCCAGCATAAATGATCCTTCTGGTCATGCTGCTGAATGTGATTCTTTCTCCCGAGTTTTCTTCCGAGACGTCCTTTCATTAAGTAGTGCTGGAGAGTAGAAAGTTTAGGTTTTGAGTTATTCTGGAGGCTTTGGCTTGCTCACATGTGGACTTTTGTGGTGCAGAAATCTAAGACCTGTTGAAACGTTTTGCCATACAGTCTATGGTGGAATTAATGGCTAGATGATTTTTACGGACTCATCTTACTACATTTAATACTTCATTTCTGCTTAACCTGCACAACACTATTGGTGACAATGCATTTATATGATACTTCTGACTCTATCTATGTAAACATGATAGATATGAAGTGGTGCGGGACAGAGTTGAATACATTCGTGGCTGCACTTCTTTAACTCCAGCTGATCTGAGGGGATGAGATCCTAAATGGTTCATTGTAGCACGCATTCCACTCCACTGCACACAGCTTAATTATATCCATCATTCAGCATTACTTGATGAACCAGCTGTAGGCACAAGCATCCCTAAGCTTTCATCAAGATAATTGCACTCTTTTGCCACATTAGGAACTGGTTTGGGGCCAAGTGATTTCCAAGTTACAGAGTCAATCTTTGTTTAAAAGTTTGCTGCCCCAAAAAAATTTCTAGCAAGTAATCTTGAAACAATGCTTTCTTTGGGCATCTGGAGGCTAAAGGGTGTATAAGTTCAAATTAATTGTCACACGACAGCTTTAAATAATTGGGGTAGTCTTGGAGAACGTTTTATCACCAACTCAAATCATCATTGTATTCTGAAGATGGGATGGGCCGCGCCAGCTGAATGCAAGGGAGCTTTCAGATGGTTCAGGCTGCAGCAGCTATGGCTGTGCCTGCTCTGTAAGGTTCAGCGTTGTTACTGTACCCAGGTGTGGGTGGTGGAGTGTCAGCACTGAAAGTTGTTCCTGCAGCGCTCGGTGCATGTTGCTGATGACACCTACAGAAATCCAGCTGAGAGCTGCAACACACTGAGCTTTTTTCTGTATGTGATATGGGTATATTGGGTGTTTTAAGAGCCCCACGTTGCCCTTCAGAGCACACTGGTGGCCATCACAAACTGCCAGGAGGATCTTTGTCTGTTTGGGAACCATGGCATACCAGTAGGGGAGAGGCAGCCACGATGTCCCTCCCGGCCCCCTCCTGGACAGAGGGTTGGGGAGGGCGAGGAGATCTGGCCTGTGACAGATTGCCTGATCTACACTCTTGCCCATTTGTACAGTCTTTTCTTGGGTCTTGAATCAGTGGTTTGCTTCAGCTGATCCCACAATTAAACAAGACTGTATCGGCTGCAGCTCTGTTGAGCGCAGCACTGAGTGGGAGCACGGGCCTTCCACCCTCCCTGTTGTCTTCTCTTCAACCCCAGCTATTTCAGTTAATGGATCCATATATTCCCGTTGACATTTTCTCGCTCATACCTCCTCTAGCACACGTCCCTGCCTGCCGTCCTAGTGCTGCCTGCTTTGCTGGCTTCTTCCAAAACAGCCCCAACAAAGAAGAGGGCAGCTCATCAGCTGGCACAAATTGTCAAAATAAGATTCTTGCTCAACCCAAATAAAGGTAACAAAATGTGACCTTCTGTTGTTAAAACCAATTAAGTTTCCTTCCATCAACTCTCAGTTCATTATCCTTTTCACCCCCCGAGGCCCTTTTACTCCATCTTTTAGGGCTTGGTACGGAATTAATGTTAAATTCCATTAACCTGACCCCATTTTCCCCGTTTTGCTCTCTGTCCTCTGAACTGATAGGCTCCGACAGGTTAATTCGGCAGCTCGGGGATCAAAGGGAGTGGCAGGCCCACAAGGAGCTGTGGGAACGGACTGCTTTGCTCTAATTCACATTTCTTTTAAATTAGGTACGTGCAAAGGGCCTTGGCAATAGGTGGCTCCCAGCAGCAGAAAGCTCTCGCGGCAGCAGCCCGTTTCCCAGTGCCAGGAACACCATTTGGTCCCGTGGTCTAGCCATATCTGAGTGAATCAGTGCCTTTTAGTGGGCTCCCGCCTCTTGTTTCTTGAGGTACCTCTAGTTAAAAGATTGAAACAAGGCCTCGTTAGACAAGTTAGATAAGACACTGGACTTAAAATGTTTTAGCACGCCTGTTGCGCTTTCTTCTCCGCACGGAGCAGAGACGTGGTGCTGTGAGGAGATGGTGTGCGGTGCCATCAAAGGTGATCCAAGTGCGCTGGGAGACAGGTCTTCGGTTGAATGTTGTAGTGGCAGTGAGCTGCTCTTTGGTACTTTGTCAGGCATGTCTAGATTTTGACAGTGGTATGGGGGTGATACAATTTCATGACTCTCATTTCCTGATATGAAAAAAATGGATAAGGGCGGGAGAGGCAGGGAAACACGGACCATAGGGGAGATGCAGCCAAAAAAGCGAGAGCAAGTTACATGTCAGAAATTGAGAAATTACCAACGTTTAACACTGAAGCTGCAGAAGCAGCACCTGAACAACCATATCCAGAAGAGCAAAGAGTCCTCGTGAGTCTTAAATTGCAAGCCTGTCACAGCTGAACGAACCATTTACCATCTAGAATTATGAACTTTAACGACTACTGGGTATATCTGGTCTTGGCACTCAACCTAATTTAGCTTGGTTTTGGTAAATGTATCACCCTCACGTGCACGTGACGACGGGGCTCCAGCCCCATTTGGCTCTTGGAAGGTCGCTTCTGGGTGGGAAGTGCCGCAGGGATGGTGCCATCCTCCAGAGCAGCCGCAGTATTTCCTCTTCGACTGGATAGGTTCTCCCAAACAAACAGAGGGTATGATGCTACGAAACTCTGGAGTCCTTAGAGGGCGGAAGAGGCAACGCTGTTAAGGCTGCTTATGACCAGCAGTTAATTTTACATAAAACATTGTCAAAGCCTCTTTCTCCCCACTTTCTTCTCTTTAACTGAAGTGATCATGTCTTACTGTAGTTGCTCAACCTAATGAGCAAAGCATTTTTCGTAGTGTCTTGTACAAATGAAATCTCAAATTAGTGACAGAATATATAAATTTGATGGAAAAGTGCACGGTTGCTTTAAATCTATGCTCATGTTTAATTTTGATTTCTTCTCTTTTGTGCCAAAGTCTAGATAATTTAATTTTGGAGATGGTGATAAAAAATTGCTGAATATAAAATGTGCAATACAAAATATACACAGTATAAACAAACAAAAAGATCCCACTCAGCCCAATATCTAGATTTTTTTGCTTTTAACCAAAGTATCCCTAATTTGAGTAATGGACTTGTTGATCATTTCTGCAGCTCACTTCACTTGCTCATTTAATCAGTGATTATTGTTTTCATCAAAATGGGATGTGTCGTGTAAGAAGATGAGGGTTCTATATGAATATGCAACAGCTGACAAATACTGAAAAAATGCAAAGCAGGCAGCATCTTTCTGTACTAACTAAAATCCTAGTGCTTTGATAAACCTAAAAATCCATCATGTTTGCTTTTAATAATTAAATATCCTTGGGTATTAACAGCTGGTTAGGCAAATATTTTACATCTTTGGGGTTTTTTTGAGATACTTCTCAGCAAATATATTGAGTGGGTTCAGTTCCTTTTGTGAATTAAGCGAAGCATAGTCATATCTTTCTTACTTCTTTGTGATTCTGCACCCCTACAATTTATATTCTGGCATCTGTAGGTGGATGGTCTGTTTTTTTTGGTAAGAGCTCATTCGTTAGCTCGATAAATGCATTAGTTGTCTGTATTGATCTCTGCGTTGATACAGTTGATCAGTAATAGAATGACTTGTTCCTGTAATGCTGGGTAAAGGCAACTTTGTGAAAAATAGTTATCTCGGCACACATATTTCAACAACTATTAGAAGTCGTGTGCTACCTGGTGGCAATCTTATTTTCTGTCACTTGGACACATTAATGAATAGGTCTTGTGGAAAAAATGATGCTCCTGGACTTTTCCTGTGGACCTTTACCTGCTGTACAACATGCGAGCAAGGAAAACCAGAGCTATTTGCAGAACGGTGGGAGGACAATGCTAATTTTAAACTA